>NC_071510.1:53710719-54013749 GCF_027887155.1 Malaclemys terrapin pileata | reverse complement strand
GATTTGACTAGGAGTCTAGTTACAGGCTGCTGAGCTGAATTCACTTTGGGCCAATGGTGCACCAGCACTGGGGCTCCCCTACTATGAGCTGAAATCACTAGCAGCTGAAATCACAAAAGAGCTAAAGTTATTAAGAGATGAGATCACTGAGTGCTGTGTTAACTAGTAGGGGAGCCTGAAGCTATATTGCTAAGCAGCTGGCGGAGCAATTTGCAGGGAAGACTGGAAGAGCAGCGAGCGGTGCGGAGCCTTGTGGGGACGGTTGGAGCGGCCCAAGGAACGGCGAGTGGAGCTGTTTGCGGGGACGGCTAGAGCGGCTCGTAGAGCAGAGGAGTTCATGGGACGGCAGGAAATGGACTGGCTCGTGGTGAAGGCTGTGGCAGAACCCCACGGAGAGACAGCTGGCCGGCCTTGGATCACGTAAGGTGCCCTTAACACCCTGCGTGCCCCCCTTTTACTCTGGGGCTGCACTGACCAGGGGCAGAGACTCTGGGAGTTGTTGGACTTTTGGGACTTTGGGTGGTTGCTGGACCCAAGAGACTTTGGGGGTGTTGGACTTTGGGGACTCTGGGTGATTTTTGGGTTGCTGGATTCAAGAACCAAAGGGAAAGGACACAGCCCAATTTGCTGGGTGGGTCTTTTGCTCATGGTTTGTGTTATGAATCCTGTTTGTGGTGTTTTTTTCCAATTTAATGCTGATGTCATTTACCTCATGTTATTAAACATTTTCTGCTACACTCAGACTCCGTGCTTGCGAGAGGGGAAGTATTGCCTCTTAGAGGCTCCCAGGGGGGTGGTATGTAATTGTCCCAGGCCACTGGGTGGGGACTCGAGCCAGTTTTGCATTGCATTATTGAAACAGAACCCCTAGATACAGAACCCGGCCCTTGTTGCTGCCAACTTAGATGGGCAGAAGGGTTACACCAGAATTGACTCCACACCTACAATTTCCAGCAGAATCAATGGCCAAGTCACCTACCATTAAGCATTCTGAATTTTTTGGCCTCCATATGGGGGTACATTATTTAAACCTCTCTCTTTCCCTGCCTCCTGTGTTTTGACAAATGAATTACCTAATTCAGTGCAGAAGTACTTTCCAAAAACTAGTAAAAATGTCTATGTATGAAACAGAAAAACCTCAATGTTAAAATAATACTAAGAGTTTTACATACAAAACCCACACACATACAGAATAAATTCTGAGCCCTGGTCTATACTATGAGTTTAGGTCGAATTTAGCCATGTTAGATCGATTTAACCCTGCACCTATCCACACAACGAAGCCATTTTTGTCGACTTAAAGGGCTCTTAAAATCAATTTCTGTACTCCTCCCTGATGAGGGGATTAGCGCTGAAATCAACATTGCCGGGTTGAATTTGGGGTAGTGTGGACACAATGAAACAGTATTGGCCTCTGGGAGCTATCCCAGAGTGTTCCATGGTGACCACTCTGGACAGCACTTTCAACTCAGATGCACTGGCCAGGTAGACAGGAAAAGCCCCGGGAACTTTTGAATGTCATTTTCTGTTTGGCCAGCGTGGTGAGCTGATCAGCACAGGTGACCATGGAGTCCCAGAATTGCAAAAGAGCTCCGGCATGGACCGAACGGGAGGTACTGGATCTGATCGCTGTATGGGGAGAAGAATCCATGCATCAGGCAAGCACACAGCAGGCAAGCAGAGAATCCCTTCTCCCCGGCAGCCAGGAACTGTTCATCACCCTGGAGCCAATACCTTCCCAATCCTCCCAAGGTGAGCTCCCGGACCATGAAGCCGGAGAAGGCACCTCTGGTGAGTGTACCTTTGTAAATATAATACAGGGTTTAAAAGCAAGCGTGTTTAATGTTTAATTTTGCCCTGAAGACTTGGGATGCATTCACGGCCAGTATAGCTACGGAAAAGTCTGTTAATGTGTCTGGGGATGGACCAGAAATCCTCCAGGGACATTTCCATGAAGCTCTCCTGCAGGTACTCTAAAAGCCTTTGCCATGCGATGGGTGGAGGCCCGTTCATGCTGAGCTGTTCGCGTTTGACAGAGAGGGATCTTTCCTGATACTAGCCATGTGGTGGGGGCGGGAAGGGCGAAGCACATGTGGTATGTAATGTGAATCGCTTGATTCAGTGTGAAATAGTCTTCCCTTTGTTCTCTAAAATGTATCTTTTTAAATACTACTTTTGCTTTTTTTCCTCCCGCAGCTGCAAATGTTTCTACGCTCCCCCTATCATCTCCATCCCAGAGGCCAATGAGCCTAATGTGGGAGCAAACTGACATGCTCAGGCATCTGGTGGAGCTGCAGGAAAGGCAGCAGGAGCACAGACCGCCACTGCAGCCCCTGTATAACCGCCTGCCCTCCTCCCCAAGTTCCATAGCCTCGTCACCTAGACGCCCAAGAACACGGGGAGGCACACAGAAAAAAGGCATGAAACAATTGTCTGCCATTGCTTTCACGGAGGGAGGGGCGACTGATGACATGTATCCAAAACCACCCGTGACAATGTTTTTGCCCTGTCAGGCACTGGGAGCTCAACCCAGAATTCCAATGGGCAGCGGAGACTGCGGGAACTGTGGGATAGATATCCACAGTGCAACGCTCTGAAAGTCGACACTAGCCACCGTACTGTGGATACACTCCACCGACTTAATGCGCTTAATGGGGACACACACAATTGACTTTATAAAATCGCTTCCTAAAAAATCGACTTCTATAAATTCAGCCTAATTTCATAGTGTAGACATACCCTGAGTTATGGTCCTAATTATGCACCAGATTGTCTTTGCCATTTCAGCATATACAATTCTCTTTCAGAGAGTCACACAACACCAAGCAATGTTATATTCTCTGGATAGTTCTTTAACAAATATATGATGCAGTGTCAAAGCAAAAGTGAGGCAGAGCTAGTTTCCTAATTAATTCCTATAGACTATTGCTTTTTCATTTTTTTTAAACATGGCATCGCAATGGAACATTTACGTCATTTAAAAACTATATCAGGGAAGAGAAAATTAGCAAATGTTATCATAAGGTAAAAATCATAGGAAAGTTCTAGCAATGTCCCTAATAACTTATTTGCTATGTTGTAATACAAATATGAAATATAATAGTTCTATGTATAATCTAGGGTGACCGGATGTCCCAATTTTATAGGGACAGTCGCAATATTGGGGGCTTTTTCTTATATAAGCATCTACTACCCCCACCCCCTGTCCCGATTTTTTACATTTGCTATCTGGTCACCCTAGTATAATTGTAAAATTTGGTACAATGAAAACAAATAATGGACAGTTCCAATTGCTGCAAATTAGTACCCTTTTGCTTCTCCTTTATAAGGCAGGAGCAGGAATTCATAGATTTTTCAACTAGACACCTAGGAATTTCCACTTGCATCCATGAGGCCCATTTCAGTAATCAGCACTTTATTTCCTAATGTATCAGAAGGTTTATTTTTACTGCATCTGTTAACTACGCAACCTCATATATCCGTCAACTCAAAATATATTCCTGTTTGCTCTAAATTGTAGCCCTTAAAAGAACTGTGTTAAGAGGAAAATGTATTTGATTGCAAATGTGTTCCCTAAGCCCCAATTTGCAACTTTTAAACCAAAATGTTGGAATCAGCCCTGCCATTACAGAAAGGTGGTAAAGGATGACACGTCTCCAACTCTTTCCCTGCAGTCGCCCAGCATCATTCAGAGCATCTGCTGTCCCTTCCCTGGGACTTTGCCAGCTGGCTAAGGTTCACAAGGGATGATACGCCAGTTAAGGATAACCAGGATGTAGTGCACTCCAGACATTTCTCTTCTTGCCCCTTGACACACTCCTATCTGTGCTTGATACACCTCCTGCACCATGGACAGTGTGGAGAGATATGCAGGAGTCAGCTATACTGGCACTGTGACTACTAGTGGGACTCTCCTGCTCCAGG
The DNA here is from genome assembly GCF_027887155.1 of Malaclemys terrapin pileata. Lineage (NCBI taxonomy): Eukaryota > Metazoa > Chordata > Testudines > Emydidae > Malaclemys > Malaclemys terrapin. The sequence goes on along the minus strand of NC_071510.1, from coordinate 54,009,825 downwards.
GGAATTTCCAGCAGGGAATTTGTAGGAGGTCTCTCTTCCCTCTGTACTACTCAATAGGAAAGAGAATTTGACTTCAAGTACTGCTTTTAGCCTTTGACTTTTTTGAAATAGTACATTCACTCTATATGCTAAAAATGTGGACTCCACTGGCCTATATGATAAACCAGTTTTTGTAGACTCCCTGATACTCCATGTTCACCAATAACACTGCTCTACAGGCAAAATGCTTGTGAAATAAATGTAGTCAAACTTTACTAATTCTGGGTCACTGAGAACGAAAATGATGCTTAAAATTGTTGATTGGCTCTAGTTTTCAAGATATGCTATTGGATCAGTATATACGACCCTTGACTTGGGAACGGCAGAGGATAAGTGAGTTATAAAGGGAAGGGAATCTCAATTTAAACCAGAAATGACTAAAATACATCTTTGACTGGATCTATGAATAAATCTATGACTGGGTTTGGACACTACTTGCTTTTTAGGCAAAACAATGAATGATACAATCTGAAGCTGGTATTGCGTCATACATGATATGAATTGCATCATGTTATTCCTAGAAGTCATGGATGATGCAATCATAACGAAGCTTACATCACTCTGCTGAACAAATTGCCTTATATCAGCTCTAGAAATCATACAGTGTTGTGCTCTCCTATTTGTCAGTGTTTGATTTTGCAAAGGGACACATTTCTGTTTAGCCAAAGTGAGCAGAGATGCCTTATACTTGTGTGAACAGTGCAGATAACTTCTGCTATGTTTGTGGTGAAGTGACTTTTGCATCACAAAAGTGCAGTATAACCACTATGGTTAAGAAAGCCTATCACCTTTATTTTGGCTGCAAAATTGGAGATCAGGACAAGAGGTGGGCCCCACACATATGCTGCAACACTTGTGCAACAAATCTTCGCCAGTGGTTGAACAGGAAAAGGAAATCTATGCCTTTTGCAGTGCTAATGATTTGGAGAGAGCCAACAGATCATACCAGCAATTGTTACTTCTGCATGGTGCCTCCAGTTGGGAAAGGTGTGTCAAAAAAGAAAAAGTGGACTGTGCATTATCCAAACATTCCATCAGCTATACGCCCAGTACCCCATGGAGAAGGACTGCTGGTTCCTGATGCACCAGAATCATTCTCACTTGAGTCAGACGAGGAAAAGGAAGAGGAAGAGGATGAAACTTCTGGTCCTGAACCATCAATGTCACAGGACCCACATTTTCTCCCATCCTCCTCCTCTGAACCACACCTCATAACACAAGGTGAACTGAATGACCTTGTCAGGGATTTGGAACTACCCAAGAGTAAGGCAGAGCTGTTGGGCTCCAGACTACAGCAGTGGAATCTCCTGGCAGGTGATGTTAGGGTTTCCATGTTCTGTAACCGTCAAAAGGATCTTGTCCCATTCTTCTTCATGGAAGGTGATCTTGTAGCCTGCAACAACATCGATGGTGTGATGGCAGCCTTCAACATTGTTCACGATCCAGATGAGTGGAGACTGTTCATTGATTCATCGAAGATGAGTCTTAAAGCTGTTTTACTGCATAATGGCAATGATTTGCCATCAATTCCAGTTGGTCATAAAGTCCATATGAAGGAAACCTATGACAACATGAAACAACTTTTGAGGTGCATAAACTATGACCAACATCAGTGGCAGCTTTGTGGCGATTTGAAGGTTGTTGCTCTCTTGCTTGGTCTGCAGACTGGATACACAAAGTACTGCTGTTTTCTCTGCGAATGGGATAGTCGTGCAAGAGATTCCCACTACATCAAGAAAGATTGGCCACTCCGACAGTCATTGGAGACTGGGAGGAAAAGTGTTCAGCGTCCACCACTTGTTGAATCAAGGAAGATTTTGTTACCGCCCTTACACATCAAGCTGGGTCTGATGAAGAACTTTGTCAAGGCCATTGACAAAACACAAGCAGCTTTCAAGTACCTCCATGGAAAATTTCCAAGGTTAAGTGAAGCTAAGATAAAGGAAGGTGTCTTTGTTGGTCCTCAGATTCGTGAACTTCTTCGAGATGATGCATTTGACCATGCACTGTGTGGCAAGGAAAAGACGGCATGGAAAGCCTTCCAGTTAGTGGCAATACATTTTCTCGGAAACAACAAGGCAGACAAGTACAGGTTGTTGGTGGAAAACCTCCTCAAGGCATACAAAAGCCTTGGTTGCGACATGTCACTAAAGATACATTTTTTGCACTCTCATCTAGATTTTTTTCTACCGAACTGCGGAGCAGTGAGCGATGAGCACGGCGAGCGATTTCACCAGGACATTGCAACAATGGAGAAATGCTATCAGGGCAAATGGAGCCCATCAATGCTTGCAGACTATTGCTGGACAGTGACAAGAGATGCTCCATTTAATGAAGACAAGAGACAAGCCAAGAAGCGCTGAGTAGACACTGAATAGGACTAAATTATGTACATAATAGTTTTTTGCCTTTTGTTTCATAATAAATTTGATTTATATAACCCTTTTGCTGATTTTTAAAGTGTTACATAAACAGGACAGGTGAAATATTATCATGTAAAGCAACCATAAACACATGAAAAGACCTAGGTTTACAATTTATGATTAAAACTCTACTATCTACACAATATACATAGACATAAAATGTAAAAACTTAAATATCTTAGAAACAGTAGCCAATCAGTTTTTTAATTGTCATATTTGAATTCAGCACATGAAAATACATAATAAATAGCACATTTTATCTCTGAAGCAGATGACTTCTCAAAAATTGTAGACCAGTATAATCAGATACCATACACTATAGTCCTTAGTTTTGTGTGGAAGAATTGAGTTGATATACAGTACCTGCAGATAGTCACACAAGTCACAGAGACCCCTTTTCAGAATGTTAACTGTCCTCTAACAGGTATAAGCCTACTTCACAAGAATCAAAAGAAGAATATTCTTGAATCTGTTGATGGTAGCAGTGTGGTTTTGGTTACTAGAGTCACAGGATACATTAACAAAATAAGATAAGTCGATGAGAGAAACAAGGAGAGAAACAAAGCAGCCATTCTGAAGAGGACAATTCTTTGTGGAATTTACTAACGTATCTGCTGAAGAACAAAACTCACTTATGAAGAATAATGGCAAAAAAGTGACCATTAATCCTAATTTTTTTCTTCAAAATGCATATGCACAATATTTGAGTGAGTTTTAACTATGTGGAAAGTTTGAAGTCTGTATTATTCCATTATTAAGACCATTCAGGATAAAAAAAATTCTGACAAGATGGCTAAATTTCTTAAAGGACCCTTTTAAATTAATTGCCAGTCTAATTTATGGATTTGCTTGTAAATTCTCAAAAAAAAAAAAAAAAAAATCCTTCTGCGCCCACAGGGTAGGTGCAGCAATTTGGGGAGAATAAACTGTATTTTTCATATAAATCAAACAGGTTGAAACCCTGATTCAAGTACAAAACTCAGCCTTAACTATGGAACCATGACAGGTGTCTCCATTATGTGCAATGTTTCCCATGCCACCTTAAGAAAGAATAGAAAATCAACTTAACACCAAACTGTAGAAATTGAAATAAGGCACCAGGTAACTCAACATCTGGGTAATAAATTATTTTTGTCAAGGTCCAAATTCCTTGGTCAAGGTATAGTCAAGATCCAGACTCCAGAGAAAATAATAATAAAAATAATGATAAAAATAAGTAAATAAAAAGATTTGGGGGTCTGTTCAAAAGCATCTGGTGGTTCAGATTTGGCCCATGGTCCGCCTATTGACTACCTCTGAATTCTAAAGCATAGTGATAGAGAATACTCTGAAGAAATTCAAAATAAAATTTCCTATTTGGGACATAATATAAAGCACACACGTAAAACAGAGCACCATGTAGCAGTTTAAGTTCAGAGAACCTCTTTATGTTTGCCTTGGGCTATTTAATAAAGTGACAACCTCAACCACTGCTGGTTCCTGAATCAACACTTTCCTGGAAAAACTATTCCAGGCTTTTCCAGGAAGCCATGACTTGAAACTTGTTACATACCCAAATAGCAATAGCATTATCAGTCTATAGTACTGACTAAATAATGTTTTAAAGAAATCCATGTGTGTCTTTAGCTTTTTGTCTGAACTATACTTATTTTAAGCACATACTAAAAGAGTGTGTTAAACAGTACAAGCACTAGACATATACAAACTAAGCCCCTGATTCTGTAATGAGCTCTATGCAGAGCTCCCTTGACTTCAAGGGGGCTTTGCATTGGGCACAGGAGTCTGCACCGACATTGCTCATTGCAGGACCAGGGCCTAAGAACTTTCTCTTTATGCATTAGATGCTGTTATGGTGATCAGGGTCATAGTACTGAAATAGATAATTTTGTGCACCTAAATAATCCCACAGCATTTATGTGAGTGAAGGTATGAGTTTGCAGAATTAAGCCTGTTGGCCTATGAACCAGACTTTTAGAAAGCCTATAGCTTGATCATGAACCAGGCTCCGATAATCCTCTATGGTCATACTAAGAAATGAAAAATACAAGCTTGCTAAAATTGCTAAGATACAGTGACCTTTTAATGTAGTGCCATGCTCTTCTGACTGAACAAGCAATGTCCTAACTGCAGTAGACAGGAATATACATAAATATAACATACCGACAAAATTAGTAAGCATCATTTGTTATGAAGAATGATAGAAGTCTTGAAGTGCATTGAAAAACAAGATATATTTGGGTAAGAAAACAAAGAACCACTAGAAATCAAAAACTGCAGGCACCCCAAAACCTAGGGGTATAATTATGACAGGCTAACAGCAGGTAGTTAGAACTTCTATAATAGAGTAGGAGCAGACTGTTGGAGACTGCAGGGACCCAGATTGTAGGTAACTATGTGCCTCTTTCAATTATGTGCTGTAACTAACTGATTATTTAATAAATCCAATCAAAACTGACTTATTCAAGGTTTTAATTATTGAACTGATTTAAACTCATAGAAACACTATGTTGAACATAACTGATTTAAACTCATAGAAACACTATGTTGAACATATAGCTGTAATTTTGACCCCTTTCAACTACGAGTTAATTGATTATTGATTGACAAATGATTATTCATTATTAGCAATCCATAAAAGATGAGTATCTATAAAATATTTACTCTGCATTGTCTTTTTGAGGCTGTCTGTGTGTGGTTAAACATGTGTTAAGCACTTTACAGAAATACATAAACTTTTCCAGAAGGTTTCTATTAACTTCAGTTGGAGTTCCAGGTGTTCAGTTCTTCTAACAAAATATCACACAAAAAGCTTGCAATCTAATTTTAGATGTGATGCAACAAGAGGTTCATAAACGGTGGAGAGATGGGGTGAAGGACGAGGGCTACAGTAATAAGGTAATACTCAGTTTAGGCACATACACACTGAGAGGTTGCATTACATATAATTTGTTGTTGGATGTGTAAGTTACTTATGACTATACTTGGAAGATAAAAAGAACTAAAATGACATAAAAACCCAAAAGTTGAATATGGAAAAAGAGGAGAAGAAGGAAAGAGAAGGGGAAGGGAATGAAAAGAGAAGATTCTGGAACAAAGTTCATCCTAACACAAGTAGTGTTAAAAATATAAACACATTTGAACCACCAAGATGTAATTATGTGTGTACTGAATATCCATGTAATTATACATCCGTAACCAATATATTTGCTTGCCCCATACCTACCTACCTACACACACTTGTCTTTTAAATCCATCAGTAGTTTATAAACTTTAGGGGCAGGGACCAGCACTTACTCTGAAAAGCCTAGTATACTTACAGGTAATATAAAATAAACAGGGAAAATCCTGTAGCCTGTGCTATGCAAATTACACTAAGTAATCATAATGATTCCTCTTGGCACTAAAAATCTATGAAATTAAGGCAGAATTACTGGATGATTCACAATACCATTTTTTTGAGATTCAGAGATGCTATTAGTGATAAATTTAAGATATGCAAATAAGGTTGGGGACAATGCCACCACAATTAGTACATTTACAAACTATTTAGTTTTAAAATATTTAATAGGCATTTTCATTTCAAAACAGCTACCAAATCCATCATAAACATGTACCATAATCTACTGGATCTCAACATCATTTTTTTCAAAATGTCATTAACTCCAGACAGGAGTTAACTCATTGGTCAATGCTGGATATGTTCTTGGCCTTCTCTGTTCACAAGATGAGGTTTTTGGCTTTCAAAAAAGCTATAAGGAATCATTTACACTCAACATCAGAGAATCCAAAACTGTGGTGGGTATTACCAACTATACACATATGTGTGAGTTTATTCAGCTTTACTGGACTTAAGAAACATTCCTGCTGACGGAACTAACTACTATTGGTAAGAAGAACCAGAACCCTTTTTCATAATGAAAACATTTCTATTGATGCCAGCACCAGATCAAGTTTGAAGGCGAGAGAAACAGTAAAAGCCATAATAAAGACAATATTATAAACACAAATGCCAAATATTTAACTCAACAGGGAGATACTGTCAAAGATAACACATGGAAACCAGCAGTACTGATGAAGTGTCTCAAGAAATGTTATTCTAATATAAAGAAACCTAGTTCCATGAAGTGTCAAAGAAATTGGCGAGGCTTGTTAAAAGTGAGAAGATATTACTACTAGATTTATTCTTGGGCAGGCAAGAAAGAGATGCTTAAAGACTTGACAGACTCTAAAAATTATTAAAATGTCACAGTTCATTCAAAAGTACTATTTTCAAAAGCCCATGGAACTGATGATTTCTTCAGACAGTGTGATATACATTACAAAAAGACCTTTTTGAGTAAGTGGGTGACAGATAAGAATGCCATTCAGGTTAAGAGTAACAGAAAGTTAATTTGATGGGAGAAAAAAGTCCACAGTGCTATATAGTAGGATACAGCTACAGTACTGTTTATTAGTAAGAACTGCACATGACAGCATGTGAAAGCAAAAGGTTCTCAATATGAGTAAGCCTAGATGTGTAGTGACTGAAAGGTGTTACAGTCTGATGGGCTTGTTAGTAACGTATATGATACTGGTGGCCCCCATTCTTGGAACAGTTCCCAATGGACAAAACTGTCCTTATTAAAAAAAACCAAAAACACCATAAGAATTTAAACTAATTGACAGCCTTGATAGCAATCTCAGTCAGAACTGGATTGACTTATATGAGTGGGGCTTTTTTGAGCTGAAAAACAAAATTCATACCAATTCATATTTCCTTTCAATTTACTAGCACTGTGTGCGCACAGACATATCAAACGATATGTACATTTAATGTGAGATTCTTTTCTTTACCTTCCTTCACTCCATTTTTTCTTCTCTTTCTTCTGTTTACTGCTGTGTAACTTTCTTTCTTGTCTTTTACCCCCTCTCTCAATGCTGTGTGCTCTCACTTCTTCTGTACTTTCTATCAATCTTTATCTCCGTCCTAATTTTATGAAGTTTTAGTTCTTTATACTAGATGTAAATATTAAGCATGCATTTTCTGTATTATATATCCAAATTTGTTTGTCTGATATGTCGTGATTCCATTTTTTTGGAGTCCAATAAAGATCAAGAATCAAGAAATAAAGTTGCACATAAAATATTGTACTTATTGCTATATTTTGTGTTTATGCACAAGAATTATCCTATTTTTTCTCCTATTGGTTACGGGACTTTTCTAGGGTGACCAGATGTCCCGATAAAATTGGGACTGTCCCGATATTTTATCCTTTGTCCCACGTCCCAATCAATGTACGATCAGGATGCCATTTGTCCTGATATTCCAGGTAAGGAGGTGAGTGAGAGGGAGGCGCTGACCCCATAGGTGCTCCGGGGCTGGAACACCTATGGGGAAAAATTGCAGCCAAGCTTCCTCCTCCTCGCCTCCTTCTCCCACCCCCACCGGGCTGCGTCCCCGCTCCTCCTCACCCCCCTGAGCTTCCCATTGCCTAACAGCTGTTTGGTGGTGCTTAGCGCTTTCCAGGAGGGAGGTGGGAGGAGCGGGGACATGGTGCATTCAGGGGAGGAGGCTGAGAAGAGGCAGGGCATGGGCAGGGACTTGGGGGAAGGGGGTCGAATGGGGGTAGGGCGAGGGCAGTGCAGAGGTGGGGGGTGGTCGAGCACCCACCCGGCAGACGGGAAGTTGGTGCTGTAGGGGTGAGTGGCGGGCGGGGTGGGGGTGAAGAGGTTTCTTAGCCCTCCATCTAAGTCACAAAAGTCCACTCCTTCCAGAGTTAATTAAAAAGAAACACAACATAGTCTTTCACCTAGATTCTAGCCAGGCACAAGCTTTCCTCAGCAATTTTTAGCTCTTATCTGGACTCAGCTTCCAAGTGCGCCCGTCCACTATTATGAGTTTCTGACCCTGGAACTCCAAATAATTGGGCTCTCTTCCCCCTAGCCCAAAATACCTTGTTTTTCTTTCCCAGGGCCTCTTCCTACATACCCGGCCTTGACCACCTCACTACTGCCTATCCCAGCTGTGCAACCAGTTTTTAATGGAGTATCCTCTTGAGCCTGAATGACTACAGGCTGCCCTTATATCTCTCAATAGGCCTATTACATGATCTTTGTGTTCATCCCCTTCACCCAGGGAGGTGAGCTAAGTCTGGCACAGGTGAAGTCGAATCCCAACACTGTTAAAGGGCCAGCTCATCCTATGACATTCCCCCAATTGTCTGTAATTTTTCAGACATAGTTGTTACTGCTAAAGTGACTGCATTAACTAATTTCTCCAATACCTTAGGATGCATGTAATCCAGACCAGGTAATTTATATATGCTAATATTTTCCAAATATTTCTTAAAATTTACTTTGTTCCTAGATTAATAATATTTCTAGAGATTAAATTATCTGTTCAGTCAGAAAGTTGGTACAGCATGGACAGCAGAAGTGCCAGATTCTTGACAAAGAATCAGGGCCGGCTCTAGCTTTTTTGCTGCCCCAAGCAGCAAAAAAAAGCGCCGCCCCCCAGGCCCCCCGCTGAGCGCCAGGCCGCGCCGCCCCCCCCAGCCGAGCGCCGCGCCGCCCCCCCGCCGAGCGCCGCGCGCCGGAGCCCACCCCCCCCGAGCGCCGAGCCCCGCGATGCCCCCCAGCGCCGAGCCCCGCGCTGCTGGAGCCCACCCCCGCCCTCCGCCAAGCGCCACCGGAACCCCCCTCCAGCGCCGCGCCTTCGCCGCACCCCCCCCGAGCGTCGAGCCCCGCGCTGCCCCCCAGCGCCGAGCCCCGCACCTGCCCCCCGCCGAGCACCGCTGGAACCCCCTTCCAGCGCCGCGCCCGCGCCGCCCCCTCGCCGAGCCCCGCACAACCGGAGCCCGCCCCCCCCAGTGCCGCGCCACTGGAGCACCTCCCCCCACGGAATGCCGTGCCGCGCTCCCCCCGCCGCCCCTTACCAGGTGCCACCCCAAGCATGTGCTTGGGTGCCTGGTGCCTAGAGCCGGCCCTGCAAAGAATGTACTAATGCACTTTAATTCTATTCCAAAAAAGACCAAAACTCTCTAGGTGTAAGGATATAAAAGATACAAAAAATGTAGTTCAGTCTCCATGACCACTTAATCCATGGCCTCTTTGTTGAGGTCACTAAGAAGTGTGTTAATTCTTTCCAGTTGTAGTAGTGTTTTATGTGAATCTCTCTCCATTTGAACTGAATTAATTTTGAACACTGGACTGCCTACTGGTAACATCAACTTAAATAATTGTTGACGTGGGCTGGACTTGAATCTGTAACTAAGAGATGAAAGCAAATATATTCAATCACCAATCTCCTTAGCCATAAAGTCTTACTGCCCCCAGTCCATCACAATCTTGTCATCACACAGCATTTGTATATATAGAAGAGAAAGAAAATCCCTCATTCAGGAAAATAAAGGGATTAAGCACAAACATATGTAAACATAATTGCATGTTAATTTAAACAGATTTTCCACATGGGTGAAGATTGTTGTGCTGCCACAATCAAGGCCAACTGTTTCTGAAACCAGTTGCATAGCTCTAACATAACCAATAAATTAACAAACATGCTTGTCTTTTTCCTATTCAAGTCTTCAAAATAAATTCAGATTGTTTCTGTCCTTTAGATAGCCAATTGATGGTATTATTTAACATTTTAACAATGTTAGCATTTTAAAATGAATTTACCTTTTGTTTTTTATCTCAGATGTTTTTGCCATTTGTTAGTCCTTTGAATTCTCTCTGTTGGCCTAGATATGGCTCATAAAGTATCCCTGTAGTTTGTCTCTCCCATTATTTATGAAATTATGATATATGTTGTAATGCCTAGAGTCTGCGATCTGGCATTGGTTTAATGACACTGGTTCCTGGGTCCCACTAATGTTGATAAATTAACAAACCACAGCATAGGAAGTGACTTCTTCTGGAGGAAAAAAATCCCAAACAAAAATAAAACAAAAATCCACCCAGAAATTTAGAACATATATATACACATGATACATACTTTCACCCAATATGTAAACATACAATACATCCAAGAAGGATGTTTCATAAACACCTCTACACACCATGACATTTTCCTCCCCAGTTTCCAGAACATTTAATATACAACGTAGTTTTATTTCTCCCTCTTTAATGTTTGTTTTTTCCCCTCTTTCATGCTTCAGCAGTGGTGTATCTTGTTGATGAGAAAATACTTGGTGGTACTGACAGATATTTGGGTCCCAAACCAATCTCTAGCTGAGCTCATTACATATGCTATGTTTGTTTGTTTATTTTAAACAGAATTTTTTTAAATCAGAGGGGTTTTTTTTGCCAAAAAATCATAGCGTGCTTCTTACTCAGTTCTCTGTAACTCATTAACAATAAAACAAAACAGATACTTAAATGTTAAAAGCTAATGTAAATTTCTATTTATTTATTTTGCTTCCATATTTCAAAAGATATAGCTGAAAAAGTGCTTACAGAGGGATAAGTCAACAACTTCTGTTCGTTAAAATATTGTCAGAATTTTAGTATCAGAACAAATTATAGAGATTAGTTGCCTAATCTGAGGCCCTTTGCAAAGTTGCAACTGAGCATCACAAATATAATTTTAACAACATCCTTTCTGCTGTTTTATGGTGAAAGTAAGCATGCTTTTCCAAATTCAGCCTGACTGAATAGACCAATTTTAACAAAAAAATCATCACCTTGGAGTTTGGCCAAGCAAAAAGAAAACGAACTTCCTGCTATTTTATTCTTGTTGTAGGTTGTAAATGGTCTAGGTAAAATAATTAAAGCTTTGCAGAATCTTACATCTTAGCTTAGCTCAGAACAAAAACTGTTTTCAAAATCTTGAGTTTTCAGCTAGATGGGGGTGTCAAGAGGCATTAAATACTTACCTCAGGCTCTACCTTTGTCTGTAACTTTACTAAATATATTTAGAAACAGAGTGAGAATGACTATAGCTGATAATCAATTGGACATACTCCTCACACAATGTGAGCAGATGCTTATTTGCCGATGTTTTCTACAGCAAAAATAGATAAACTGCTGAAATGCTGTATGCTACACTTTATCTGAGCTTGAAGACATTGGGGTCATGATGAAAACGATGCAGCAAAGCAATTACTGCTACTCAGCATCTATATGTAGCTGTTGGAGAAGTTCAGAAAATATGAGCCAAAGAGCAAGGGGTTAGGAGACAACAACCAGCTCTATATCTCTGACTTCAAATATAAATATCACCATCTCCTGGCTTTGTCAGTGGATTAAGACCATCTAACTAAAGATAACAGGCAATTTGAAAATGATACTGGTGAGCAAGGGATGTACTTTGAAAGTCACATCGCATCTTCCACTATCAATGGCACCCATGATCAGTTTGCTGGGCCACACTCTTTGGCTTCTTTTGGACTTTTCATTGCGACTGGACCCCAAAAAGGTCAATTTCTATCCAGCTTGATCTTTGCAATCTAGAAATGAGCTATATGCCCTAAAAAAACCCTCCTAATAGCACAAAATGTAGTAGTCTGGCTTCTAAACAACAGAACATGAGCATATCACAAGGACACTCTGCACTGTCTTCCCACTGAATATAGTGTCCAGTTCAAGGTTTCTGTCCTGATATTCAAAGCCCACCATGGGACTGGCCCCAATTGCCTTCTCTCGTTTGATGACTGTGAACCCCCATGACAGCTACATTGCATTGGAATAATTAAATTGTTGATCAATAAGGCCATGTCTACATTATCAGCTAAATAGGCACTGCTGTGATCGATACAGCGGTGTTGATTTAGCAGGCCTGGTGAAGACACATAAGTAGACTTACGTAACTGAAGTAACGTGACTTAGATCAACTTACAACATTCTTGCATCTGAAGAAGTGAGGTTCTGACCCACGAAAGCTTATGCTCCCAGTACTTCTGTTAGTCTCAAAGGTGCCACAGGACCCTCTGTTGCTTTTTACAACATTAGTGTAGATCAGGTGTTATAGGATATACTCCTGAATATAGGAAACAAAACGTTCACTGAGTTTATACTATGGAACTAACTCCCACAAGAAGTAAGATTAAGAACAGCATTGTGTTCAAAACTAAACAGCTTATACACCCACTCAAATGTTCACCCTTAACTCTGTTCAAGCATTTTACTCCTACTTGGTGGGAAAGAAGAGAGGGAAACTATTGTCTTTTTTTTTAAAAAATACACACACTTGGGAGATATGCAGATACTATAGTGATGGATGCTTACACAACAAGATAAAAACTAGTTAAAGAGATAACTTCTTCCATCCAACTGCCAGCAAAAAATGTGAAAATCATCTTAATGCCCCTCTCTCCCACAGAATTCTCAGCCTGTCCAGTTTCTCTTGCTGTTTGTTACAATAAATGCCTGGTATGAACTCTTTTAGGAGAAAGCAAAAGTCTTTCTAAAAATACTTTGTGTAATCAATACTGTGAAGCAATTCTGGATCTTCACTGTTCTAAGCAGTTAGCTCCCTGACATTAACTGTTGCTAAATTGCATGTGCTTACTGTAGCTGTACTTCCCTGGAGTCACCTAGAACATACCTTATATCGTACCAGTTTCATTTCTTACTCTGGTCTGAACAAGTCCAGGATGTGAAATGCAATCAGTGGTTTTTGTTTTTTGTTTTAAAGTAGCTGAATATAGTGACCATTTTTACAGAACAAAGAACAACATTTATATTCTACTCTATCCAATTTTATCAGTCTTTTAATAATAATAGCAGATTTCCTTATTTTCAGTACAATGTTTGGGCAAATAATAAAAATGAAAAATATAAGAAGAATTTACAAGTTAACCTAGATAAAACAAAACTTCCATCCAGCTTTTTCTACAAAGTAGAAACTTTGTTGTAAGAATAAAAGGTTTTGATTATTCCATTATGATTCTGCCAAGAAGGCAAAGTAATCAGGCAGCTAAATTTATGAGACTATTGGTTTCATTTTACAGGAAGACTAAACTGCCTGCTAAAAGTCTCTTCTCATGCTCTGGGATTCAGAATAAGATTTCTTCCTTTCATTCCAGAATGAAAATAAAATTTGGTAAGCAGCAGAGGTAATGGATGGTTCTAAAGACTTGTTATAGAGGTACATAGCATTGTACCTCTTTAGGTAATTGGTTAGATTCCTTGGCATAGAATAGGATTGTGAAAACTGGACTGATTTTGTGTCATATTGGTTGTCAAGTCCATTCCAGAAGACATCAAGGGAAAGCTATTTATAAAAGCCCCTGCTTCCTCTTGTATGATGGGGAGTCGGATTCTCCCTGTCTGTCCACCTGGGATGAACTGCACTGCCAACTGTAGACTAAAGATAGACCTTGTTCATGCAGAAACTCACTTGCTTCACTGCTACAAATGGGGAGAGGGAGGTTTGAAGTAGTTGTGCGGCTTGGTAGGTATATAGCTCAGTAGCTCTCTACTTCCCAGCCACATCCATCACTTGCAAATCTGGAGGTGTTTCTGTTTAAACTGGATTTCACTGTAGGCCTCTAATTAGATCCACCTGCCTATTCAACTCCTACTGAGCCAGGATCTTAGACTATCTGGGGTTTAGATGTTTGGGAAGGGTGAATATTTGCTGCTGGATAGGGCCTTTAATTCTGAAATCTTATCTAGACTTTAATTTCCTTGAATGTATGAGGATACATTATTCCGTGAACAAAAGAGCAAGTGAAATTCTGTATGCAAAGTTAAATCTACCCTTCCTAAAGAGTTGGTTTTTAATAAAGCTTCTTTGGATTAGATTAAAAAATGATAAATGTCATCATAATTTCTTTCAGGCAAGTCTGATGGGAGTTTTATCAGCACTTGCACAAGCTAAGAGTGATAGTATGACTTAGCTCTCTGCTTCCACACTTGTCTCAAAAGCACAAAAGATGAACTATCATTAATTTAACAGCTGGAAAGAGCCTTTACTTACCATTCACTAGTAGTACAGTCTAAAAATAAGGGTTTGAAACTGTTGTTCTGGCCTGCAAAGGAATGAAAAATCTCAGGTTAGTTATGTGTAAAGAAAAATAGTTATTTTCTTATCTTGTAGAATAAACCCCACTTTATAACAGTGAACTAAAGATAAATCTAATCTAATTTTGCTTTTTAGTCTATAAACTAATGAAAATCATTCTGATTAGATCCTTGGCGTGTAGGTGATTCCGGGATGTCTCAATGGACTGGTGATGCCATTAAGATCGAGGGCCCAGACCTACAAAGGTACTTAAGCACTCAAGTCACAATTTTGGCTCCTCTGTGATTTACAAAACTCCTGCTGAATGCTGTAGGCACCAAAAATCACTTGGTGCCTAAATTTTTGGGGTAAAATTTCCCCAGACACCTATGTTCCTGTCTTTGAGACTGCTCATTGCTGCCTTACTCTAGCTGTTCAGTTGCCTATCGCCTAAGCCACAGAGTGATTCATGAACTGGGGAAAAATAGGTTGCCAAACACCCTAAGTAACGAGCAAGGCCTAATCTGGTAAGACCACTCAGAGTCTGCCCACTGGATCTGGTCCCAGTCAAAATCTGGGCTGCCAGAGGAGGAGTTGGTAGTGGTGGCCTTATAGTTTTTGCCCAGAGATTAGAGCACTTGACTCAGATGTGGGAGACCAAGTTTCAATTTCTCCCTCTCTCCCAGAAAGAGGATTCAAGCAGGGGTTTCCCACACCTCTCAGGAGAGTGCTTTAACCACTGAGCTATGAGATAATCTGATATGGGATACCCTCAGTCTTGCCTGGTGAAGCTGTTCCACTGTAGATAAATAATGAGAGTGATTGAAGCAGGGGAACTGGACCCAGAATCTCTTATCTCTTAGGTGGGTGTACTAACCACGGGAGACTACACCACCACATCCTCTCCCCTCCCATTGTTTTCCGTGGGATGAAGCGGGTACCCAATTTATTCTCACAAGAAATGCCTCAGGTGGCTAAGCTGTTTGACTCCAGGTGGCTGTTTTTTATTCATGGATTGCTAAGCAGATATTGCTCAAGTCTTAACTAGAAACCGTGCAGAATTCACGTAACTTCACTGATTTCTCATAGGTTAAACACACACAATCCAAGCCTTCTAAACATAGGTTGCAGAATTCCCATCATTGGAGTTTTTTAAAACCAGGTTAGATGAACTACACTTAATTCTACCTCTGCATGGGGATTGGGGAATGGACTAGATGACCTCCTGGGGTCCCTCCCAGCCCTACTTTTCTATGATTTTATGAACCTATGATCTGGGACTAAAAATAAATCCAGTTTGGAGTTTTTCTTGCAAAAGTGAAAAATTCTTATAACACAAACTGTTGTATCTGATAAGTACCTACTCTCAGATTTAAAAAATCCCTCAAAGGATCACATATGAGACATTTTAGTTGTATTGATTTTGTTTTATCAAAGTTAGTTAGGGCTTTGCATGTATCAAATTAAGGCTTAGCCTGGAAAGCTAGAGAGACAAGGTGGGTGAGGTAATATCTTTTGTTGGACCAACTTCTGTTGGTGAGAGAGAAAAGCTGTTGCACTTACACAGAGCTCTTATTCAGCTATTCATTCACATTCTAATCCTGGAATGAGGCCAGCATCTCTTCATACATTAATTTCACATGCTGTCAATCTGGCTCTTTTCATGAACACTTAAAATATATACACTTACTGAAGGTTTTAAACAAAACAATACCATACAATAATTGTCATTCAAATCAATATGCTGTTTAGTTCATCTGGAGAACTAAACATAGCTTACTCTCAGCAAAATGAATTCTTAGTTGAAGACAGGAGAACTTCAAAGGCTCAGAATAAGGGTCTTAATTTGTTTCTGTAATGCAAGGTTTTTATTATTATATATTGAAGTTTAAGTCTTCTCATCAATCCTGCCCTTGTTATCATTGTTTTTCTTCTCATTCTCTTCCCAAGGAAGTCAGTTTTGAAAAGGTTTCTTCTTGAGCTATATAGGGGCCTGTCACTGTCCCCTGCTACACAGGTCCTGGAGTTTGAAGGACAACAGTTTGGACCCATCACTGAGGAAGAAATTGCAGTGATGTCTTTCCCATGCTATATTTTCTCCCCACGCTCATTTGGCTATCTGAGAGGTGCCAGAGAGGTTACTGGGACTACAGGTTGTTGAATTCACAGAAATGAGTAAGAAAGATCTCATGGCTTAATTGGCTGATCCTGTCAATTGCAGACATTAGGCTGACATCACTGTTCTACATTAATTCACTTAGCCAGGTCATCTACCACTTTTCATTCTTTTCTTCCTTCTGCTCCCAGGCATGTTTCAAGTTTATTTTATTTTGTCATAACAAGGTTTATTACCGTAAGATAGTTTTAAATGCCCTTGAGATTGAACAGCACTTTGAGGTCTGTGTGCACGTCTATCTTTCCTGGCCTGAGTAATTTTTAAATAGCCTAGAATTTTAACAATACTCTTGAGGGTATCCACATTGCACAGACTATACTCTCTAGGACCTGCAACTTGGATTCTAAAATTGCTTAGACATGTGCATAGTCACATACATACCATTCTCCCCTCTCTTCATGCTTACAGAATTTGCCATTTGCTTTTTCATCAAACTTTCAATTATCCTTTGAATATTTATGTAAGTACAGAGATATGCAGATAAAGCTGACCCTGAAAGGTACTCAGTACCATTAACTTCCACAGACTTCAGAGGGAGTCCAGGACACATAGCAGCACTTTACAGATCAATCTCTATGTATGTTCCATTAGCCCCTCCAACATAGACATACCCAATGTTACATAACTATATGATGTCTACATAATGCCAGTGTTGGCCCAGCACACCAGACTGTATATTATGCTCTCAGCAGACATTTTAACTGAACAAAACACGTAGGTCCTGATCCACAAAGGGATTTAGGCACCTAAGTCCCAAATGTAAATCCACTGCTTGGCTGCCACCTAACCCAGTAGGCAGTGAAACTTCCTCGGCACTTAAATTTTGCTCACCATTACAAATGCTTAAGTCCCTGTGTGGATCAAGCCTTAGATCGGTTTGTTGCTCTTCCATCTTCTGGAAAAAAAAAATAGTTAATCCAAAATTAAAATAAAAGTAGCTGTATGTACACTATAGCTTTGAGCAAAGTGCCAGCATGCAACAAAGAATAAATAAAATTATTTCCTAACATTTATGCCCTGTTGGAACCTGTACTAAGTGTAACTAAGATCTCCACATTGAATAGACACACCTCTAAGTTGATATCTGATTTTCAGCTACATTAGACGTTTTTTTGATTGTGGTAGTTACATTTACTGCAGAAGTTAATTTGCCAGTTGAAGCTAAACAAAGTTAATTAAAAGTACAGAGGTAGTTTAACCCTTAAAACAGCAGGCATAAGAAAAAGTCCTCCATAAACTACAGTAAATTTATGAAGATTACAACTACTATTCCTATTTTGGCCCATTTCCCAACTATTGTAGCATTCTCAAAACTACGATACCCACACAAGGAAATAAAGAAACAAATCAACAGAGCTAGACGTGTACCCAGAAGCTTCCTGCTACAAGGCAGGCCCAGAAGAGAAACCAACAGAACTCCACTGGCCATCACCTACAGTCCTCAGCTTAAACCTCTCCAACGCATCATCAGTGATCTACAACCCATCCTGGACAATGATCCCTCACTTTCACAGACCTTGGGAGGCAGGCCAGTCCTCGCCCACAGACAACCTGCCAACCTTAAGCATATCCTCACCAGCAAACACGCACCGCACCATAACAACTCTAACTCAGGAACCAACCCATGCAACAAACCTCGATGCCAACTCTGCCCACATATCTACACCAGCAACACCATTACAGGATCTAACCAGATCAGCTACAACATCACCGGCTCATTCACCTGCACGTCCACTAATGTTATATATGCCATCATATGCCAGCAATGCCCCTCTGCTATGTACATTGGCCAAACTGGACAGTCACTACGCAAGAGGATAAATGGACACAAGTCAGATATCAGGAATGGCAAGATACAAAAACCTGTAGGAGAACACTTCAACCTCCCTGGCCACACAATAGCAGATGTAAAGGTAGCCATCTTACAGCAAAAAAACTTCAGGACCAGATTCCAAAGAGTAACTGCTGAGCTCCAGTTCATTTGCAAATTTGACACCATCAGATCAGGATTAAACAAAGACTGTGAATGGCTATCCAACTACAGAAGCAGTTTCTCCTCCCTTAGTGTTCACACCTCAACTGCTAGCAGAGCACCTCACTCTTCCTGATTGAACTAACCTCGTTATCTCCATACTGATTTATACCTGCCTCTGGAGATTTCCATTACTTGCATCTGAAGAAGTGAGGTTCTTACCCACGAAAGCTTATGCTCCCAATACTTCTGTTAGTCTTAAAGGTGCCACAGGACCCTCTGTTACTTTTTACAGATTCAGACTAACACGGCTACCCCTCTGATACTAAAGAACCCAATGTTTTTTAAAAAAATATAGAAAAAATTGTTGCTTGCTAAATGTCATAATTATTCCCAGAAAGTACTTACTCAATTAGTCACTCTTATTCCAGTTGGTTGCTTATTCCATTTGAGTGCTTGGCAGTTAAACAACTGCAAATGAGAGTGTTTCTCTCACAGCTTGGATCAGAAACAAAACTATAATTTAATTATAAATGTCCTCTGGGAACAGCATACAATTACGTATTTTAATAATTTTTTTAAAAGTCAAAATGTGAAGTCCATGTGCAATTAAAAAGTGAAATACGGCTGTATTCTTACATTAGCTTTGCATTGAGTTGAGATGGGTATAGATGTAGTACAAAAATATGGACATGGGAAAATATCAATTTTTATCTCAGATGGACTAATTACATGTTCAGCTGCTGGAATTTACTAGAATCTTTATTAAATAAATAGCAGCCACTTCTATCTTCAATTCCAAAATACCATAAAATTTCAGCACCAAGAGAACTGGTAAAGGTAATCATTCACCTCTTTATTCTTTTCACTAGCTGTCTATATATCTACATAGAAATAAAGGTTAATGAATAACAAACCCTGCACTAATTCCTGCTGCTACATGAAAAGCTGACATATATCAGGAGGTACATACTGTTAAAAAAATGTTTCATAGAGATAGGTTTGTGGGCAAACAACATGAAGGGGTTATCTAAGGGTACCCTGCTTTGGCGTAATTGACATTACAGTTGCACTACATCGGGAAATTGCCAGCCAGCCAAATTTTGTTTTATCTTTACAATGGCATCCTTAGAAATATTGTTCAGTGGTATGTGGGGATATTTGGTCAGTCATGTGTAGAGATCTAAGAGACCCAGAGCAGCATTGTGATCAGTAGTGATTATTTTTTTTCTATGCAAGTTATGCTGGTCTCTTTCTCAACTCACATTTTATCTCTAATTTCCAGGGTTTAGTTTTTGATTTCATGAGGAAACAAGAGATAAGCTCAGCCTGCTGGATTTCCATAATCTCAATATAAAGGAAAGTTTGTTAAGACTCAAGCTTAGCTATCTTATATCTACAGCTTTCTAAACTGTGAAACACTGAGTGCTAATGTGGCTCCCCTCACCCCCACTCCATTGTCAAAAATGCAGCTATCAAAAGTAGCACAGCTTTCAGAATGATACTTGTGCTGGAGAAAAATGACTGATAGATGCTGTGATCTCTCTACTAAAGTCCTACACATGTAGCTTTTCTTCACAGAGATACTGTATTTGCTGGATGCACATAGGCTATGGATATTTGTTGTACCATTCATCTCTGGAATGTCAAAGCTGTAAGTGCAAGAATTTGATATGCAAGAGCTGACATAATTCATTTACTATCTTAATCACTTTCAATTATTTAAAAAAATCAAGTCTTTGGACATCGTATTTCTTTGCTTGGCTACAGTTTTATCACATTGAAGAGGACAAAAGAGCAGCTGTGTTTGTCTGGAAAATTGCAGCCAAAAATAAAAAAAAGTTTTCCCCTTCTTCAGTATGTAGGGACTTGATTCTGAATTCTGATCTCACTTAGACTTGTTTTATACTATAACTGTGTGGACTTCAGTGGAATTACTCCTAATTTACACTGGCATAAGCAAGCTCAGATTCGATCCCTAGGTCCCTGGGAAAAACTCTACATTCACATTCCACTCAAGTCATTAACACCACTCTAACTTTCCATTTCAAAACCAAACATTTACTTTTGTGCTTATATCACTGGTACAGCTGGAGTAAAAAGGGCTCTTTTTTATCTGAAAATTATATTGTGCGATTTTTTTAAAGGAAAAATTCCCATATCCCACCCATTATTGCTACCTACCTCCTACTTCGTAGCAACACGACACTCAGCTGTACAGCAAAGGCATATGCTGTGAATCCAATTAGTAAAAGCACCACCTCAAAATATGTGCTCCATGAATACAAATAAGAGTCAGTGATGTATGGATCACTAGCATCTGAAAGAAATGAGCATTAGCTGAGTAATATCTTCAGCTACACTAATCTTCCCACATTCCAAATGCTCCCTCTATGGCTTCCCTTCAATATGTCTAATAAGGTCTTCTTCGGGTGGTCTTCTAGGAATCCCCATGATGTGATAAGTAGATTGTGTTTGCATGTTTGTGGGAGGCAGGGAAGCTGTACACATTTTTTACTTTTGTCCCCCAAGCAATAGTAATAATTTTTATTATGGTGTTTGAAGTTGACCATATACAAAGGTTGCCATTCTGAGTGGCCTTTTAGAACATGATTGGTTACAAGTATGCAGTTTTTCTGCAGATTTAGCAGTCCACAGTTCTCTTTGAAGCCAGAGGGAGGGGAAGTTATAAAGTGACCAGAATATCGGGGAGCTGAGGCATTCCACTGACTCTACAAACAGCCGGATCAGACATTTCATGGCTGCTAGTGTCCTGCAGACAACATCGAAGAAATCATTCCAAGAGACCTAATGATCCTATATCAAGGGTAGAGGGAGTAAAGTTTACAAATCAGTATCTGGTCTCTTCACCCTTGAGCATGCACCCTGTAATAGTTATAGCTACAGACAGAAGGAGAAAATAATGGAGCAATCTGACTGCCAGCCAGAGGTAGTGCCAAAAGGACATACACATTCCAATCTGTTTCACAACACAGCATTGAAGTCTCAGGATCTGGCAATGAGAAAGACAGCTCACAAACAGTTTTATTTTATAAAAATACCCTTTCTTTAATTTGATATTTTTACTCCTCCCTCTAGTCACTCAGACAAACAGTATTTATATCCCAAGTGACTGAATCATACTGCTTCCTTTTTACAGCTAGTAAGCATAAAACGAATTCAGAACATTAAATGGATTAAACAGATAATTGAGTCTATACCCTCCCCAACATGCACTTCCTCCTCTAACTACATCTCTCTTGCATTTCTTCTCTTCCGTATGGAGAACAACCATTAACATCCCCTTGTCAGACTAAGGAAGTCCACCTGCTCCAACTGACTGGGTCAGAAGCACACCTTCTTTCCTTCACCTCAGACAATCAGTGAAGGGAGGAAAACAGCTGTTCCTTCCTGTCTGTACTCATGCCTATATACTCTTCCTAGAACCACTTTTTTAAAAAAAACTGTAAAACAGAAATGAGTTGTTTCTGGCCTAAAAGTTCTCCATGTGTACCCCAAAGGGCTTAGAACACCATCACATACAGTTACAATTTGAAATATTCACAAACTGATTTTAATGGATTTGTTATTTATAAGTATTTGCCTATTCAGAGATTCATAGATTCTAGGACTGGAAGGGACCTCGAGAGGTCATCGAGTCCAGTCCCCTGCCCGCATGGCAGGACCAAATATTGTCTAGACCATCCCGGATAGACATTTATCTAACCTACTCTTAAATATCTCCAGAGATGGAGATTCCACAACCTCCCTAGGCAGTTTATTCCAGGATTTAACCACCCTGACAGTTAGGAACTTTTTCCTAATGTCCAACCTAGACGTCCCTTGCTGCAGTTTAAGCCCGTTGCTTCTTGTTCTATCCTTAGAGGCTAAGGTGAACACGTTTTCTCCCTCCTCCTTATGACACCCTTTTAGATACCTGAAAACTGCTATCATGTCCCCTCTCTCTTTTCCAAACTAAACAAACCCAATTCTTTCAGCCTTCCTTCATAGGTCATGTTCTGAAGACCTTTAATCAATCTTGTTGCTCTTCTCTGGACCCTTTCCAATTTCTCCACATCTTTCTTGAAATGCGGTGCCCAGAACTGGACACAATACTCCAGCTGAGGCCTAACCAGAGCAGAGTAGAGTGGAAGAATGACTTCTCATGACTTGCTCACAACACACCTGTTAATACATCCCAGAATCATGTTTGCTTTTTTTGCAACAGCATCACACTGTTGACTCATATTTAGCTTGTGGTCCACTATAACCCCTAGATGCCTTTCTGCCGTACTCCTTCCTAGACAGTCTCTTCCCATTCTGTATGTGTGAAACTGATTTTTTTTCCTAAGTGGAGCACTTTGCATTTGTCTTTGTTAAACTTCATCCTGTTTAACTCAGACCATTTCTCCAATTTGTCCAGATCATTTTGAATTATGACCCTGTCCTCCAAAGCAGTTGCAATCCCTCCCAGTTTGGTATCATCCGCAAACTTAATAAGCGTACTTTCTATGCCAATATCTAAGTCATTAATGAAGATATTAAACAGAGCCGGTCCCAAAACAGACCTCTGCGGAACCCCACTCGTTATGCCTTTTCAGCAGGATTGGGAACCATTAATAACAACTCTCTGAGTACGGTTATCCAGCCAGTTATGCACCCACCTTATAGTAGCCCCATCTAAATTGTATTTGCCTAGTTTATCGATAAGAATATCATGTGAGACGGTATCAAATGCCTTACTAAAGTCTAGGTATACCACATCCACAGCTTCTCCCTTATCCACAAGACTCATTATCCTATCAAAGAAAGCTATCAGATTGGTTTGACATGATTTGTTCTTTACAAATCCATGCTGGCTGTTCCCTATCACCTTACCACCTTCCAAGTGTTTGCAGATGATTTCCTTAATTACTTGCTCCATTATCTTCCATGGCACAGAAGTTAAACTTACTGGTCTGTAGTTTCCTGGGTTGTTTTTATTTCCCTTTTTATAGATGGGCACTATATTTGCCCTTTTCCAGTCTTCTGGAATCTCTCCCGTCTCCCATGATTTTCCAAAGATAATAGCTAGAGGCTCAGATACCTCCTCTATTAGCTCCTTGAGTATTCTAGGATGCATTTCATCAGGCCCTGGTGACTTGCAGGCATCTAACTTTTCTAAGTGATTTTTAACTTGTTCTTTTTTTATTTTATCTGCTAAACCTACCCCTTTCCCATTAGCATTCACTATGTTACGCATTCCTTCAGATTTCTCGGTGAAGACCGAAACAAAGAAGTCATTAAGCATCTCTGCCATTTCCAAGTTTCCTGTTACTGTTTCTCCCTCTTCACTAAGCAGTGGGCCTACCCTGTCTTTGGTCTTCCTCTTGCTTCTAATGTATTGATAAAAAGTTTTCTTGTTTCCCTTTATTCCCGAAGCTAGTTTGAGCTCATTTTGTGCCTTTGCCTTTCTAATCTTGCCCCTGCATTCCTGTGTTGTTTGCCTATATTCATCCTTTGTAATCTGTCCTAGTTTCCATTTTTTATATGACTCCTTTTTATTTTTTAGATCATGCAAGATCTCGTGGTTAAGCCAACGTGGTCTTTTGCCACATTTTCTATCTTTCCTAACCAGCGGAATAGCTTGCTTTTGGGCCCTTAATAGTGTCCCTTTGAAAAACTGCCAACTCTCCTCAGTTGTTTTTCTCCTCAGTCTTGATTCCCATGGGACCTTACCTATCAGCTCTCCGAGCTTACCAAAATCTGCCTTCCTGAAATCCATTGTCTCTATTTTGCTGTATTCCCTTCTCCCCTTCCTTAGAATTGCAAACTCTATGATTTCATGATCACTTTCACCCAAGCTGCCTTCTACTTTCAAATTCTCAACAAGTTCCTCCCTATTTGTTAATATCAAGTCTAGAACAGCTTCCCCCCTAGCAGCTTTTTCAACCTTCTGAAATAAAAAGTTGTCTGCAATGCAGTCCAAGAATTTGTTGGATAGTCTGTGCCCTGCTGTGTTATTTTCCCAACATATATCCGGATAGTTGAAGTCCCCCATCACCACCAAATCTTGGGCTTTGGATGATTTTGTTATTTGTTTTAAAAAAGCCTCATCCACCTCTTCCACCTGGTTAGGTGGCCTGTAGTAGACTCCTAGCATGACATCTCCCTTATTTTTTACCCCTTTTAGCCTAACCCAGAGACTCTCAACACTTAATTTATGTAAGTAAATTTTAGCCAAGGTAAAGGGTTCTCTGGCCAGGCATTATAAAGCATTCTTAAGCACTGTTTGGACAATACTAATTACCACAAACAGCAGGAAGGGGTAGTTAATCTCACCCAAACAATGAGTGAAGGCCAGAGAGAGTCAGCTAGAGAGATTCTGAGAAATATAAAGCCCCAAAAAATTATTTTGTAATGAATGTTTTATGTTGAGAAAGAAAGAAGCTTCCTCGATTAATGAAACTGGAACAGTCAATTGGATATTCTTTTGTATAAAACATCTCTTTACCAAAGAGAGATACATAGGATTTGACATCAATGGCAACATGGTTAAGGAAAGAATCTATAAAAGACTGGCATCCTACTTGTGAGAGATTGGAGCAGGGCCAGGGACTTCCCTCTAACAGCAAATCCTATACGAGAACTCCTTGTTAAAATTCTGGCACAAAACTGAAGAAAATAATTGGTGTTATTCCCTTGTCTCTACTGAAGTTCACGCCTGGTGATACTGCTAACCTCATGGTGTCCTGAGAGCCAAACACGTTATTTCAAAAAGACAAAGGGGTCAATATTTTGGAGTAGATACTGTGCTTTGTTTTACATTGCTAAGGTGGTGCAAAGAGGGAAGAAACCATCTACAATTCCCCCTGCCAGGAATTCTCCTGATGTGGCAGTGGTAGTTAGTGCTCCACTCCTTTGGGGTCTCACAACGCTTTAGAAAAGCAGACAATAGAAGAGCCAGAACTACTTTCTCTCTGGAGTGATGCAGCTGGCCAGGCAAGAAGCTGTGCAACTGCAACAGAAAAGGGAGAGCAGCTAGAGCTGCTCCTGGAGCTGTAGGGGAGGTTGTGTGAGGCAGCTGGAGAAGTACTAGTCTCTGTTATTTCCTGACAGAGAGAGGACTGTTTCAAACACTTGTTTAAGAACTGCAGGGTATGATTCACTCTTGTCCCTTATGTGAGGTCTTCTTCCTTCTCTGTCCTCAAGATGACCGGGAGGAGGAAACAGACTCTAGGTATGTAATTGTGCATTGCATAATGTATCACTGTAGGAAGGGCCTCAAAAAGGTTGACCAAAGAGTACAAGGCCTCCCTAATGTTCTGAGAGCTGCCTATCAGTGATTCTCTCACCTTTTTTTTAAAACCCTGGCACTGACCATAGCAACATATGAGCACAAGACAAAGAGAATGAGATTTTTCAGTCTGAGTTATGACACAGACACACACAAGCTACAGCATGAGGAAAATGTGGAAGCCTGACTCAGTAACAGTAAAAACTTAATTGTGTGTAGTATCCTTTAAATGATGGCAATTTGAAAGGTACGGACAATGTATGTCATAGCAACACGTATGGCCTCATGTTTTCCTGTAATTGTAAGCATACAGAACTTGCTATGTCTACACTTGAAGCTGGAGGGGTGATTCCCAGATCATGTAGATGTACCATACTAGCTCTGTTTGAGCTAGGGCACTAAAAAGAGCAGTGTAACTGGAGTAGCACGGGTGTCAGCTTGGGCTAAACATCCAATTACATACCTGCCTGGCATGAACCACCCAGCTATATAATTGGGTGGCTAATCTGAGCCGCTGCCTGTTCTACCTTGGGTATACTGCTGTTTTTAGTGCACTAGTTTGAGCAGAGCTAGCACAGGTGTGTCTATGTGAGCTGTGAATCGTACCTGCCAGCTCCCAAGTGTAGACATAGCCCATAGTGATTCTGCATTTGAGAACTATTCTGAACAGACAATTCAGAATGTCTCAGTCCTGGATAAGTAAATTCATATTACTAGTCTGGCCAACATTGCTAGGGGCTAAAAGCCACACATGAATAAGTGACATTTCTATAATTATCAAAGTAACAGGCATTGAAATTACCTGAGACAGGAGACCCAGCTACATGACACAGGGTAGGAGCATGAATCTCCTTCCTTAGAGGTTTTTAAGGTCAGGCTTGACAAAGCCCTGGCTGGTATGATTTAGTTGGGATTAGGTCCTGCTTTGAGCAGGGGGTTGGACTAGATAACCTTCTGAGGTCCCTTCCAACGCTGATATTCTATGATTCTATGACTTGCAGAAGAAGCTCATTTTTAAAAGGGGTCAGATAACAATCAAAATCACTGTGCACATGGCACATTTCTCAGGGTACTTTCCCCCCTTTTTCTTGTACTATCAGGTTAATAACTAAAAATAGATATTCACTGCATAAAAAATGTTACCTGGGTCTTTTCTATACACACAGAAACACAGACACACTCTTGGATGTGTAATGTTTTTCAAACCATAATTTAAGTGACACATGATTTAGACAGTAATGTAAATCAGTCTTCTCTCAGTGAATAAAGTTTTAAACTAGTGCTGATGTTGGGTTTATATTAACATTTATGTTAACAGATCATTTGAAAGATTACATGGTTTAGTATCTCGTGTGTATACTGTTCTGCAAACATAGTTTACACATATTTAATAAACACCAGGGGACACATTTTCAGAAGTTGCTTTCCTTTCCATTGGAAGTACTGGATTTATGCCTTAACCCAAAGTTGCTTTAAAAAAACTCAATGAATTAATTTAGCAGTTTCCTCAATCTCTCATTGTTGTAAAATAATCTTAATTTAGTTTGGGGAAATGCAAGTGCCAAGACCAGTCTTTAGTGACAGTAAAACAACACCCCCACCTAATCTTAAACATGGCGAAAATAAACAGAGATCCAACACACCAGGATTGACTTACTTGGTTTTCCTAGATTCTCACTGTTGTAGTAGCACAGTATCATAAGGTATAAATTTTTATCAGTCAAACAAAAAAAGTAATATAGTAGTTTCAGCTATGATGAAAAATACGAACTGAACTACAATTATTGTTTAGAAAAAGAGAAGAACCAAAAAACCTTTCAAAAATCTCTGCTATTATTACAAAGTAAAGAGCCCAGACCTGAACATACTTAACATGTTGAACTCCAGTTGAAGAAGTCAACGGGAATTCTGTGGATAAACTGTTTCTAGGATTGGGAGAATTGTGAATAACATACAAAAAAAAAAAAACCTACTTCTATAGAATGTTAAGATTGCAAAGTCTAGCAAACAAAAGTCAGGAAATGACAGAATCATGTTGCCCATGCAATCTTAATTCATCCACTTTATACATTTGCACTGTGACAGATTTGCCAAAAATCACATAGGAAGTCTCTGAGAGACAGGAGTACAACTCAGCTCTCCTGGATTTATGGTTAGTGTCCCAAAACAAGAGAAGACCCGTGCTCTTCTTATAACCTCTGCCTCTTCTTATAACCTTCTGCCTCGACCAGAGGGCAGAAATAAGGTTGCATGGAGTCCCTTATTTCTAACATTTCCTAATTCTCAGTGCTTGATTTTGCAAACTTAATGTTCTTTAAACATAGTGTTTCTTACACAATTTCCTATTTTTTCTTTAAAAAGAAAATTTAAAAAACAGAAATGCCATTATGTGAAATTACACTGACCTCCACATGGGCCATCAGCAGGTTCTGAGTCAATGGTTTTAGATCTCTTTCACAGACTTCTACCACTTGCACAATGGAGTAGCTGACAATAGTAGGAGGTTGTCATCTTCTATGTGGACCAATCATTTGAGGAGGGCGACATACATGCTTTCCCAGTGGATTACACAATGCTTTGTTAGACAGCAGGGAATCAGGATTCTTGGTATCTATTCCTGGCTCTGGAGAAGAGGGTGGTTTAGTAGTTATAGACAGCACAGACAAGTACATAGATTTTACATATTAATTCTGAAAGGAAGTATAGCTAAGTGAGTGAGACATTGGTGTGCCATATTAAAGACATAGTTCTATTCCCAGCTCTGCCTACTAAAAGCTTGTGCAACATCTCAATTACTCCATCTGTAAAAATGGGGATCAGGGAAATGAGGTCTTGCTTAATAATAAGGGCAGTGAAGTGCATAAAATTATTTATAACAGTAAGTACAAGAGCTGAGACATGAATTCCTGGCTCCCAGTATAGCACTTCTTCTCATAGAGCAAAGGAGTGGTGGCTGCTGCCATGTCCCATCTGAAGGAGTGGGGAAGGTTCAATGGAGCCAAGAAGCATGATCACACATAGTAGCAATCTCTCTGAAGCTGTACTGAGCATGTGCAAATGACAGTATTCAGAGATTTGAAAATGTGGATGGATTTCAGGGAGACAATGAAGTCAGCTCTCTGACCCTAGTACTACCTCCCCCACTTCCAATTTCAAGTTCTTGCTCTAAACCGTGGAGCGAACAGAGGTCTTCAATGAAACATTTGGATTTAACGTTAGCAAAATTAGCTATTTTTCCTAACCTCATTCTCAGAAATGGCTGATCCATTTTTGTTGAAAATTTCAAAAATAAAAAAATCAGCCAGGGACCAAGCATTGGAAATGTCAGTCAAGTGAATTAAATACTGGCAAAGTTATAAGCAACTGAAAACAGAGGCTTATAATGGAAATTGTTAGGCCAATCTTTACTATTGGCCTCTTCACACACTCAGTCTATTAGAAGCTTTGGGACTTAAAATCAAGATTTATTCACCACTGAACTTCAGCTATATTGCCTATCTTCAATGGAGGCATCATGTGAATGTAGTATTTGGTTTGCTGCAAATAGTGTTTGTATGCAGACTATAATGTAAAAAATACCTCAATGGAAAATGTTATTTATGTTGAGTGCAGCTTTTTTGGCTTATTGTCATTGCTGAAGCATACTTTCAGTCAGAACATTAACACGTTTTATTCTGAAAGTGCTGGGAATGTGTTCCTATATTCAGTGCAAATCAGTTTCAGTTGTTTAATTTCACATTTTTTCCTACCTTCTCAAAATTCCAAGCCTACTGCAAATATGATCTCTACCTCTTAACTCTGAGTAATCTTTGGGTCCACAGAATAAGAAAACAAAGACCCAGTATTTATCTAACAAGTATTGTCATTTGAATTACAGTTTTGAAAAGGATCAAAGCCCCAGGAACTCTTTCTTATTTGCTGTCTTGTCTCCTTCTTCAGTACCCATGGCCCTACACACGAGGTGTTGCTGATATCTTTCCAACAGCAGCATCTGGCTCTTTGGCAAACATCTACACTAACTGTTCTGACCGGCTGATGGCTCCAAGACTATTTATGCATGCTGTGTAGGTTGGATAGAGTACATGTGGACCATCTCTTTTCACTCATCCTCCTGGGATCTATTTTTATGTCACTTGCATTTGATTCTGAGGAATTTACTGTAATAACTTCAGTCTATTTGAGAACAAACAGGCAAACGCCTAATTAACTCTCTTTTTATGTAGTATAAATAAATAAAAAGGATTATCAGTTCTCCAATATCATTTTAAAATACTAACACTGCTGGTTAGGGCCAGCCATAGAATTTATGTTTCCTAAAGTAAAACTAAAATTATTGTGACACCACTGAATCAGAAATGAGAGAGTTTGCCAAGGTAAAAGGTTTGACTAACAAAAACAAATCTTTAGGATTTTACTTAAAATAAGGCAATAAAAGTACATCTTCTTCTTTCTTGTTGAATAAAGGAATGGGCATACAGTCACCAGAAACCTGGGCTGTCTCTTTTTAATTAAATACAAATTAATGTCTGCAGTGCCACATAAGCACGTCTCTGACATATTGGCATAATTCTCCACTATGGGTAAAAACTGATTCTTTCTCTGAAGCATCTGCTAATATTAACTGTCAGACACTATTCTCTTATTCAAATCTGGCATGGCATTCTTTATGCTTCTGCAGTCTAATAGCACATGGTATATCCCAACATTCCATAAATGTCAATGGAGTGCAACAGCTGGATCAGAAGATCAGCACAGAAGGGGTTAATATAGCCTTTTCATAGAAAAAAATATTGTTTATTATCGACTTAGATATTGGCATAGAAAGTATGCTTATTAAGTTTGCAGATGATACCAAAGTGGGAGGGATTGCAACTGCTTTGGAGGACAGGGTCATAATTCAAAATGATCTGGACAAATCGGAGAAATGGTCTGAGTTAAACAGGATGAAGTTTAACAAAGACAAATGCAAAGTGCTCCACTTAGGAAGGAACAATCAGTTTCACACATACAGAATGGGAAGAGACTGTCTAGGAAGAAGTATGGCAGAAAGGGATCTAGGGGTTATAGTGGACCACAAGCTAAATATGAGTCAACACTGTGATGCTGTTGCCAAAAAAGCAAACACGATTCTGGGATGCATTAACAGCTGTGTTGTGAGCAAGACACGAGAAGTCATTCTTCTGCTCTACTCTGTGCTGGTTAGGCCTCAACTGGAGTATTGTGTCCAGTTCTGGGCACCGCATTTCAAGAAAGATGTGGAGAAGTTGGAGAGAGTCCAGAGAAGAGCAACAAGAATGATTA
Organism: Malaclemys terrapin pileata; assembly: GCF_027887155.1. NCBI lineage: Eukaryota > Metazoa > Chordata > Testudines > Emydidae > Malaclemys > Malaclemys terrapin. Next base: position 53,978,712 of record NC_071510.1, on the reverse strand, counting down.
AAGGTCTTGAGAACATGACCTATGAAGGAAGGCTGAAAGAATTGGGTTTGTTTAGTTTGGAAAAGAGAAGACTGAGAGGGGACATGATAGCAGTTTTCAGGTATCTAAAAGGGTGTCATAAGGAGGAGGGAGAAAGCGAGTTCACCTTAGCCTTTAAGGATACAACAAGAAGCAACGGGCTTAAACTGCAGCAAGGGACGTCTAGGTTGGACATTAGGAAAAAGTTCCTAACTGTCAGGGTGGTTAAATCCTGGAATAAACTGCCTAGGGAGGTTGTGGAATCTCCATCTCTGGAGATATTTAAGAGTAGGTTAGATAAATATCTATCCAGGATGGTCTAGTATTTGGTCCTGCCATGTGGGCAGGGGACTGGACTTGATGACCTCTCGAGGTCCCTTCCAGTCCTAGAATCTATGAATCTATGAATCTGTTTTGACTCAAAAATGTTTAACTGGGTTCTCATATTAAACAAACCTGTTCTCTCATTAACACTAATGACATGGCCATGCTTTACTGTTGTCATCACTTCGACTGCGAGGGAACCAAATAACTTGTAAATGGTAATACTACTATGTCTATGATATGCATGATATGAATTAACTCAGAAAACCCAGAGTTATGCTGTTTTTTGGCAAAGATCACTTGTCAGGAATCATGAGGGGTAAAAATTTCACCCTGGAGAAGAGACTTCTTTACTGACCCAAAAGATATTACAGCTCTGGTTAGAAATCAAATCGTGACATTTTTTCTTAATGGCCGGAGTGCAGTTCCTGCTCTTTGACTATCCTTCGAAATTGTGAAGTTAAAAATAAGCTGCTTTCAAATATTTTTTATAAAGCTGCATCACTATGAATGCTTATTCTATCAATGGCCTGGAACTGAGAAAATTACAGCATCATTATTAAAGTTATGACAACTCAATGCAATTAAGAAAAGCACCTATGAATTTTCTATATTTCCAACATGTAGCATCTGTCTGTAGTCCAACCCCATAAAATGTGGATGGTGAACAACAGGTTCTGTGAAGAATATTAACCTGAATTTGTTGCGCTCTTATTTCTTGAGCTGCTTTATAAATATTTCCCCATATGTGCTGCCAAATTTTTGCATTTAATGAATCACTCAAATCTTTTTCCCATACATCCTGTAGTGCTATCTGTGAAAGAATATATAAGTCCCTAATATGTGAACAAAAACAAGACACATGAAGCCTATGACTTCAAGCCAAAATCCTTTCAAAAATTGGATCAGAAAAAATGGAAATTTTCTAATTATTATTTACTGAGTAGCATAAGCATTGCATGACTGCATCTACTCTATCATATTTAGAGAGCGCCAGTCACTGTATGTAGGTGCCAGACAGGCCTAGAAATTATTGTTTTGTTATTTGTAATTTCTTAATGGGCTGTTTCTTTCTTTTATTTTATTTGAAATTTGACCTTTGCCAGTGTTGAGGAAAAAGTAATATTCTTCCCTAGACTGCCTCTACTGCAGAATTCCAGGGAACAATAAAAAATGGTAATCTAAGCCTTTTCCTTGATCAATCTCAATGTGCTTTACAAAGGAAGATAAATCAGACAGGTAAATTGAGGAATCAGGCCTCTGAATTTTATATATGGCTTTGTCTGTTTAGAGCTGGCTAAACATTCATAATGTAGATTTTGGTCAATTTTCTTGTTTTTGAGTTTGCAAAGCTTTCACAGAATTGGAGCAATTTTATGAAATCTAGATTTTTCATTAAACATTTTTGTTGCTATTAAAATTAGTGAAAATATTTTGATATATTTTCACCTTCCTTTATCAAATATTGCGATGGATTTGCTGGCTGTGATTGGTTACACAAGGTACTGGTTCTGATTCTCTGAATTGCTAAGCCTACCACATGTGGTCTAGTCTCAAAAGGATTGTAAGGAGCCAATTTGACTTGTTTACTCAGAGGGAGTAGATGCCTTCTTTCAGTCATTTAGGAAAAAACCTTTTGGGAGCAGCTCTGTGCTACTCATTGGTGCAATGTGGGAGGAAGACTGCTTATCACATCCCTCGAATACCACCCACAATTTTAGTGATTAGTAACTCTGCCTGTCATCTTTCAAAGGTGAGGACATCCACCAAATATGCCACTCAGGCTGGTAGCTAGTTACCAGTCCTTCACAAGAAAATACCACCAGGTTAAAAGGAGGAGGGAGATTGAGCCATGTGGCTTCCTGGGGTCCCCTGTACATTTGGATAGGCATCAGAATTCTGAATTTAGATTTCTATGATGTTTTCTGTGTGGAGGTTGGTTTACAGCATGCTTTTACATGTAGTTTTGTCTAATTTAGCTGGGATTTGCAGGTTCCTTTACGTTACCCTTCTTTTCAATTATGGGTGGTGAAATGTCCCTCTATATTATGGAGTTTGGGGGGCAGATAGAGTCAAGAAGTCTCTGGTACCCCAGACTAAGTATGGAGGCACAAGTTATATGGGTAGATGGCCTATAACTCTAGTAGATCTTGGGGGATCCACAAGTTCTGAGGGTAGAATTCCTAGCTTCTGACAATGAGGGGAAGAGTGGGAGGTCAAACCACAAACCCTTTTGGAACACTGGTCTGGGAAACACAGAAATGAAGCCTGTAGTATAAACAGCATGAGCTATGCCTGACTAGGGGAGAACGAGGCCCCAAGATTGAATGGTGCCCACTACATTTTGCAACCACCCTAAAGAGAGAGTATGATAAAATACTTTCCTACTAATGGACCATGAGAACTAGTGACAGTACTCTCTAAACAGAGAAAATAAAATTTGCTGGGATGTTTTGCTCTTGCCGCATCTTGGCAGGACTGAAAGATTGATGATGCTTGCTTTATTTTCAGTGGGTACTCAAAATAGCCTTTTGGTTTTTTGCTGCCCAGACACCAATGCTCTTATTTTCTTCATTTTGGTTCCCAGCCCTCTTTTTACTTATATATGCACACAGTACATATGTTACAATTAAATTTTATAGATGGGAAGAAAAAGAGAGAGACAGGGTTGGAGGGGGAGAAAGAGAGTGTGGTGGGGGGGGAGGGGGGAAGCTGTGAGAATAGGAGACATTCCAACAGGTTAGCTTTTTAGCTAGCAGTCAATTTTCCTTCATGGAAAGACTGGAAAAGTTTATAAACATGGTATCATATAGCTTTAAAAAGGGGAATTACACAAAAATGAAGATGCTTGTTAGCCAGAAATTAGAAGGAGCTGTGTAACAGAGTCTGCCCACCACTAGTGCGCCTCCTCTGGGGATTATCTGATTCTAGGTCTGACACCTCCTTTCTGCCTCTTGCCACATGACCCGCCTTCTCTTCCTGGCTCTCAGTGAGGCAAGATGCTCTGTGTTCATGGCTCAGCCCTCCAACCAAGTCAGATCTGTCATCCCTTTCCAGGGTATCAAAGTCTCTTCTTATGAATGGGCTCAGAGTGTCTTTCCCTTCAGTGTCCAGCGGTGCCACTTTCTCAGTGGTTGGTGAGCTAATCCAGGCTTGTCCTCTATACCAGGTTCTTGTTCAGGGACCCTCTAGTCAGCAGCCAAGGTTTGTTCCATCCCAGACCTTACTGCCTTTTCCCTGAGCCTTTCCTAACTTTCTTGCTTTCCCCTCTTTTCTGGGTTTGCCAGCCTCCAAACTCCCTCCTCTCAGGGAGTAACTGTAAGCTACTTGCCTCTGTAGCCCCAACACACCTCCCCTTCTCCCAGAGAGGGACTACAGACGACTTCCTTGCAGCCTCCTCTCTACTACCATCTTCCTGTCTTTATAAACCCAGCCCATCTCGTTCCTCCTCAACTGGGCTCTCTCATTATTCAGTCAGGGGATTATTTAAAATACCTGATTTCCCTCAGCTATGGCCTGGTTAACTGGCCCCCTTCCTAGCCTACATTAATTACTTCAGGGCAAGTGTGGGCTGGACACCTCACCACAAGCTGTCATAAAGGTTAAATGTCTGCAAGCAGCATAGAGACTATTTAAAAGCACCGTAATAAAGACTCAGACTAAATGCATACCCCAAATCAGAAAAGACAATAAGAGGACCAAAAGAATGCCACTATGGCTAAACAGCAGAGTACTGGAGGTCATTAAAGGCAAAAAGGCATCCTTTAAAATGTGGAAGTCAAATCCTATTGCGAATAATAGGAAGGAACACAGACTCTAGTAGATTAAGTATAATAAGGCTGGCCAAGAAAGAGTTTGAGAAGCAATTTGCTAAAGATGCAAAAAGTAACAGTAAGAAATGTTTTAAATACATCAGAAGGAGAAAGCCTGCCATCCAGGCAGTGGGGCCACTAACAACAAAGGTGTTAAGGAGCACTCAAGGAAGACCAGACCATTGCATAGAGGCTAAATGAATTATTTGCATCATGCATCAGTGCAGAGGATGAGAGGGACATACCCACATCAGAATTATTCTTTTTGGGTGACTGTACAGTACTGATTGTACTGTCCTGTCCCACATTGATGTGTTGATCCAAGAGGTTTTAGAACAAATTGATAAATTAAACAGTATCAATTGCCTCACCAATCTATTAGAATTCTTTGAGGGTTTCATAAGCATATGGACAAGGGTGATCCAGTGGCTATAGTATCGTAGCAGGGTAGTCACCCGGTCCTGCCCTGAGGGGTTTAAAACAGCCCAGGAGAGGGCTGGGGCAAGCAGCTCCCAGGCTGATTGGGGAAGCAGGCACAGCTGGGGGCCATGCCTCAAAGAGACCTCAGCTAGCCCTTATAAAAGGGCTGTGAGCCAAAGGCTTAAAGAGAGTCTCCTCTAGCTGTGGAGGGAGATGGGTCTGGCTCCTGGGGAGCATACCAGAGTACCTGAGGTAGAGCAGGGCTGGGGGAAGGCCAGAGGAGCTGGGGGGCTCCAGCCTGGAACCCCCCCCCCCAGGCTGCAGGCCTAGTGTAAGGCTGAATGGTTGCAGGGGGCAGCCCAAAGGTAGGCAGAGGTAGCAGGTTCAAACCTCCCTTGCCAGTGATGAGTGGCACTTACACTGCAGTCTGCCCCAGGAATGGGAGCTAGTTAATGATGGGCAGTGACCATACTGAGGTGGGGATAGTGGGTGGGGAAACCCAGAGAGCCGGTGCACTGCCAGGGGGCAGCACCCAAGGACAAGGGGGCCAGTGGCAGCGAGGCACGAGCCTGCAGAGGGCGCTCCGGGTCAAAAGAGCTAATTCCCAGGATGACTGATAGGAGGCGCCGCAGGGGTGAGTCGTTGCCCTGTTACAAGTATACTTGGACCTTCAGACAGGTTTTGAGACAGTCCATCACCAAGGGCCCTTAAGTAAAGTAAGGAGTCATGTGATAAGAGAGAAGGTCCTGTTGTGGATAAGTAACTGGTTAAAAGATATAGAATAACTAATTAGTTTTCACAATGGAGAAAGGTAAACAGCGGGATCCCCCATGAGTCTGTACTTGGACCTATGCTGTTCAACATATTCATTAATGAACAATGTAAAAGGGAGTCAACAGTTAAGTGGAAAAGTTTGCAGATAACTATCTTGAAAAAATTGTATTAAGTCTAAAGCTGACTGCAAAGAGTTACAGAGGGAGTTCACAAAATTGGGTAATGGGGTAACAAAATGGCAGATGAAATTCAACATTGATGTGCAAAGTAAGGCACATTGGAAAAAAATCTAAATTATACATATACAATGATGGGTTCTAAATTAGTTACCACCACTCAAGAAAGAGATCTTGGAGTTTCCATGGACATTCTCAGAACACTTCAGCTCAATGTGCAGCAGTGGTCAAAAGGCTAACAGAATGTTAGGAACTATTAGGAAAGGGATAGAAAATAAGACAGACGATATCATAATATCACTATGTAAATCTATGGTCTGCCCAGATCTTGAATTCTGTGTCCAGTTCCTGTCACCCCATCTCAAAAAGGATATTGTGGAACTGGAAAAGTTTCAGAGAAGGGCAACAAAGATGATCAAGGGTATGGAACAGCTTCCATTCACAGACAGACTAAACAGAATATGGCTGTTCAACTTAGAAAAGAGACAACTAAGGGGACAGATGATAGAGGTCTATAAAATCAAGAATGGCATGGAAAAAGTGAATAGAGGAATGTTATTTATCCTTTCCCAAAACACAAAAAAACAGAAGTTACCCAATGAAATTACTAGGCAGCAGCTTTCATACAAACAAGAGGAAGTACTTTTTCACACAACACAAAATTAGCCTGTGGAACTAATTGACATGGGATGTTATGATGGCCAAAAGTTTAACTGGGTTCAAAAAAGAATTGGATAAGTTCATGGAGGATAGGTGCATGAATGGCCATTAGCCAACATGGTCAAGGATGCAACCCCATGTGGGGACATCTCTAAACCTCTGACTGCCAGAAGCCAGGAGTGGAAGACAGGTGGATCACTTCAAAATTGCCGTGTTCTGTACACTCTCCTTTATCCTCTGGTACTGGCCTCTGTCAGAGACAAGATATCGGGCTAGATGGATCATTGGTCTGACCCAGTATGGCAGCTCTAATATTCTCGTATGATCCAAAGGAATGTATTAAATATACATTGTCTCCCTTGGCCTAACAAAATTATTGCTATCACAGGGTGCATACTTCAAAACATAGAAACCATTTAGAACTTTGATTCTGAATTTTACTTTAAAGTGAATTGGGTTTAAATGAAAGATGATGGACTGGCATCTTTATTAACCCACAGAAAAAGTACAGCATGAACTTCTCTGTATTCTCTTGTCAATATGCTTTACTAGCCATGACTTGGAAGAGCCATTTCTAAGGATGAGAAATTAGTTCAGTGTCATGCACTTTGGATCTTTAAGACTGTTAAGACTTCCAGAGGGTGTCAATGTCAAGGGTGTTAGTGATGTACCTACCTTTCTGCTAAGAACTGGAATGAGCAATATTTCACACAGGCTGCTGAACAAGCATCAAATGGTGGTAACTTCTGAACACTGTTCATCTGAACCAAAATTGAATTGAGAGAGATGCTAAGCAATCTCAACACTCAGTCATTCAAAAGTAGTGCTAGTCAGCATTTTGCTAATCAGAGACACGTACAAATGTAGATAAGAAGATATTTATATGCAGAGTATCTAAAGACTGTAACAAAGATTGGGTTTTATGGGAATGTCTTCTTGTTACAGTTTTTATATTATTTGTATGGACTCTGATAAATGTATCCAAATTGGTCCAGAAAAACAAATGTGAAAATGAAAGCTCACCACCACCACCATGCAGTCACAGTTCCTATGGTGCCTCTCTTATCCCACCCCTCTCACTACACTCTGCACAGATACCTCTTCCATGGTATGCAGGGAGTGTGCAGGCAACTCATGGAACCAAGTTGCCTGGGGTCCCTTGAACAGCCCCAATGCAGGGCTCAGGTAGTATGAAGGGTATTATACTGACCCTCCATACCATGGACCATTTTTATCCTTGCAATTAAACATTGTAATCACCCGCTCATATAGAGTTTTATTCACAGAGGCATCATATCCTGACCCATGGAAGTAACAGATCATCTTTCTATGGCACTGCACAGACCACACAGAGAAAATTACATACAGCCCTAACCACCTCAACAACAGAAAAACAGCAACAAGCTGCAGAGGATTCAGAGAGGTGCAGTCATAAATCATTAAGTGACTGTAGGGAATGACATATTAGGAAAGGATACATGGACAGACTGACAAACATAAATTCAGAGTAAGGAGAAGAATATATTGTCAAGGCTGCTTCCCCACTCTGAACTTTAGGGTACAAATGTGGGGGCCTGCATGAAAACTTCTAAGCTTAACTACCAGCTTAGATCTGGTCCGCTGCCACCATTCCCAAGTGGATTCCCTTCCCTGGGAAGCCTTGAGAAACTCTTCACCAATTCCCTGGTGAATACAGATCCAAACCCCTTGGATCTTAAAACAAGGAGAAATTAACCATCCCCCCTCCTTCCTTCCACCAACTCCTGGTGAATACAGATCCAACCCCCTTGGATCTAAAAACAAGGAAAAAATCAATCAGGTTCTTAAAAAGAAGACTTTTAATTAAAGAAAAAAGGTAAAAATCATCTCTGTAAAATCAGTATGGAAAATAACTTTACATGGTAATCAAACTTAAAGAGCTCAGAGGACCCCCCTCTAGCCTCAGGTTTAAAGTACAGCAAACAGAGATAAACACTCTAGTAAAAGGTACATTTACAAGTTGAGAAAACAAAGTAAAACTAACACGCCTTGCCTGGCTGTTTACTTACAAGTTTGAAATATGAGAGACTTGTTTAGAAAGATGTGGAGAACCTGGATTGATGTCGGGTCCCTCTCAGTCCCAAGAGCGAACGACTTCCCAAACAAAGAGCACAAACAAAAGCCTTCACCCGCCCCCCCCAAGATTTGAAAGTATCTTGTCCCCTTATTGGTCCTTTGGGTCAGATGCCAGCCAGGTTATCTGAGCTTCTTAGCCCTTTACAGGGAAAAGGATTTTGGAGTCTCTGGCCAGGAGGGATTTTATAGTACTGTACACAGGACAGTTGTTACCCTTCCCTTTATAGTTATGACATATATCAAGTAATATTTCCTGCCAGTTTAATGTATAATACAGTTTGATGTGGAAGAGTTCACTCAGTAAAGTGGTGGAAGCCTTATTGCTTGATTAATTTAGAAGTGGACTGAAGAAATCACTGGCAGGGTAAAGGAAAAGCTTACCTAATAGGTCTTTTCCATCTCTAATTTCTATGATTCTTTCATCATTGGAACTGGAAACTTTTTGTTTTGTTAGGGCACCTCTCCTTCATGGTGAGACCATCTCAACCTCATACAGCGGTTGTCTGACTTTCTCCTGTTTGGTACTCTGTATAACTTAAACAACACCTAACACAGGGCACTTGGAAGACTTAACGTTGTCACAGTTTTTCTGCTGTTTTCAGTGGTTACATTTGAACCAACAATACTGTACTCTAACTTCAATCTTGGAGAAAAAAAGAAATGATATCTGATGGCCATTCCATGTTAGCCACATTTTAAAATACTGTCTAAAAGTGAATTGTGCTTTTTATCATTTTATATCTCAAAGTAGGAATAAATTAAGATTTCAGGGAAGATTCTGAAACACTAGCCTCCTTTTTGTGCTGGTCTGCTTCACACTGACTTCACAATAAGGTCACTGTTTTGATATTATGGTATTAGCCACTGTACATAAAATGTAGGTGGTGGGTAGGGTTTCCAAAAGCACACAGTAAAACTTCCATTGTCTTCAAAGGCAGCAGAGTTAGACCAATGATGAGTGCTTTTGAAAATCCTAGCTAGAGTGTTTTACATGTGTAGCCCAATGTATAATATGAGTTGCCTTGATGCTGTTTGGCTGGGGAAGATGTTTAGTTGTACATTAACCTGATCCCATGCATATTTCTGTATACAGCTCTTTAGTACAAGTTTATACAATTACTATATTAAGTCTGATCCTCCAAACACCTACTAATAAGTACAGTCTTCACTACCATGAGTTCAGCTATATGTGGTGTTAAGTATTTGCACGATCAGTCCCCTGATTTCAAATAAAAAGAATGAGGAGTACTTGTGGCACCTTAGATACTAATGAATTTATTTGGGCTTAAGCTTTCGTGGGCTAAAACCCACTTAATCGGATGCATGCAGTGGAAAATACAGTAGGAAGATATATATATATATGTATATATACCCATATATATATATACACAGAGAGAGAGAACATGAAAAAATGGGTGTTGCCATACCAACTATAATGAGACTAATAAATTAAGGTGGGCTATTATCATCAGGAGAAAAAAAAACTTTTGTAGTGATAATCAGGATGGCCCCTTTCCAACAGTTGACAAGAAGGTGTGAGTAACCGTAGGAGAAAAAATTAGCATGGGGAAATAGGTTTTACTTTGTGTAATGACCCATCCACTCCCAGTCTTTATTCAAGCCTAATTTAATGGTGTCCAGTTTGCAAATTAATTCCAATTCAGCAGTTTCTCGTTGGAGCCTGTTTTTGAAGGTTTTTTTTATTGGAGTATTGTGACTTTGAGGTCTGTAATTGAGAGACCAGGGAGGCTGAAGTGCTCTCCGACTGGTTTTTGAATGTTATAATTCTTGACGTCTGATTTGTGTCCATTTATTCTTTTGCGTAGAGACTGTCCGGTTTGGCCAATGTACATGGCAGAGGGGCATTGCTGGAACATGATGGCATATATCACATTGGTAGATGTGCAGGTGAACGAGCCTCTGCACAGCCTGAGGGTGTGGCTGATATGATTAGATCCTATGATGGTGTTCCTTGAATAGATATGTGGACAGAGTTGGCAATGGGCTTTGTTGCAAGGATAGGTTCCTGGGTTAGTGTTTTTGTTGTGTGGTGTGTGGCTGCTGGTGAGTATTCAGGTTGGGGGGCTGTCTGTAAGCAGACTCTTAATTCAATAGCTTATTTCTATATTATATCTAACTTTCAACCTTTCTTTGTCTTTTGTTGTTCTTTCATTCTGTTCCCTCTGTTCTGCTTTCTCAGCCCCACCTTCCCTCTATTATTAAACTCCGCCCCCTCTCTTATATAAATTCTACATAGATATTTAAGTAAGACTACTATCAAAATAGGCTTATGCAGTTATGGGCCACATATGTGAAGGCATTAATCTCACTGCAAGTCTGGGAGTAATAGTTTCTCTCTACATGGTTCTAGTACAACCACATCTGGAAGATTGCAATCAGTTCTAGGCACTACATTACCAAAAGGTACTGATAAACTGAAGGCAATACAAAGAAGAAAAACAAAAATTGCTAAGGGCCTGGAAGTTGTGATTTATGGGGAAAAATATGAAGAGCTAAATGTGAACTATGTATGTATAGCTTTATTAAGTGATAACTAAATGGGGACATGGTAACAGTCTGTAAATAGCTGAGGGATATAAACATCAAGAAGGGAGAGGAATTATTTAGTGTGATACACAAGGGTATAACTAGAAATAACAGAATACAACTAAGAAAGGGAAAATGTAGGTTGAACACCAGGAAAAGCTTTTTGGCAAGGAGAAGTGTTAGGCTGGGGAATAATCTCCCTAGGGAAGTGGTGGAAGCCTCACTATCTAAGCCCTTTTTAAACTAGACTGGACAAAACTCTAGAAAATGTACTTAGAGAACAGTCCCGTGTTGGCAGGGAGATGGACTCCATAATCAAATACATCCTTTTCCTTTCTTACATCTATGAATCAAATAGGTGGATTTGCCTTAAGTGCATGCCTATACTGTTTTAGAGTAGTAAGCTGCCAGAGGCCCAAATACACATATAAACAATAGCCTTGCCATAGAAAGAAAATGACAGACTCCACAATTTATTACATTTGTCATTTTCTATTGGCCATGACTATAAATAGACCTGTATGTTAAAAACATCTTTCCAGCTATCTTTAGCTCTTCCAGCTGGACAGTTGGTACATTTTATTGCTGTTTTATGGCTGTGTATGCTTTACATTTAGTTTTACATTTTAGCTTTTGGAAGACTTACATGGTTTGCATAGGCTGTGGGACAGAGGCAGAGTTCATCTGTCCCGTGCTCAGAAAGAGAGACTCAGCATGTTTGTAAAAGATCTGCTTACTAACATTTATCTTATTTAATTACTACATTAATAAACATGTACAGATTGTTTATGTTTCTCTTCAGAATTATATTATGAGAGAGCAGAATGAGAGAGCGCAATGTTATTTATAAATTTTGTGCTATGCTAAAAAGTTGGCAAAGAGCTTCTGACGTAAGCAGAGCTGTGCATGCCAAAATTGTCATCTAATTAAAATATTATTTAAACACCATCAGTCTAGTGCCAAAGCAAAAAATAATTTTAGCAAAAAGATATTATGCAAAATATGGGACTGGGTGCATACCTCAAAAATGAACCCCGATGTTTCTGGGATTACCCAGCTCAATCTAAAGTGATATTTTGTTGTACAATCCATTGTATAATTATTTTAGATATATTTTATCTATTATATATAGAACGGCATAACTTTCTTTGTTCTTTAAATGGTACTTACTTTCTTTCATTATGTGTTTGTGTAAAGGTGAATGAAATTTAAGGGAAAATAGCGGTAACCAGAGGTGAGAACATTGTGAAGAATTCCCAAAAGTGTTGGGAATTTTAAATCAAACACCTTAATTATCTCACCTGAAAGGCTAAAAGAGATGATCTGATGGCTCATTTTGATTCATATTTCTGACATGACTAAACCAGAACAAAACTGAATTCTGTAATTGTCCCTGGGGTCATTAAGTGACTAGTTCTGTTCGCACCCCTGTTTTCTATTGGTGTATCGCCCAGGATTTCAATGGTGATACTACTATTTACACTGATGTTAAGTAAGGGGAGAATATGCTCACGCCTTATCAGGGCCGGCTCCAGGCACCAGCTTGCCAAGCAGATCCTTGGGGCGGCCACTCTGGAGAGGGGTGGCACGTCCAGCTATTTGGTGGCAATTCGACGGACGGTCCCTCACTCCCGCTCCGAGTGAAGGACCGCCCACCGAATTGCCGCCGCAGATCACGATCACGGCTTTTTTTTTTTTTTTTTTTTTGCCGCTCAGGGCGGCAAAAACCCTGGAGCCAGCCCTGCACCTTATACAGTGATAGACTCAAGGAGCTCAATTTAACAAAGAGAAGGTTAAGGGGTGAATTGATCACAGTCTATCTGTATCTACATGGGGAACAAATTCAGGACTCTTTGTCTAGCAAACAAAGGTATAACAAGATCCAATATGGGGAAGTTGAAGCTAGACAAATGTAGTCTAAAAACAAGGTGCACAGTTTTAACAATAAGGGTAATTAACAATCGGAAGAGTTTACCAAGGGCGATGGTGGATTTTCGATCACTTGACATTTTAAAATCAAGAGTGGATGTTTTTCTGAAAGACACACTCCAGTTCAAATACACTATTTGACTTGAAACGGGAATTAGTAGAGGGAAGTCCTATGGCCTGTGTTATGCAGGACGACAGACTAGATGATCACAATTGACCCTTCTGGATTAAAATCTATTAATTTAATGTTTGTCACTGAAGACCTAACACAAGAACTCCTTGGTAGGCTTCTAGAATGGGGCACAGTGGAAAAGATAAATATTGGATCCAGTTCTGAGATAATTACTGTGCATTTACTAAAGCTACTTAAATAGGGTTGTCTCGCTTTTTTTTTTTTAATTTTCCAGAATATGTCGAGGAAGCAAGATGGTTTTATAAGAGCTGTTTTGCCATAATAGGTTCATTATGGTTCAGTTTAATTTTGGTATCAATGAGAACTATTAACCTACATGTCTTTGGTTACAGAGAATTGAAAGAACACCATGGTCATTTACAGTTTATGCAGTCTCCCATTAATCATTAGACACAGCTGCTACAGACATTTCTGGGGTTGAGCTAAGGCCTTGTTTGCCAGTGGTGTTTAATTTTAGATTTAAGCAGTATTTCAAAAGGAAAAAAATACAAGAAGAAAGAACATCAGACTTGCCTGATGAATTTAATTAATTTCCTTTTTGTTGGGGAGGAATTTATTAACCAGAATTTCTGTGTGAATTTTGGTAGTTTTCCTGACTATGGAGCATACAGAGTATTGGCTAGTGTCTGGCATGCAGACATGGACTATGCAAGTAACTCACTACAACTATGCCTTTATATCCTGACCTGCTATAGCCTGGCTGTTCCAGTCTTCAGCAGAGTCATTCAACTGTGCCAAATTGTTTGATTCTGTGTTGTAGCCAAATGTACACTAGTAACTAGTATGGGGCCACCCAAACAATATTTTGCTTGTAAAATTAACCAGTTTTGGCTCAGGATGCTGCAGAGGAAAAGTCTAGTGCACTTTTACACCTATTGCAATATCTACAACAAAACAGTTTGAGGTACTTGAGCTACTATTTTCAAGCACAATAAAGTACATTGATTATGTTGCATTATCATGTGGTAATGGACAATTACTTTATATCATCACTGTACTTATTATAGCATGCATGTGTTCCAAATGTATCCTCCCACCTATTCAGACAAGAGATAGCTACATGGTTTCAATATAATTTCTACTTTATCTTTTTAGTTTCTGCTATCTGTTAGAGAAGGATCATGAAATGTACTTCATATCTGCTAACAATCAATTCCCATATTATCATCCTGTAAACACACAGGAAAGGTTAATGCAGCAATTAACCACAACCGCAGCTGCAGAGAGGTAGTAACATTCTTTTTCATATGATTTACATTTACTTAACTACAGATTTACATAGTCTCATAGTCTCATTCCCCCTCAGGTCCAGATGGACTGATCTTCTCTTTCTAGCAGGAAACAAGTATGGCATTATTTACAGACATCTGTGCTTGCAAAGATAAAAACAATTGCTGTCTTCATCCCTACTTCTTTGTCTAAGGGTAAAGACTCATTGCAGCACCTTCCTGGTAACATCTGTCTTTTAGAACAAACACTGAAACTTTTGATCCTCCCAGGGAGGTTCTGTAATGGGGACAGACCATGCAGTATAATGCTGTATAAAACAACTGCAACTAAATATGGTCAACAGTTTACAAAACATCCATAAGCACAAGCACACCTCTAAAGGTGTGTCTACACTATAGTTCTCTTGTAATGTAAAGTGCTCATAAAAGGTACAGACATCCAACTAGGGATGACTGGGTTAGAAAATGTGTCTCTCATTTACATTGTTACCATGAAATTGTTGTCTCAAAGATCAGGTCACCTGCCAAATCAAAACGTAAGGCATTAAAACTAGAGCCGATTCTTATTTCATTCTGCTTGCAAACTGTTATTGCTGCAGTGATTTCTAACTGGTCCCTCTACCATATACAGAGACATCTTAAACAGTATTGGTAAATGTTAGTTATCAGAGCTATAAAATAGCAGGTGGATTCTGCACAATGACTGATTGCTAAGACTGGATGATCTGTGTGTTATCTAGTAGTATGAAAGAGAGCTCCAACCCCATGTCCTTTAAAATATCTTTTGCTTAACGAACTGAAATGGAGAATTAGTTTATTTTATACAGCAAAAATTAGTATTTAATAAAAAGTCCATTAATATTAGAGCATCATACACAAGTGATGTGATCCCAAAGTTTGAGAACAAGAATTCCTGAATTTTAATTCTAGATCTGATACTGAAATCCTCTGTGGTCTTAGGGAAATAATCATGTAACATATTTGCCTTGGTCTCCTCATCTGTAGCTCATTCATGAGAAGTTTATTGTGAGTATTTGGTATTCAAAATCAAATTCCAACCATGTAGGTTAATTTTGATATATATACTACATAATATGTTTCTGTTACTGATGGCATGAGTGTAACTCTTAAGATTCAGGTTTTCTCTGTGTATATTCGCAACTACAAATTTAAGAGCTACTGTCTACAAATATTCACTTTACATCTACTATTTTTTTAAACATTTCTGCCTGTAAACTTTCTTCCTATAATATTCATAGAATAATTTGAATAAAAATAAGAAAGTAAATGCAAAAAGGCAGTGGGTGGGGGACACAATCAAAGTAAATTCACTTACAAATTCAATGGAATGTTCATTATAATGTATTTACAATATTTGACCATCTCTAGAATTGAAACTTACCATCACAACATCCCAGTCTCACCCTGAATTAGTCCTATGATACCAGCAAGATCATCCTCTATTCTAATTCCTGAGACTCTTCACCTCTTCCAATAGAAGACCATATTGTCTGTGTTGTAATATACCTATGCATATTTTCATTATTTGTAACCATTCATTTAAAAATAAGTAAACTCAACTCAGGTATAGAAAATGTTAGTCTGATGCACTGAAATTCTTAGGGATCATCCTTAGATGTGAACACTAACAAAAGGAAACACCTATACATCATACCTCTGCATTCTGGGAATGTTGATTAGCAAAAGTTTTAAATACTGAACTACATGTTTTTAGTGGAAGAGTATATCAAAGAATACAGACAGTGAAAGAATTTTACAGGGAGACATCAAAAAGGAATTTTTTATAGTGCCAAAGATTTTTTTGGGAAGTGTGAGGAGTGGGTGAGAGAGCACAAAACAGCAAGGTACTCTAAACCTCAATAGTCCACCCAGTACTCAAAAGACATCACTTGACATAAACTGTCTTGCCAATTACCACCTTGTGTCTAACATTTCATGCCTGGGAAAGATGAAAAACCATCTCCAACAGCCTAGATCCCTTGCAATGGTGCTTTAAACCTTGTTGTGACACTGAGATTGACTACCTTTGGCTTATACCATCTCTTCTTCCCCTTGGACAATGGACAAGGGTCCATGTTTGCTCGCTATCTCTCTTAGCATTTATATTGCTCTCATGCCCATGGTATTTTCTCATTCTGTTAGACTTATCAGTAGTATTTTACTGATGCTGAGATGATGTGATACTATCGACTCACCTGAGATACCTATCAGGAATGGGCAGAGTTGCAATGAAGTGGATCAGTAGACATAGATTGTATTGTTCTTATTAATTCAGAATTATGAACTCTTTCCAAAGATATACACTAGAATTCTAGATAGTTACATGTATAGCATGTGTCTGTATATTCTTTATTATACCTTAATTTTTGTTCCATTTAATCACTATTATTCTTAGCATTTAAGATACACACATCACTACAGTATCTGGACACCCTTTACAAGGGTTAGTCTCTAAGGTGCCACAAGTACTCCTGTTCTTTTTACAAGGTGAAGCCTTTATCCTTCTACCAAAGATCCAGAAAGACTGCATTGTATCTGACCAATATTATCTGCAAAGTACACTGAAATGTTTCAAAGCAAGAAATGGTCTGCTTGGCTATCTAGTGGATGAAATCCAGGTTAATCAGATAACGTACCATGAAGAGTTTGGCTGGTGGGATTGTGTAGGTGCTAGAGCAGAATAGAAGAACTTCTTAGTTTTTGCTGTAGCTGTGGCATATGAACATAAGAAAGGTCATGTTTTGCATCAGCTGGATTCAGCCCTGGGCCCCTGACAGCAATACTTCAATTTCCTTCCTTCTTACTTCATCTTTTTACTAAGACATTGTTAAGTCACAGTGATCTTTGAGGATTATGAAAAAGGTGGGGGCAGTTGAAGACTAACACACCCTTAGTTAGTCACAGAATATGGCTGTAAAATCCCACTATGCCAGTCATTATCTGTCTGGCTGTAGGGCAGTTTCATCCCATTTAGCTGCTTTGTACATTCTGCTATACTAAATTGTGTTGTATATTTGTAACAGTCTTAAACTTGAGAACATGATTTAACATATTCTTCACGTTCTCCATGTACAACAAATTTGAAAGAGAACTTGAGTATCAGAGACCAGAATGGTTGTGCTCAGCGGTTAGAGCAAGAGTCGGTAGCCAGGAATAGGAGGACCCAAGGGCACAGCCAGAGTCAGAAGTCTGGAATCAGAACCAAGGGTCAGAGACTTGAGCAAGACTAGGCAGGAGCAGGGCTGGAACAAATAAGTAAAGGCACTATCACAGCTGTGGGCAAATGCTTTGAGCAGCTATCAAACTTCTGGTGCTGGGCTTAAGAGCTGCTCTACTAACTCTTCCCACCAGTCAGGTGATGTAGCCAATCAGGCAGTCTACTGCAGGTCAGCTGCACTCATTAAGTTGCCCAGAGACCCTGATTCCTGATAGAGGCATCTGGATTACTTGTAGTGCTGTAAGTAATCTAGAGCAGATGATTTCAGGGCTTTCCTTCTAGGTCAGCAATTTTCAAACAATCTTTCAAAACTTAATTAAAATGTTCTATTTCCTTGTTGGTCTGAGGAATCAGTACTTGGTCCTACTAGTGAAGGCAGGGGGCTGGACTCAATGACCTTTCGGGGTCCCTTCCAGTTCTATGAGATAGGTATATCTCCATATTATATTATTATTATTATATTATAAAGTAAATAGAAGAATGTCTATACTTAGTATATCCTCTCCTTCAGAAATTCTCTAGATGCCATAGATGTGAACTGATGTCAGTTGTCAGAGATGTTCTCTCAGATTTCCTTTATGACGGAAAACTATTAAAAAGAACCTGGATTACTCTTTTGGAAATAACCTAAAAAATAAAGGCTGCTTCTGGCCTCTAGCTCAAGTAACCAATTTCAGTGATACATAATGGCAGTTCACTGGTGCTATTTCAAAAGGTCCATATGACAGAGTGTACCTGGCCCTACAGTCCTAATACACCCTGCCCCAGAAAGGATCAGGGGGGTCCTCCATGCCTGCTTAGAGAGGTCTTGTGAAAGCAGCCAATCAGAGTCCAGTAGGCTCAGATAAAAGGAGCTGCAGGGCAGTTCCTGGCTTGGACCAGAGGGGTGAGAAAGAGTGCCCCTCTCTGGCCACAAGTGCTTCATGGATTGCGTTTACTGGACATGGGAGTGAGAGGACCTGAGAATTTTAACCCTAAAGTAATGGGTAAGAGGAATGGGTCCAGGTGGTAAGAGCCAAGGGGCTAAGGGAATGCAGCAGCAACTAACTGAAGGAAGCAGTAGGTGGCTGCTCTTTATAGGGTCCCTGAGTTGGGACCTGGAGTAGTGGTTGGCCTTGGTCATCCCAATCCCCCCCCCCCCCCCCCCCCCCCCCGCCCAACAAAATGGCCTAAGTCCTGAGAAGGGGACAAGGTTATTTTAAAAGCCCAAGTGAAGGGTGAGATTTAAAGGCCCAGAGATAGAGCTGAAGACCCTAGGGAGGGCTGACAGTTTGAACTCTTAGCTACGCTGGAAGGGGTCTGTTTTTGACTGTGACTTGGCCAGAGGGCTGAGCCCCTGAAGAGCCACCTAGTCAGGTCAACAATCTACAGGCTGCACCAGGAGCAAGGAAAAGTTTTGCAGTACCACACCTAGGTGCTAGAAGGCACTAGGAGAGAAGTGTCCCAATAGTGGTCACAGTTCACTATTGTATATCTATAGCAATCTTTCCTCATGCACAATTAGGTAAAATAATTGAGTCCCAACAGTGCCACATTACCACAGTTTTGTCATGCATCTGACAAGTAACACAGCATTTTACATCATTCTTATTTTGTGAAACCATCCCTGGACATTAATAGAGATCTGAGTCTGGTTGGCTGAAACATGTCCCCAATGACTCATGAGCCAGACAAACAAACAAGGTTTGTAAGTCAACTGGAACACTCAGAAAATGAGTGCTATGTCTCATTTCAATACAGTATCCTATTGAGACAACATCATTGATGCAGAAGTTAAATTGCACTTATTAAACAATTTTCTAGCAAGGTAATCTCACACTTCTGTATGGATTTGTTTAACGACCTGATTTGAATGGAAACAGTTCAGGTAAGTGTCAGTTCTTTACAAAAGTAAAGGAGGTACATTTCTAGCTATATTTTCACATCCTTTATTAGACTCAATATTGTATGTAACAGGCAGCAAGTGAGCCAAGAATCAAACTGTGTATTTTGGCTTGCCTGTGTCCCTTGACCAATAATGTTATCAGCGACAATTTTGTATGGTGAAGATAAATCCCAGTGGGGTAGATACACTATTTTTTCACTTCCCAGATATAGGCAAAGGCTTCATTCTTAACAATAAAGAATATTTGTTTTGGTCAGGTAGTACCCTTGATGCAAAAACACCTTTTCTTTTGACTTTCCTTCATTGAACAGAAGGAACCTTACGCCAAGTCAATAGTCAAAAATATCTGTAGACAGGATTATAGGCAAACCGGGAGCAAAAATGGCAGCCACTCTGTTTTTAGCAATTAGATCTTTTGTTACTGAGCAGCATTTGTCCATGAAAAACACATTTACCAGGGTACTCAACAGCTACTGAATAACTGGAAATAAACTCGATATACAAGTTAAATTCCAGAAAATGGTCACATCTGCTAGTTTGCATGTTTGAGTGTCTACTGCAATTTTGGTCTGGATCAGCGCTTATGCCTCTCTGAGATCACACAAAAACTACCAAAAGTGGTTGGTCTGAAGTGGCTGGCATTTGGGTGACTTCATTTTCAAACCTAACTTATCTACACTGTAAACATTCTAGCACTCCACTCAACTTTTCTTCATAAGGTACTGATCTATTTCCATAAACTAGAGTATAAAAAAACATAGTGAATCCCAGACTGGATTCCAACATTTGTGACACTGGCTTTTTCAAATCACTAATACAGATGTAAATCCATTAAGCACAGGCCAAAACCAATCTAGTCCCTCATGGAGTATAATTCTTACAGCATCTCTGTTCTCTTCATGTAATGCTATTTGGTAATATGCACTCTGCAAATCCTAGGTTGTGAACATTTTATTTCTGTAAAGCTCCAAGAACACTTCCTTGCTGTGCAGTAATCGATCTGTGTCAATCATAACTGCCTTAGTAAAGTTCACATTCTGTACATCCACACACCTGATTTTCTTGGTTGAAAGCAACTGAAGACACCTCTTAGAGGTGCAGCACAGAACTTGCAGTCCTAGGGTGACCAGACAGCAAGTGTGAAAAATTGGGATGGGGTGGGGAGTAATAGGTGCCTATATAAGACAAAGTCCCGAATATCAGGACTGTCCCTATAAAATCGAGACATCTGGTCACCCTATGCAGTCCATGGGAGTGGGGGATAGTATGGTGATTTAAAGCCACCTTTGCACCATTCCAATCCTGGGCTGCTCCAGGACCTGGAGCTTCTGGGGCTTGTCTAAATTCCAGCAGCCTTCTCAGGCTGCCTTGTGGGCAATAGTACTGCCTGGAATCTCTGTAGCTCTGCACAGTACGACTCTGCCTCCAATACACCACCACTCACCCTCAGCCCTGTCCCCTGGCATGTTGTATGCTCCAGAACTTGTGATCCTCTGGATCCTCAGAAGGCAGCCTTACAGCTGTCTTTTGCCATGGCTACATCAAGTGTATCCGCCCACAGCTACAACAGTGGCTTTTATGACCCTTTTATGTTTCATCTATTTTACTTGGTGTAAAGGGCCAGAGTGCGGATGGGAGGCCCTCAGGCAAGCATTCTAAGAAATATACTCATTCTGTCAGGATATTCCTTTATAGTTCCTAGAACACAGTTTCCCACACAGACAGACAAAAGACCGAAGTTCTTTTGTATGGAATAAAAAATGCATTAATTCCTTCTGAGTTTTCTTACCTTTCAACACTTAGCAAAAATACGTATTGACCATAATTCTCTAGTGACTTGCACTTTTTTTTTTTAGTTATTTAAACCTGTCCATGTAAAGTGGTTGCAAAATGCTACCACTGGTGCAAGTGAGTGGAAGCATTTTATCCCCATCTTGCATTCACTTTGCACAGTGACAAATGAAGACACCAGATGCAAGGTAGTTGAGAATCAGGGCTACTGTATTTGTTAAAATGGAATTAGCAAGATATCTCATGATATATTCTCATAAACATTCTCTTCCCAATAAGCACCCTTTCCCACTACATTCATAGGGCCAGCGCTAGGGTGTTGCAGAATGTATGGCTGTATGTGGAACACTGTCCATCAGCCATGTGACCAGTCTGATTAATCAGAATGTGCAGAATCTAAACTTAAATAAAAAATGTTTCTAGCCCTTCTGGTTGCACATAAATAAAATAAAAAAAAGTCTTCCAAATGTGAACCAAAGTTAAGCTGATGTGTGTACTGATTTAATGGGTAGAAGTGAATTGACTGTGTAGCAATTATATGATTCAATGGATTGAAGGGACTGGGTAGGGGGTATGTTAATTTAATGAATAAGGATGAAGGACCAAGGGGTCACAGCATCATCCTCCATGGTTGGAGACAGATGAGGATAGATAGGCTGTGGCCACCAGAGAGAAGTGAAGCAGGATGAATTCCACACAGCTAGAAGTTTCAAATCAATACCAAATCCTCAACATGGAAACTATGGAAGATATCTCTGAAGATCCAGCAGGTCTAAAGGAAAAGAGAGATGTACAGGACACATGTTGATGACAGTGTGGCCCAAACTCTAGAAAATCAAGCTTGCCTGCAAATCATTCTTCAGCCCTCCAAGATAGACAGACAATCTGTGTTGGAGATCCAATACTGGAAGAATGGAAAGAACATTCTAGAAGGGAGAAATGGACAACAGGACTGTGTGCTGCCTTCCTGGGGCCAAAACATGAGATGTAGCTCTGATTTAATAGGCTTCTGAAGCTGATAGGTAAGGATCCATTAGTGCGGATTTGAACCATCACCAACAACACTGTGTTGCAGGACATCTCACAGATAATAGATGATTTCAGGGAACTCAGAAGTGTGCTGAAGAAAACTCCATGTGATCTTCTCTGAGATCCTTCCTGTCCCACCAGTGAAGGAAGACAGAAGGCAGAAAATTCTGGAAGTGAACCTCTGGCTAGATAAGTGGTGTAGGATTTGGGTTTTGTGGAACATTTGTTCCCCTTTAATTGAGGTGGAGGCCATCCAAACCATACAGCCTTCTTTCCCCACACAAAGTGGACCAATTTCTTTGGGGACAGGCTGGCTGGAGTAATCAGGAAGGCATTAAACTAATTCCAAGAGGGGAGGGTAAGAAGATGGAAGACCTGTTAGCAAAAAATTGGGATGTTGAGAACAAAATTAATCAAGGAACCAAAGGACATGAAGAGAAGAAATTCTTTTATTGTTTATACAGCAATGCTAGGAGCCTGGGAATCAAACGAGCAATTGGAATTGCTCACATATTAACATAAATTGAATCTAGTTAATATTACTGAAAACTGGTGGGATGACTTGCATGATTGGAATGTTAAAATCCATGGTTATAACTTTTTTAGGAAGTATTGAGTAGGCAAAGGGGGAGGGAGAGTGTCACTGTCAAAAATAGCATTACCTGTTTCCGAGTCACTGATAACTCAGAAGAAAATGATTTTGAAGCTTATGGATCAATGTCTGTGGGGGGTGTATAAACCTGGCCCTGGAACTGAAGGGGTTACGGAGCAACTCTTGGCCCAGGTGACCTCACCTAGCCCCATCTGCAGAGCATGCCCCAGCTGGAGGGGGAACTTAACAGGGAGCCAGACAGTTCAGAAGGGGCCTGACAGGACAGGGAGAGAGACCTACCATGAAAGGTCCTGAAGAAATGTGCTGCAGAAGCCTTTTCCCTAAGAGAAAGAGCCTGCCTGCTAAGCCCAGAGGGACTGAAGGGTTAGTTATTCTCTTTTTCTTTTACTTCTTTGAGGCAAACTGTAAGACTTTGGCAAGAGAGTGGCCTGTAGGAAGTGGCCCGTGGAGACAGCCTTAAAGCACTTTTGAGTACTCGATATTGGTGCATCTTACAGGGCCCTGGGATGGAGCCCAGTGGAATGGAAGGGCCTAGCCTCTCCTACCAACCTCCGGCCCACCGCCCCTTGTTAAGAAGGCTATGAAACCCTTCACTTCCAAACTCTCTGCCTTGGGAAAGGAAGGAGAGGGTAAAAATCTTTAGAACCCTGAGGCTGGGACTTGACAGCCACATGGGTCCCTAGATGGACTCAAGGTCCCCCCCGCCAATCAAGAGGGCAGAGGACCCCAGGTCTTCCTTGGGACTCTGTTACCCTGGGGAGAGTGGAGACTGGTGACCTGATCAGAGGGTTGAGTCAACACCCACCAAAAGGCAGACCACTCCAGGGCGTGATTGTGACCTAGGGGAAATATTGGACAAAAGGTGAGCAGAGGCGTAGCCCCCTAAACACAGCCTCCTGGCTGATAACATCAGAAAACACTGTCCATCACAATCCTAACAGATAAATCATAAGATGTGGTACTTACTAGTGTCTGCTACAGACCCACAAGTCACACCAGAGAACAGGATGACTGCCTCCTTATGCACCTATCTATAATGTGTAGGGGGAAAAGTTGCATGGTCACGGGGGGACTTCAGTCTGAGTTACATATGCTGGGGGTCTCATGCTGCCAGTACGAAAACATCCATTGAATTTCTAAATATTATAGATGACAACTTCCTAACCCAAAAAGTGTGGCAGTCAACACAGGGAAATTCTTTATTAGATCTTCCTCTAACAGATAAAGAGGAACTGATCATAGAACTAAAAATTAATGGTAGCTTAAGTACAAATGATCATGACTTCATCACATTTATAATGTGCAAGCATAATAAAGTCTAGACCATTTATATATTTCTCACACATTCTCTCTCTCTCTCTTACTTGGTGCTTGAATAGGGCCAATTTTGCAAAGCTGAAAACTATTGCGTCAAATCAGGTGGGAGAAAGAATTTAATCCAAAAAGTATGATTGATAATTGGGAATCATTTAAGAACACCTTGCTAAATGCCCAAAAAGTCACAAACCCATAATGAAGGAAGACGGCCGTGCTGGTTAAAAAAAATTGACCTGGCTTAGAGAAGAAGTAAATGCACCTGTAATATAATAATAATTAATAATAAATAAACAAATGGAAGAAAGACGATTTTGATAGTAACAAATGTTAGGAATTGTAGAAAATTGACAAGGGAAGTGAAGAGACACAAGGAGAAATCTCTGTCCAGTAGAGTTAAGGACAATAAGGAGTTTTAAAAATATACAGTAACTCCTCACATAAAGTTGTCCTGGTTAACGTTGTTTCGTTGTTACATTACAATTAGGGAATATGCTCATTTAAAGTTGCACAATGCTCCCTTATAACATCATTTGGCAGCCACCTGCTTTGTCCACTGCTTGAAGGAAGAGCAGTCTGTTGCAGCTAGCTGGTGGGGGCTTGGAACCAGGGTGGACCGGCAGCCCCCTATCAGCTCCCCACTCCCCTAAGTTCCCTATGCAGCAGCTGCCCAGCAGGCTATCAATTGCCGGCAGTTCAGCTGTCCCTCCCCCCACTGCCATGTTCTGCTCCTGCCCTCTGCCTTGGAGCTGCTCCCCAGAGCCTCCTGCTTGCTATGCGGGGGTTGTGGGGGGGAAGGGGGCTAATGTCAGGGTGTCCCCCTCCCCCCTGCTCCTGCATTCCACTTACCCAGGAGCTGTGCCAGGGTTTTTGCTGCCCTAGGCGGCAGCGCTCTTCCTCTGAGCATTCGGCGGTGGGGTCCTTCCACTCCATGTCTTTGGGGCACTTTGGCGCTGAGTCCCGGAGCGAGTGAAGGACCCGCCGCTGAATTTCCACCAAAGACCCAGAGCAGAAGGACTCCCCGCCGCCGAATTTCCGCCGCCGATGGCAAAATGCCGGCCCCCAAATCCTGCTGCCCTAGGCAACCGCCTAGGGTCGCCTAATGGAAGCGCCAGCCCTGCGCTTATCCCATCTTCCATAGAGCAGGGGGGACACATGATAGGGCTCAGGATGGAGGGAGCTTCCTGGCAGCAGCTGCCATCTCAGCTTGCTGATCTACTTAAAAAGGCAGTGTACTTAGAGTTGGGTCAGCATACTTAAAGGAGCAATGCGCATCTCTCTCTCACACACACGGTGTGTGTCTGTCTCTGTCTGCCATGCTGTCTCCCCTCCCTCCATTCGTGCTACCTTGTAGAGTGTGAGGCTACATTAACAACGAGTTAACCCTTGAGGGCTTAGCCAACTACTAGTTCATCATTTAGCAGTAAGGCATTCCCTGGGAAATATCCCACCCTCTGACTTCACCACCTCAACCAAGCTTCACAATCATCATCGCTGTGTACAGTATTAAATTGTTTGTTTAAAATTTATACTGTGAGTGTATGTGTATATATATACATATACAATATAGTCTTTAGTCTGGTGAAAAAAAATTTCCTGGAACCTAACCCCGGCATTTACATTAATTCTTATGGGGAAATTGGATTCACTTAACATCGTTTTGCTTAAAGTCACATTTTTCAGGAACATAACTACAATGTTAAGCGAGGAATTACTGTATTAGGAACAAAAAGTATCCTGACAATAGTATTGGTCCATTACTAGATGGAAATGGTAGAATTATATTATTAATTGTATAAATAATAATTATATTATTATTAATAATGCAGATAAGGCAGAAGTTTTCAATAAATATTTCTGTTCTGTATTTGGGGGAAAGGTGATATAGTCTTATCATATGGTGAAGAAAACACTCTTTCCATTCCACTAGTATCATGGAGCACTGGGGAAGCTCTTGAAGACTGGAAGAAAGCTAATGTTGTGACAATTTCTAAGAAAAAGTTAATGGAATGACTTGAATAACGGTAGGCCTGTCACTCTGACCTCAGTCCCAGGCAAGATAGTTTAATGGCTGATATGGGACTTTATTAATAAACATTTAAAGGAGGGTAATGTAATTAATTCAAACCAACAAGGTTTATAGAAGATATATATGGTTAAACTATTCTTGGTGGAGGTTTTTTATTTTATTTTGGAGATTGTAAGTTTGGTTGATAAAGATAATAGTGTTGCTGTAATATACTTTGACTCAGGGCCGACTCCAGGTTTTTTGCCGCCTCAAGAAAAAAAATAAAAAAAAGCCAGAGTGCCGCTCCTTGAAAAGTGCCACCCCAAGCAATGCTTGGGACGCTGGTGCCTAGAGCTGGCCCTGCTTAGACTTACGTAAGGCATTTTAATTGGTATCACATTAACATTTTGATTAAAAAACTAGAATATTAAATGGATTAAATTGATAGGTCTCAAAATGTAACTGTAAATGGAGAATCATCATCAAGCAGGTATATTTCCTATGGGGCCCCATGTTTCTTGGCCGTATGCTATTGAACCATTTATCAATGACCTGGAAGAAAACAAAAAATTATCACTGATCAAGTTGCAGATGACACAAAAATTAGGAGAAGGTAAATAATGAAGAGGCCAGGTCACTGCTTCAGAGAGATCTGGATCACTTGGTAAACTGGGCAAAAACAAATAATATGCATTTTAATATGGTTAATACATCTAGGAACAAAAAATGTAGGCCATACTTACAGAATGGTGACTTTATTCTGGGAAGCAAGTCTAAGCAGGAAAATAGTTTGAGAGAGTTGGCAGTTTTTCAAAGAGATATTACTAAGGGCACAAGAGAAAACAAACCCACTGTGTAGGAAAGATAGGAAGTATGGCAAGAGACCATCCTATCTTACCCAGGAGATCTTCAATTATCTGAAACTCAAAAAAGAATCCTACAAAAAAGTGGAAACCAGGTCAAATTACAAAGGATGAATATAAAAAAACCACAAATATGAAGGGACAAAATTAGAAAGGCGAAGCCACAAAAAGAAATTAAACTAGCTAGAGACATAAAGGATAACAAGAAAACATTCTACAAATACATTAGAAGCAAGAGGAAGACCAAGGACAGGGTCAGCCTCTAACTCAATGAGGGAGGAAAGACAATAACAGAAAATGTTGAAACAGCAGAAGTGCTAAGTGCCTTTCTTGTTTCAGTTTTCACCAAAAAGGTTAATAGTGATTGGACATCTAACACAGTGAACACCAGTAAAAATGAGGTAGGATTTGAGGCTAAAATAGGGAAAGAAGAAGTTAAAAATTACTTCAACAAGTTAGATGTCTTCAAATACGCAGGGCTTGATGAAATATATCCTAGAATACTCAAGGAACTGACTGATCTATTAACGATAATCTTCAAAAACTCACAGAATATGGGACAGATTCCAGAGGACTGGAAGAGGGCAAATATATTTCCAATCTATAAAACTGGGGAGAAGGACAACCCGGGGAATCACAGACCAGCCAGCTTAACTTCAGAACCTGGAAAGATAATGGAGCAAATAATCAAGCAATCAATTTGTGAACACTTAGAAGATAACATGATAAATAACAGTCAACATGGATTTATCAAGCACAAATCTTGTCAAACCAACCTAATAGCTTTCTTTGCCCTGGTCTACACTGGGAGGGGGATCACCTAAGATACGCAACTTCAGCTACGAGAATATGTAGCTAAAGTCGACGTATTTAGGTCTACTTACCGTGGCGTGTGCACAGCGCTGAGTCAACTGCTGCTGCTCCCCTGTCGACTCCACTTGCGCCTCTCGTGGCTGTGGAGTACCGGAGTTGATGGGAGAGCGCTCGGGGATCGATTTTATCGCGTCTACACTAGATGCGATAAATCGATCCCCGATAGATCGATCACTACCCGCCAAGTCGGCGGATTGTGTAGATGTACCCTTAGGCCTGGTCTACACTATGGGTTTAGGTCGACTTTAGCAGCGTTAAATCGAATTAAGCCTGGACACGTCCACACGACGAAGCCCTTTCTTTCGACTTAAAGGGTCCTTTAAACCGGTTTCTTTACACCACCTCCGACGAGGGGATTAGTGATAAAACCGGCCTTTGCGGGTCGGAATTGGGGTAGTGTGGATGGAATTCGACGTTATTGGCCTCCGGGAGCTATCCCACAGTGCTTCATTGTGACCGCTCTGGACAGCACTCTCAACTCAGATGCACTGACCAGGTAGACAGGAAAAGACCCGCGAATGTTTGAATTTAATTTCCTGTTTGCTCAGCGTGGAGAGCACAGGTGACCACCCAGAGCTCATCAGCACAGGTAACCGTGATGGAGTCCCAGGATCGCAAAAGAGCTCCAGCATGGACCGAACGGGAGGTACGGGATCTGCTCGCCATATGGGGAGATGAATCAGTGCTAGCTGAACTCCATAGCAGTAAAAGAAATGGCAAAGTATTAGAAAAGGTCTCCAAGGCCATGAAAGACCGAGGCCATAACAGGGACACACAGCAGTGCCGCGTGAAAATTAAGGAGCTACGGCAAGCTTACCACAAAGCCAGAGAAGCAAACAGAAGGTCCAGGGCAGAGCCGCAAACTTGCCGCTTCTACGCGGAGCTGCATGCCATTCTAGGGGGTGCAGCCACCACTACCCCAACCGTGTGCTATGACTCCATCAATGGAGAAACACACAGGGAAGACAGTTCGGGGAACAAGGAAGATGAGGATGGAGGTACTGTAGGTAGCTCACAGCAGCAAGGAAGCGGAGAAACCGGTTTCCCCAACAGCCAGGATATGTTTGTTACCCTGGACCTGGAACCAGTAACCCCCGAACTCACCCAAGACCCTCAGGGCACACAGGAGACCTCTGGTGAGTGTACCTTTGTAAATATTTGTAAACATTACACATGGTTTAAAAGCAAGCGTGTTTAATGATTAATTTGCCCTGGCAATCGCGGCCAGTACATCTACTGGAAAAGTCTGTTAATGTGTATGGGGATGGAGCGGAAATCCTCCAGGGACATCTCCAGAAAGCTCTCCTTTATGTACTCCCAAAGCCTTTGCAAAAGGTTTCTGGGGAGGGCTGCCTTATCCCGTCCGCCATGGTAGGACACTTTACCACGCCAGGCCAGTAGCACGTAGTCTGGAATCATTGCATAACAAAGCATGGCAGCGTATGGTCCCGGTGTTTGCTGGCATGCAGACAATATCCATTCCTTATCTCTCTTTGTTATCCTCAGGAGAGTGATATCATTCACGGTCACCTGGTTGAAATGGGGTGATTTTATTAAGGGGACATTCAGAGGTGCCCGTTCCTGCTCTTCTGAACAGAAATGTTCCCCGCTGTTAACCACGCGGTGGGGGGGAGGGGTGAAGTGATCATCCCAGAGAATCGTGTGTGTGTGTGTGGGGGGGTGGTTTACTTGGGTTTGTGCCGCATGTTAACCAGGAAACCGCAGCCCCTCCTTTTACATTGAAAACCCATTTTAAATGGACAATCCAATTCATCCTTGATATGGGAAATGCGCTGCTGTTTGAAACCTTTCCCGCATGTTAAGTAGGTTAAAAAAGTCAAAACACTGTGGCCTACCATGGCTGCCTGCAAGCCGAAATATGCGACCTTGTAATGAAAGAGTGTACCCATTGTTCTCTAAAATGTGTCTTTTTTAACCACCTCTCCCTTCTCCTCCACCTAATGCAAATGTTTCTCCTTCGCAGAGGCTAGTGAACATTAGAAAGAGAAAACGTAGGACGAGGGACAATATGTTCACGGAGCTGCAGATGTGCTCCCACGCTGATAGAGCACAGCAGAATGCGTGGAGGCAGTCAATGTCGGAGATGAGAAAAGCACAATATGAACGAGAGGAGAGGTGGCGGGCTGAATGGCGGGATGAAAAGAGCAAGTGGCGGGCTGAAAACGATAGGTGGCGTCAGCTTGCAGACAGACGGCAAGAGTCAATGCTCCGTCTGCTGGAGCATCAAACTGATATGCTCGAGCATATGGTTGAGCTGCAGGAAAGGCAGCAGGAGCAGAGACCGCCGCTACAGCCCCTGTTTAACCAACAGCCCTCCTCCCCAAGTTCCATAGCCTCCTCACACAGACGCCCAAGAACACGGTGGGGGGGCCTCCGTCCACCCAGTCACTCCACCCCAGATGATCGCCCAAGCATCAGAAGGCTGGCCTTCAATAAGACTTAAAGTTTTAAAATGCAGTGTGTCCTTTTCCATCCCTCCTCCCCCACCCATCCCAGGCTACCTTGGCAATTATCCCCCTACTTCTGTGAGGAACTAATAAAGAATGCATGAATGTGAAAAAACAATGACTTTATTGCCTCTGCAAGCGGTGCTCGAATTGGGGAGGGGAGGGTGGGGTGGGGTGGTTGGTTTACAGGGAAGTAGAGTGAACCGGGTCGGGGGGGGGGTGTTTGGAGGGTTCATCAAGGAGAAACAAACAGAAGTTTCACACAGTAGCCTGGCCAGTCACAAAACTCGTTTTCAAAGCTTCTCTGATGCGCACCGCGCCCTGCTGTGCTCCTCTAACCGCCCTGGTGTCTGGCTGCACGTAATCAGCGGCCAGGTGAGTTGCCTCAACCTCCCACCCCGCCATAAAGGTCTCCCCCTTACTCTCACAGATATTGTGGAGCGCACAGCAAGCAGCAATAACAATGGGGATATTCTTTTCACTGAGGTCTGAGCGAGTCAGTAAGCTGCGCCAGTGCGCTTTTAAACGTCCAAATGCACATTCCACCACCATTCGGCACTTGCACAGCCTATAGTTGAATAGGTCCTGACTCCTGTCCAGGCTGCCTGTGTACGGCTTCATGAGCCATGGCATTAAGGGGTAGGCTGGGTCCCCAAGCATCACGATAGGCATTTCAACATCCCCAACGGTTACTTTCTGGTCCGGGAAGAAAGTCCCTTCCTCCAGCTTTCGAAACAGACCAGAGTTCCTGAAGACGCGAGCATCATGTACCTTTCCCGGCCATCCCACGTTGATGTTGGTGAAACGTCCCTTGTGATCCACCAGGGCTTGCAGCAGCATTGAAAAGTACCCCTTGCGGTTTACGTAGTCGGTGGCTTGGTGCTCCGGTGACAAGATAGGGATATGGGTTCCGTCTATGGCCCCGCCACAGTTTGGGAATCCCATTTCAGCAAAACCATCCACTATTGACTGCACGTTGCCCAGAGTCACTACCCTTGATATCACCAGTTCTTTCATTGCCCTGGCAAATTGGATCACAGCAGCCCCCACCGTAGATTTGCCCACTCCAAATTGATTCCCGACTGACCGGTAGCTGTCTGGCGTTGCAAGCTTCCACAGGGCTATCGCCACTCGCTTCTCAACTGTGAGGGCTGCTCTCATCTTGGTATCCTGGCGTTTCAGGGCAGGGGAAAGCAAGTCACAAAGTTCCATGAAAGTGGCCTTACGCATGCGAAAGTTTCGCAGCCACTGGGAATCGTCCCATACCTGCAGCACGATGCGGTCCCACCAGTCTGTGCTTGTTTCCCGGGCCCAGAATCGGCGTTCCACGGCATGAACCTGCCCCAGTGACACCATGATTTCCACATTGCTGGGGCCTGTGCCTTGTGAGAGGTCTATGTCCATGTCAATTTCCTCATCACTCTCTTCGCCGCGCTGCAATCGCCTCCTCGGCTGGTCCGGGTTTCGCCTTGGCATGTCCTGGCTCTGCATATACTCCAGGACAATGCGCGTGGTGTTCATAGTGCTCATAATTGCCGCGGTGATCTGAGCGGGCTCCATGATCCCAGTGCTAGCTATGGCGCCTGGTCAGAAAAAAGGCGCGAAACTAGTATCTGATGGACCAGGAGAAGGAGGGAGGGCAGGAGGGAGGGAGGGCCGAGTGACGACATGGCGTACAGGTACAGGAACAGGGAATTAAAATCAAGAAAGGTGGCTGTGCATCAGGGAGAAACACAAACAACTGTCACACAGAATGGTCCCCCCAAAGATTAAACTGAAAACCCTGGGCTTAGCAGGCCATTGATTTCACGGAGAAGGGGAAGCAAATGAATACAGAACAAATCTATTTTTTACATCTTAAGCTGGCAGCCGACGGTGCAGCATGAGTGATAGCCTCTGCAGTACAATGACGACGGTTACCAATCGTAATATACCATCGTCTACCAAAAGGCAAGGGGCTGCTGCTGTGTAGCAATGCAGCCCCACGTCCGCCAGCACCCAGATCGCCCTCGGCCTCTTCTGGGTGCTTAGCAGACAATACTGGGCAATTGGCAGAAAATAGTATACTACGACTGGTAGCCATCATCATCGAGACAGTAGCATGTCTGCCCAGGTGCCCATGATTGACAGCCACTACAGTACGACAACGACGGATACCAGTCATAATATACCATCGCCTACCAAAGGGCAAGGGGCTGGTGCAATGCAGCCCTACGGCTGCCAGCCCCACGGCTATTACTCATGCTACACCGTCTACCGCCAAAAGGCAGTTAGCAGCTGCTGCTGTGTAGCAATGCAGTCCCACGTCTGCCGGCACCCAGAGGACATATGGTGACGGTGAGCTCAGCTGAGCTGAGCGGGCTCCATGCTTGCCGTGGTATGTTGTCTGCACAGGTAACCCAGGTAAAAAGGCGCGAATCTATTGTCTGCCGTTGCTGTGACGGGGGGGGAGGGGCCTGACGACATGTACCCAGAACCTCCCGCGACACTGTTTTGCATCATCCGGGCATTGGGATCTCAACCCAGAATTCCAAGGGGCGGCGGAGACTGCGGGAACTGTGGGATAGCTGTGGGATAGCTACCCATAGTGCAATGCTCCGGAAGTCGACGCTAGCCTCGTACTGTGGACGCAGTCCGCCGACTAGAGCACTTAGAGCATTTTATGTGGGGACACACACAATCGGCTGTATACAACCGATTTCTATAAAACTGGCTTCTATAAATTCGAACTAATTTTGTAGTGTAGACATACCCTTAGATAGGGTAACAAGCCTTGCTGATATGGGGAAGTAGTAGATGTGGTATATCTTGACTTTAGTAAGGCTTTTGATATTGTCTCGCATGACCTTCCCATAAACAAACTAAGGAAATACATCCTACTGTAAGGTGGGTGCATAACTGGTTGTAAAACCATTCCCAGAGAGTAGTTATCAGTGGTTCACAGTCAAGCTGGAAGGGAATATCGAGTGGGGTCCCAAAGGGATCAGTCCTGGGACTGATTCTGTTCAATATCTTCATCAATGCTTTAGATGGCATAGAGAGTATGCTTATAAAGTTTGCGGACTATACCAAGCTGGGAGGGGTTGGAAGTGCTTTGGAGGATAGGATTAAAGTTCAAAATTATCTGGACAAACTGAAGAAATGGTCTGAAGTAAATAGGATGAAATTCAATAAGGACAAATGCAAAGTACTCCACTTAGGAAGGAACAATCAACTGCACACATACAAAATGGGAAATGATTGCCTAGGAAGGAGTACTGCAGAAAGGGATCTGGGGAGTCATACTGGATCACAAGGTCAGACATTAGGAAAAACATCCTAATTATCAGGGTAGATAAGCACTGGAACAAATTGTTTAAGGAGGTTGTAGAATCTCCATCACTGGAAGTTTTTAAGAACAGGTTAGAGAAACACCTGTCAGGAATGCTCTAGTTATTACTTAGCCCTGGTCTACACTACAAGTTTAGGCCAATTTAGCAGCATTAGATCTATTTAACCCTACACCCATCCACACGATGAGCCATTTTTGTCGACTTAAAGGGCTCTTAAAATCGATTTCTGTACTCCTCCCTGACGAGGGGATTAGCGCTGAAATTGACCCTGCTGGGTCGAATTTGGGGTAGTGTGGACGGAATTCAATGGTATTGGCCTCCAGGAGCTATCCCAGAGTGCTTCATTGTGACCACTCTGGACAGCACTCTCAACTCAGATGCACTGGCCAGGTAGACAGGAAAAGCCCCGGAAACTTTTGAATTTCATTTCTTGTTTGGCCACCATGGCGAGCTGATCAGCACAGGTGACCATGCAGAGCTCATCAGCACAGGTGATCATGGAGTCCCAGAATCGCAAAAGAGCTCCAGCATGGACCGAACGGGAGGTACTGGATCTGATCGCTGTATGGGGAGATGAATCTGTGCTATCAGAACTCCGTTCTAAAAGACTAAATGATTAAGCGCAGCCAGATACCAGGGCGGTTAGAAGAGCGGAGCAGGGCGTGCTGCTCATCAGAGAAGCTTTGAAAACCAGTTTCATGATTGGCCAGGCTACAGTGTGAAAGTTCTGTTTGTTTCCCCTTGATGAAAACCCGCCCCCTTGATTCACTCTACTTCCCTGTAAGCCAACCGCCCTCCCTTCCCTGCTTTGATCGCCACTTGCCGAGGCAATAAAGTCATTGTTTCAAATTCATGCATTCTTTATTAATTCATCACACAAATGGGGGATAACTGCCAAGGTAGCCCGGGAGGGGTGGGGGAGAAGGGAAGCATAGGGGTGGGGTAGTTGTAGGGGCATCCCCTAGAATGGTATACAGCTCATCATAGAAGCAGGATGTCTGGGGCTCTGACTCGGAGTGGCCGTTTGCCTCTCTGGTTCTTTGGTAGGCTTGCCTGATATTCCAGGCAGGACTGAATCGCCATTAGACGAAACTTAAAGAAGGGAATGACCTGGAGTCACTCCCATTTATGTCCAGGCGCCTCCGACAGACCTCATCGAGGCTGGCCAGGAGCACCCAGGTCTGCCCAAGCGCCCCCGACTGACCTCACCGAGGCTGGCCAGGAGGAACAAGGAGACAGCAGCAGTTGGTACCTGTCTCCTCGGGCTGCTAACCGTCTATGCTAACTTGCAAAGGCAAGGAGCTGCTCCTGTGTAGCACTGCAGTATCGCGTCTGCCAGCAGCACCCAGGAGATGTACGGTGATAGTGAACTGAGCGGGCTCCATGCTTGCCGTGGTATGTTGTCTGCATGGGTAACCCAGGAAAAAAGGCAAGAAACGATTTTTTGATGTTGCTTTCATGGAGAGAGGTGGGGGGGCTGACAACATGTATCTAGAACCACCCGCAACAATGTTTTTGCCCCATCAGGCATTGGGAGCTCAACCCAGAATTCCAATGGGCGCTGGAGACTGCAGGAACTGTGGGATAGCTACCCACAGTGCAATGCTCTGAAAGTCGACGCTAGCCTCGGTACTGTGGACGCACTCCGCCGACTTAATGGTCTTAATGGTCTTAAGTGGAGACACACACAATTGACTGTATCAAATCGATTTCTAAAAAAATTGACTTATATTAAATCGACCTAATTTCATAGTGTAGACATACCCTTAGTCCAGCCTTGAGTGCAGAGGACTAGACTAGATGACCTACTGAAGTCCCTTCCAGTCCTACACTTCTATGATTCTATGATTATGAGTGGATGAGGAGAGGGCCCATGGCAGATGAGTTCTTGAAGTCTGGAAGTGGTTTTCTTTAAATGGATTTTTTTATACAAACATACAACCATTCACCTAAGTAGTGTGTAGATCAACATGAGGTTTTCTGCTAGCTGACATCATATATTTTAAGACAATCACTTTAAAGTTGCTGTTATGTCACACCTTGTTGCTTCAGGAGAAAGAGATGAAAAAATGTAGCTGATGTTATCTGTGGTGGTCTGCCTGCTGGTGAACTTCCCAATATATCAGAAATAGTCTTGAATTATTCAGAATCTAATTAGGATTGAAGTCCCATAATTTTTGACTGATATACATAAATACGCTTGATTGGAAAGCTGTTAAGGACTTGTTTAGAAGCCCACAGTGCAGGAAGTCAGTGCGGGACTTCATCCAAAAGCATATGGGAGCACAACAACGGGAGTGGAGGGAGCACATAGGAATACACCAGGGCAGAGGGTTAGGGGGATAGACTTTAGAGTGGAGTTAAGGACGTGGGTATCAAGGGTATGGGATAAATAGGTGATGACAAATGAGATTAAGTCATGTTCAGAGAGAGGAACTTCAGAAATCTACAACTTCTAAACTTAAAGTATGGATGAGTCCAGGATGCAAAATTTGGATTTGGGTTCTTGTTTTGAAATCTCTCAATTTGGATTGTGGGTTTTGGTCTGGGACCATTTAGAGTTCAAAGTATTAAAAGATCCATTCCACCAACACAGGTGCTCATTTTCACAATATAAACCTGTTGCAGGTGCAGTAAAGTGGAGGACAAATGAATAGCACCTCAGATCTTGTCTGTAGCTACTTGCATCTGGTGGCAGTGCAGTTGAGCTGCCCATATGTTCTCCACTCAAAGTATGGCCTGGAGTTATAATGAGTTTCTGACTTCAAATGGATTAGACCCTAATTTGGGCCAGATTTTTACAGGTATTTAGGTGCTAAAAAGAAGATAGGCATGTAGACTCTTTTGAAAATGGACTAAGGGCCTAACTACCACTGAAGTATGTGTCTGTCTGTCTGTCTGTCTGGTTTTGACCTGAAATTCCATCCTGGAGCTAAAATACTTTCCTTAAAAGTTTCATGAAGACTCATACATTCCTGTCAATGTTGAGTCAGCATTTTAAAAAAATAGTGTCCAAATTCCTGACCAGCTGTAGTCCTGACTCTCCATCCTGGGATTTACCTACAAAATACTGCTCCTCAAATATATTAGTAATGTGTGTGCCCTCACCTTGATTATCCAAAACATTTTCTGTATTCTAACTACTGAAAGAATTGATAGCAAAGTCATCGGGTAAGAAAAGTGGTCCACATGTGCCATTTTCAGAATTGTGACTCTGTGATAGCCCCCCTTTTACTGCTGGTAGTATGGATTTTATGGTACTCCTGTTTTCATTCTACTCCTCAGTGTTCATTGCTGTGGAAGCCAAACACATGTGTGGCCACTCATAGGGTGTGCTTGGCAAGCGTCAAGACATGGACGCCAAGTTCTGGCATGTATTTTTTCCAGCATCAATATCTGGGACTGTAGCTGTCTTCCTGGCTGGATTCCTCTGTTCTTCTGGCTGGCTCCACATTGGGCTGCTGAAACTACTGTAGGAAGTGCCAGTGGTGCTGGCATGAAAATAAGTCTGGTTTAACTGTCCTAACCCTCAGGATGCTATAATCATTCAATTTCCCCTTCACTGAGAAGAATTTTCTCCTTTTTATATGTCGAAGAACAAGTTTCTAGAAAAACTTTTTCTGAGATCCATTTTCAGGGCCCTTTTGTGGTGAAGGAGGAGGAAGTGGCATATATGCCTGGCCTGTTCAAACACACACAGCTCTTCTTCTTCCCACACTGTTGTGTGGGCCACAGTTTCATTAAGTCCCTTCTCTCACTGAGAGGTAAATGGAATAGTCACTACATTATACAAAAAGAAACATCCAGACAAGCTTTCTGTCCATTTCCTCAAGAATGGATTTCTTAAATGTTTGTTAGGTAACAAAAAGCAAAGCAACATATATGGCTTTGAGTCACAAAGCTGAGAGACAGTTAGAGGAAAGATGTTGCCCAGATTGTTGCTGTGTAGTGCAATAGGGAAGAAGTGCTCAAGAATCCCTCCTTGCATCTGCGATACATGGGGCAGTCCAAGTACTCTCCTGAATCTCTTAGTAGTAGGCAACACTGACTACTCCCTTCTTGAGTCTCTGGAGTAAGCACCTCCCTCCCCCCACAAAAAAAGGGTGGGGAAAGCAAGTAGGAAATGGGCTGGGGTGATATGTTCTAGGCTGCCTCAATTCAGGGCCATGGTTGCAAGCCACAATAGTCCATAATGTCTTTGTTTATTCCAGTTTCCAGCTATAAAGTAACTTTCTTATATGTTTCCATAATAACATCCATAGCTTAGCCAAGGCAGTGGCCACAAACTTGAATACTCCTGGCTCAGTTTTGAAAAGTCTCACACTTTCACTTTCAGTCGCTTCAGTCCTCCTTGGAGCACAGCCTATGGTGGTGTTGCTCCATTTCCCATGTGAGACAGACTGAAACTTACGCAACAACTCCTCAATCTTTTGTAGAAGAAAATTGGGAAATGTTTTCATCAGTGTAATTGGCTAATTAGTCCCAACTCTCAAAAATGAACAAAGGAGGAGTAAATAAATGACAGATAAAGAAAATGGAAATAGAAATCTGTAAGCAGAACGGGGCCTGGAAGGCAATGTATCTCTTGAGAACAGAAAGGGGGATATATAAATAAATATCTTCTGGAGGAAAGGAGTAAAAATACCCCATGAGGGGGGAAAAACCACAAACCCACTTTCCTTATTTTCTACTGAGATGAAGGATTGGCTCCTAGAAAAAAGAGAGGGTCTGTAGGAAAATGTTATACACATAAGCCTTTCTTTCTTTCTTTCTTTCTTTCTTTCTTTCCTTTTGGAGTGGGGAAGGATTACTAAAATTTATTAATATTTCCTGTCCTTCCCAAGAAAGTAAAAGAAATATAAAATTGAATGGGAAAAAGAGAAGCTTTGAAGAAGATAATAGGTATTTTGTTGGGATGGGAATGGGGAAAGGTGGTAAATGAAAAGGTTGCAAGAAACTTAAATATGGAGTGTAGAAAAATGGGGTTTGATAAGGAAAAGTGTCCCTTTATTTTACAGATAAAATAAATGGTCTTGCTCATTTGTGGCAGCAGGCATGAAAAGTGGATGTCTAGTTCTGCGTAAACATCACAAGACTGGGAAATTCAGTTGGGATAACTGTCCAGAAGTTGCTTATCCAAACCAGTTTGGTTTGGAGGGGATAACTTTTCTTGCAGTACATTTCTATTTCTTGCTGTGGCCAAAATCAGGAAGCAGAGACAGAAAAATTGAAAAGAAAAGGTCACCAATTTTTTTAAACCCTAAAATGTTTGTTTTCAGACTGCATTTTGTGTGATTGCTCAAATCAGATCTTTATCCAAGTCAGTCTGTTCATCCAGAGATACAAATACTTCAAATATACTAGCAGTTAATGGGGAGTCTCATTTAGTTCAAATGG
Organism: Malaclemys terrapin pileata; assembly: GCF_027887155.1. NCBI lineage: Eukaryota > Metazoa > Chordata > Testudines > Emydidae > Malaclemys > Malaclemys terrapin. The sequence continues at coordinate 53,939,704 of NC_071510.1, read as the reverse complement.
TAGAGTTGCTAATTTTGTATTTGTAAGTCTGCAATTCATGCTGCAGAAAGGATAGGGTCCTCACTACTTAACTATTCCTCATACACCTTCTCAGTAATCACAGTAAATATTGAAGTAGATTACTTAAAACTGACTTCCGTAAAATGCCATCCTACTTCCAAGCCATTAATGATGGCACAAAACCCTCTCTCAAATATATATTCTCCAGGTTTATATGTTTTGGGCTCAGGTTTCTTTGATAGAAAAAATAGGCTGAATTACTGGATTTTTTCCTTAGTAATACACCTGAAGATGCTAGGTAAGTCTGAAGATTAAATACCAAGAACCTTAAAGTTTTAAGGTTTCTTCTTCTACTTTAAAGACAGACCTAACAACAAAGTTCCCCTTTAGTTTACTGACTTATAATAAACTTCACTGTACTTATGTAGTCATAAATTACAAAGCAGATATAAGGCCCCAAGTCTACGGTTAAGCATGTAGAATCACATTTAGATGCCTGATAGAAGTGGGAAAGAATTGGTGAAATATTTTTCACTATATTTATTTCCTGATTTTGAAACTCATTCAAAGTATTGATTTTAAATTGTTTAAGGAGGTCAGAAAATTACCCACACTAAGCCTGAAAAGCATACCCATGGGGGTTGTGGAACATTTTCTATACAAAATGCGCCTTCAAAAAAGGAAATTTTAGTCAAAGAGATGCACACTTGTGACGTTTGGAAAAGCTACTAGAAGAGGAGGAGGCGATGGTGGTGGCACTCTCCCAAAAGCCACAGTCTAGTGGATAAAGCACAGGGCTGGGAGCCAGGAAGACTTAATACTTTGCAGATATAAAGCACTTTATAAACATTAGTTATGAAGTAGCAAAATATCATTATCCCCATTTAACTTATGGAGAAATTGAAACTTAGATGGACTAAGAGCCTGATCCTTAGAGGTGTTGACTATCCCCTGCAAAGTGTCAAGCACACTCATCTTCCAGTAATGAAAACTGGAAGGAAGCAGGTGACTGGAGAGTGCAACCCAGTGGAAGAGAGGACTAGAACAGGGGGCTTGGAGAAAGGAATATGGGAGGGCAGTCATTGCCACAAGAGGAAGAACCCATGTCCCCCTTCCCCTACCACACATAAGAACGGCCATACTGGGTCAGACCAAAGGTCCATCCAGCCCAGTATCCTGTCTTCTGACAGTAGCCAATGCCAGGTGCCCCAGAGGGAATGAACAGAACAGGTAATCATCAAGTGATCCATTCCCTGTTGCCCATTCCCAGCTTCTGACAAACAGACTAGAGACACCATCCCTGCCCATCCTGGCTAATAGCTATTGATACATACATCCAGCTTCTCCAGAAGACTCAGGCAGTGGGGCTCAGCTATTTTGGAACCCCTGGCCTGTTCCGCACTGCATGCAGCCTAGGAAGTAAGTGTATTTTAAGAAGTAAGTAAATTCCCAGAAAAAAAATCTTGGTTAGGAAGCACTTACAGCTGATAATACAGGGTTTTTACAATAAATTATTATTAATTATATTTGTATTACTGTAGTGCCTAGGAGCCCCAGTCATAGAGCAGACCCCATTGTGCTAGGTGCTGTACAAACACAGAACAGAAAGATGGTCCATGCCACAGAAAGCTTACAGTCTAACTATAAAACAAAAGACAACAGTTGGATGCAGGTAGATGGAGAAGTACAAGCAAAAAATGAAACAATATTGGTCAGAATATTAAGTTGTGGCTTTAGCACACCAGCAGCCTAGTTGTTGCCAAGTTTTTTGTAGATTTCATGGCAGGGAGAAGTTTTAAGGAGGGTTTTGAAGGAGGATAATGAGTTAGTTTTGCAGATATCTATAGGGAGCTTCTCCCAAGCATGAGGGGCAACATGGGGAAAAAAAACACAAAGGTACTGTACTCTTAACCTTTTACTCCAGTTTAGCAGGGTGGTTTTTTTGCATGGAATATAAAAATAAATTATACTATACTAAACTGTCATTTCTGACAATTTATTCACTGATGGCACAACTAGGCCTGGATCCTGCAAAGGCTTGACTACCCAGGGAAGTTTTTCTGCTATAATTAATTATACTGTATAACTGTAATGAAAAAATGCATCTGCACCACTTTGTTTATGCCAGCTTAATATGCTTCGCTGGCAAATCACTGGGCCATTCAGTTCTGAGTTTTTGTTCAGATAATCATTCAGCATTTGGGACAGATCCCCCCTGGAGCAAAGTTCCACAACTAGGCTCAATGTATGCTGGATTTTTTCTCATGGTGCTTTGTGACATACCTACCAGAACCTAATAGAATTTAGGACTTAGAAAAAAACAAACTCTCATGATTCCTTTTCTGGTATTTCATAATTCATGTGATTTTAGCAGGCCAAAGCCATTTTCAGACTGCTGTCAGGCGACATGGAAAAGGCAGGGGAACTGAACAGAGGAATCCTGACCATCATTAATATGAAAAGGGTCCTCCAGATGTATTGACAGTCATGCAGGAGGGTGGCTTTGGAGGAGTTGGCAGACAGCCACCTGCATTACCACCACGATGCTGTGCAGATACTACTGGAGGAGGAAGAGGACTACATTGCCTTGTTGACTCTTTCCTGGAGCAGCTTCATTCCCTGGAGTGCTGCTAGTAGGGCCAGTCAACCAGCACCATCAACTGGTGGACGGGATAGTCCTGCAGAACTGGGATGACCAGCAGTGGCTACATAACTCCTCATGCTGGAGATCCGTGTACAGCTCATCCCAGAGTTTCAGCAGCAGAACACCAGCATGAGAGTTCCATCAGCATCTGGAAGCTTCCATCCCCAATAGCTAAGTAGCTTAGTGTTGATAAATCTACTGTCAGGGCTGGTATTATCGAAGTGTGGACTGCTATGGAGAGGGTGCTGCTGGCTGGGTGAAAAGCTGGGCAGTGCATAGGAGGTTACTGATCGATTTGCATGGGTGGGATTCCCAAATTGTATAAAGATCACTGATCGGCCCCACATGCTTATTATTTGCCCCCACCTCCAAACTCACCCTTCAGGCCGCAGAGTTCATTAACAGAAAGGGGTATTTCTCCATGGTGCTGCAAGACCTAGCAATAGATTTACTGGCATTAATGGGGATAGACTGAAAAGGTCCCTGTGCTGCCTGCTTCCCCATAGCTTACATTAAAGTTGATACCTGGGTATCTCCAGTTTCCTGATAGAGTTTGGTAGTAATGCAAAATGCTGTAAAAATACTGTTTCAAGTGTGTCCATTCTGAAGGTCTATCAAAGCTGAAGTTCTTTGAGACATTGAAGATTGGCATGTTGATGAGATCCATCCTGCAACCTTTGTTGCTTTGCTCCTTCTGTTCTATTCTAGCACCAGATAGGCTGTCTATACTTCTGACATGATACCATGTACTCCTTGCAGGACTGCTACTAGCTGATCAGGCTCCTGTACCAGACAGACTGAGGACAAAGCTTCCACCCCAGAGGGATACACCAGCTGTATTCATGATAAGATCCTTTAATGCACAGCCAGGAATGGCTTTTGTGAGCTAAAGGTATGTTATACACGTCACCACCTAGTGGTTGAACAATATAACACAGTTTAGCATTCCATTACACACACCCAAGCTAATCTTTAATAAGAATAGCAGTGAAGCTGCAGCAGGATGGGTTAACCTCTTGAGTACATACACAAGATCCCAGGCAGGGGGTTGTGCAGGCTGAGCAGCTGCCTGTAAGGCCATGTATCACTGATATTGTTATTTGAGCCATACAGATCAAAGCTAGCTTAAGTATGTCTACACACACTGTAATCAAACCTCTGATTGCTGTGTAGACATACCCCTTACTCATGTTGTAGGTACTTACTGTGTTTTGCACAACATGTGTGAGCAAGGGAGAGTGCCATACTGCTGGGTGGGATGCAGAAGTAGAGACACATTCTAAATGTTAACAACCACAGAAGGTACCTCTACACAATGCCCCAACAGGGCAGGGAAGCAGGATTAGGAATAACTGAGTTCCTACATTGAGACCAGGGCTTGGTGGAGAGAAAGGAATATAATGTAACCAATAAATTTTTTTGAATGACATGACTATCCTTTCTGTAATGATTTTACTATGAATTTACTATGCAAACCTGAGCCGGCTTTTGTAGGTAACAAATCTGAGGAACTGTCACAGATTGAAGTGTCACTAGAGGAGGTTTTGGAATTAATTGATAAACTTAACATTAACAAGTCACCGGGACCAGATGGCATTCACCCAAGAGTTCTGAAAGAACTCAAATGTGAAGTTGTGGAACTATTAACTATGGTTTGTAACCTGTCCTTTAAATCGGCTTCTGTACCAAAGGACTGCAAGATAGCTAATGTAACGCCAATATTTAAAAAGGGCTCTAGAGGTGATCCTGGCAATTACAGACCAGTAAGTCTAACGTCAGTACCTGGCAAATTAGTTGAAACAATAGTAAAGAATAAAATTGTAAGACATATAGAAGTACATAAATTGTTGGGCAAAAGTCAACATGCTTTCTGTAAAGGGAAATCGTGTCTTACTAATCTATTAGAGTTCTTTGAAGGGGTCAACAAACATGTGGACAAGGGGGATCCAGTGGACATAGTATACTTAGATTTCCAGAAAGCCTTTGACAAGGTTCCTCGCCAAAGATTCTTATGTAAATTAAGTTTTCATGGGATAAAAGGGAAGGTCCTTTCATGGTCTGAGAACTGGTTAAAAGACAAGGAAGAAAGGGTAGGATTAAATGGTAAATTCTCAGAATGGAGAGGGGGTAACTAGTGGTGTTCCCCAAGGGTCAGTCCTAGTAGGACCAATCCTATTCAACTTATTCATAAATGATCTGGAGAAAGGGGTAAAAAGTGAGGTGGCAAAGTTTGCAGATGATACTAAACTGCTCAAGATATTTAAGACCAAAGCAGACTCTGAAGCACTTCAAAAAGATCTCACAAAACTAAGTGATTGGGCAACAAAATGTCAAATTTAATGTGGATAAATGCAAAATAATGCACATTGAAAAAAATAACCCCAACTATACATACAATATGATGGGGGCTAATCTAGCTACAACAAATCAGGAAAAAGATCTTGGAGTCATCGTGGATAGTTCTCGTCTACGCAGTGTGCAGAGGCTGTCAGAAAAGCAAACAGGATGGTAGGAATCATTAAAACGGGACAGAGAATAAAATGGAGACTATATTATTTCCCTTATATAAATTGATGGTACGCCCACATCTTGAATACTGCGTACAGATGTGGTCTCCTCATCTCAGAAAAGATATACTGGCACTAGAAAAGGTTCAGAGAAGGGCAACAAAAATGATTAGGAGTTTGGAACGGGTCCCATATGAGGAGAGATTAAAGAGGCTAGGACTTTTCAGCTTGGAAAAGAGGAGTCTAAGGGGGGATATGATAGAGGTATATAAAATCATAAGTGATGTGGAGAAAGTAGATAAGGAAAACTTATTTACTTATTCCCATAATACAAGAACTAGGGGCCACCAAATGAAATTAATAGGCAGCAGGTTTAAAACAAATAAAAGAAAGTTCTTCACACAGCGCAAAGTCAACATGTAGAACTCCTTGCTTGAGGACGTTGTGAAGGCTAGGACTATAACAGCATTTAAAAGAGAACTGGATAAATTCATGGAGGTTAAGTCCATTAATGGCTATTAGCCAGGATGGGTAAGGAATGGTGTCCCTAGCCTCTGTTTGTCAGAGGGTGGAGATGGATGGCAGGAGAGAGATCACTTGATCATTACCTGTTAGGTTCACTCCCTCTGGAGTACCCGGCATTGGCCACTGTTGGTAGACAGGATACTGGGCTAGATGGGCCTTTGGTCTGACCCAGTACGGCCGTTCTTATGAATGTATGCTGAAAGAGATCTGCAACTTAAGAAGTTTTTCATCTAACAATACTTGTGTATACAATTTTTATTGATTTCACATACAAGACAGTCCAAAGTTAAAGCAAATAAAAATCAGGTGGAAGTGCAAAGTGCAGATGGGGTCAAAGCTGTTCTCTTTCGTTTGATTAGATTATTTATTGGATGCTTTTGTCATTGTGACAAGAGACAACCCAGCGTATCCATCTAGTGTCTCTTTTCTCCCTTCTGCAATACTCACAAGCTGGATCTCCAGGGTCACCTGCAGCATTATCTCTACTTGGGTCACTCAGTTGGGGGGTAGGCTGAAGAGATTTTGATGGTCTGGGGGAATTTCCTCTCAGAGAAGACGATTGACTGGGTATCTTCTGTGGGAAGACTGTTCAGCATGTATGGGGGTTTGATTGGGGTCAAAAATGCAGTCCAGCTCCTCAGTAAGTGCATATACTGGGAGTATTACTAGTCTCTAGTGTTCTTGTAATTCTGCCAAAGCTCCTTAGCTTTGGATTGATGTGGCCATAGCCAGGGACTGCTTCTTCTCCTGCACTTTCTTCAATAGACACTCTTAAACTTCACAGGCTGATGACTCCTATTAAGATGAACCTGGACATGCTTTTCTCCCCTGGGACAAAAGTCCACCAACTCTGCACAGATCAACAAGGAAGCACAAAGCATGGTTGATACAACTCTGGGTATGTGATTCCAGCTCCTAGCAAGTTCGCAAAGTGACATAGTTGGGTATATACTTGGATATAAACAGGGTGGTAACATCCAATCAGGAAGACCCCAGAGCAGTGGAGGCCACACAGGTAACCAGAAAGCTTCATCCAGCTGTGAAGCAATGCAGTGTGGGATACCAGTAGGAGGAATACCTTAAGCAGTATAGTTAATTCAACATAGAGATACATCCACACAAACCATATAGCAGTATATCTTGTTTCAAAATAGATATGTTGCTTCCAAAGCAAATTGAAGAGAGAGAAATAATAATAATAATAATAATAATAATAAAAAAATGTGGGGACACAAGGTAGTTTATGCCAAAAAAAATCTGAAGTTGTACTAAAAAAAAAAATCAAACAAAATGTCCTGTGTAGACAAGCCCTTACACACATGCTAAAATTTGCACACTGAGTCAGGGCCGGCTCCAGGCACCAGTTTACCAAGCAGGTGCTTGGGGCGGCCACTTCGGAGAGGGGCGGCGCATCCGATCTGCGGCGGCAATTCGGCGGATGGTCCCTCACTCCCGCTCGGAGCGAAGGACCTCCCGCCGAATTGCCTCCACAGATCGCGATCGCGGCTTTTCTTTTGTTTTTTATTTTGTTTGGCTGCTTGGGGCGGCCAAAACCCTGGAGCCGGCCCTGCACTGAGTAGCCCTGATGGAGTCAATGGGGCTATTCAAAATATATAAAGTTGAGCACATGTGTAAGTCTTTGCATGAATGGGGCTCCAGTTTCTATGTTCTCATTGATGTAGTCATGAATTGCATTCATTCCTTGTGGGCTGCTGAGCACATAACAAAATCCCAGATTTATAAAAATGAACTTTTCTCTAACTGAACAAAAAGGTCATTCTTTTCAGATTTCAGTTATTCCAAGTACCTTTACATGTATATCAAGGTGAACAAAATGCAGAAATTATTTCCCACAAACTGGTCATGTTAGAGGCCTCCAAATTAGAGAACCGAAGCTCCCCTGGAGGCTGCTTTTAGTCAAGAAAACTTCCATTATGTTCAATATGTTTTTTATAAAAAAAAGTTTCAATGCTACATGTTTTCATTTAAGAATGTATTTGTGCATGTGCAATTGTATGTTGCCCTAGTGTTTATTTAATCGTGGGCTGATGCCAGTGAGTGACAAAATGTCAGTATAAAGAAAGTGACAACATTCTATATACTGCCATAAGAGCAACTTTTTCTTATGCCTGTTTAATAATAAATTCTTCTGATAGTCACATAACCAGTCAAGCAGTTTTACACTGTTTAAAGGTCTAGTGAAATTACATCATGCCATTTGTACCACACCTCAAAAAATTGTAAGCAGGTCATCTACAAGGCAGAATATCCGCATTTTTCTTAATTTGAACCTCTTATTTCTAAAACAATCCCTTTTATTGATTATAGCCCCTCCCCCATTTTTAGTTAAAATTATGTTTCAACATGTAAAGGTCAGAGGTTGCTGAAAGTGAGTGAGTGCACTGCAGATACTGATGTTGCTTAGTAATCGACCTACATTTGGAATGCAAGTGACTAAAGTAGGGGGCTAGAGGAGTATGTCTCCCCGTGCCCATAAAAATTATTTGCCTGTGAAACAGTCGTGAGTAAATGTTAGTATTATTCCTGCTGGTACTGTAACTGGCTTATTAAACCCATCCTGGGACGGTCTGTTTTCTTTCCACCCTGTAAAGCACGGTGGGCTTTTAAAGTACATAATTCAGCTGAGTTTCACTTTTCTGAAAGTGTCTTTATGTTACTGAATTACAGTTTTATGTGGGCCGATGTGCCACAATATACATTACATCTCTGTTCGCTGAGTTCTGGGCCAGATGGGATACATCCTCTTCAGGCATCCAGACAGTTGTTATTTAAAGGGAAAATGTAATAGTTCAGCTTTTTCACAGGACAGTAACCATCTGATTTTAGTACTCAGCATTCACAGGATACATTTTAGGCCAAGTCATAAATGTAACTCACAATGCTATAATGTAGTATGAAGTTGTATGGTTTTTTATTTTAATTTCAGTTTTGTGCTAGCTCAGCTAGTACACACAGAAAGTTAGGCACAGGGGAAGGTACTTTACATAGTATACTCTACAAACAATAGTCTCACAAAGCAACGCAAGCATTAGTTTTGTTGTGATGGAGAAAGTGGTAGATCATTATCATTTATGTCACCTGTACAGTAAAAATAGGCCTGAGCTGCCAAGTTTGGTTTTAGGTCTTCTTCTCTCGGGGGGTTTGGATCCTAAGTTCCAGTTCAGGACTATTTATATGTATATAATAACCTTGGGATACATTTTGAAACTTGTGATTGCAAATGGAAACAATTATGATTAACTGACTATGATTGATAGGTATGTTTGATCCAGTTTCAAAAGGTCTAGCATATCTACAAAATATCCAGATTTTCAGGAAAAATGTAGAGAAAGGTTTGTGACTTCATAGCTGTATATTGACCAAAGACACCTGCTGTCATTAGCATGTATGTATTTGTTTCCTCATTTGCATCATCTTGGAAGGATATCACTCACTGGCCGGCATGCCCCCAGCAGCTGGGAATGGTAGTATAGCAGGCTCTCCTCTCTTCACTCCCCCTGCTGATGACCCTGGTCCTGCAATAGTCTGCTTCTTCTTATGACTCAGTCCTGTGACCAAGTCACCTAGAGTCCCACTCCTTCCAGGGTAAATCAATAGTCCAACAAAACAAGTATGCTCAAAATTTTACAGCCACTATGCCAGGCCTCAGCCCTCAGGCTGGAAGCCTGTACTTCCCCTCATGTTGTGGGGAAGAGGTAAGGCAACGCAGGGCCATTCTTCCTTCAATTCCTTGCCACTTCCCTGGGCTGTTCCTATCTTTCCTTACTTATCAGTGCCCCAACAGATCTGTGAATGTTGCTTGGGGATTTGTGGTTCATCATTACTTCTTCCCAGCTGACTATTGAGGTGCTTTCTCAAAGTCACTCCAAGCCTCTCTAGAAACAGCTACTGTATTTCAAACAGTCCTGCTTTATGACAGGAGTTCCTCAGCTCTCCTCCTTGGAGCTGGATTTGTAGCTTAGGCTATCTGTAGGGCCTTAGAAAGCTTCTCCTTCAACTGGCTCCTTTACCTCAGTTAGTCCTGAGGCTCAGTAAAAGGCTGACCTGCTGAATACTCAGAGCCAACCATCTGCTCTCATTGCTGGTCAGCCTCTAACTGAACCCCAGTTCAGCCCTTTTTAACTACTCCATTTAGGCTTGACACTTACTGCAGGTGTAGCAGGGCAAGGCTGATTGCCCCCATAGGCTCTCCTTAACCCATTCAGGTCTAGTGGGAGGTTGTAACACCCCATCATACACCTATACCAAAAAAAACCCCCACAAAGCCTCCTTCAAATAAATGGAGGCCTTTTCCTGTGGGATGAGCAGGCCTAAGGAAGGAATGCTGGGATAAAACTTGGGCTGAAGTTTGTTTTATTTTTGAGTTACCCTATTAATAATAATAAACCTCAGGATAAGAATGAGTTTTGACCCTATACAGTGCATGTAGACTTTGTTTTGGAACAGGGTAGGTATGCCAGCTGATCACACCAAGAAAACAGAAGGAAAGCTTGGGGAATGAAGATGGTTTCTCGGCCTTTTCATGGGAGCCCCAGAAGTAACTGAGTGATACAGGTAACTTTGCTGTCCATTCTCTCTCTTCATGTGCCCAACATCAGGTGCATACTGTGAAGGTAGCTTGACTTCACTTCTGATGGTCACTTCACTTGGCCACTACACCACCCTGATGGCTGGAATGTTTGCAATGATTAATCACTACACCCTAACCTAACCTCCACTCACTTTCCTAGTGTGACAAGTTTCAGAGTAACAGCCGTGTTAGTCTGTATCCACAAAAAGAAGAACAGGAGTACTTGTGGCACCTTAGAGACTAACAAATTTATTAGAGCATAAGCTTTCGTGGACTACAGCCCACTTCTTCGGATGCATATAGAATGGAACATATAATGAGGAGATGTTTATGCTCTCTGTATGTGTGTATATATATCTCCTCATTATATGTTCCATTCTACATGCATCCGAAGAAGTGGGCTGTAGTCCACGAAAGCTTATGCTCTAATAAATTTGTTAGTCTCTAAGGTGCCACAAGTACTCCTGTTCTTCTTTTCCTAGTGTGGACAACTTTGACATTCTTTTTCAGTAGCCTCATTTGATAACTTATGTTTTTACTATTCTTTATGTAATTTTTTTTTACCTAATGTTAGAACTCAGAGTTTGACTTTCATTCATTTTTGGTATTGCTATGATGTTCTCTTGAGCATCTCAGGTTCAGATTAAGGTGAAGCCTCTTCAGAGGTAGCAATAGGATCTGATACAGCCTTCTGAAACTCTTGCTGAAGGACTGGAGCATGTCAGTCACACTATTTGCTCTCCAAAAGAGAATTTGGATCAAGCAAAACAGGTTTAATTTTCTAGTTCCTGTCCCCAAGGGGGGTGAGTTCTGCTTTGCTTGGGCACAGTGGAACTGTTTCATTTATAGCACTGTCATATACACAACAGTTGAGTACTTCATTAAACTGTGTTCATCCTATATTATACTATTACAATATATTAAAACAATGATAGACAACTAAGAAAAATTGTTTTTAATCTAAGGAATTCGGTTAGACTCAGTTTTTCCTACCAGGTGAGGATACACCTGAATAAAGAAGGCTTATTGAAAGAAGTTTGTCTGTGCTTGCAATGCCACCCCCCCCCCTCCATTTTCATATACACAATAGCTAACAGCAATGAAAGATGAAAAAAAGATGCCAGATGTTTGTCCCAGCCCATTGATGTGAAGAAAAATTTGCAAGGAATGTTGACATTTTGGCATTCAGGACATTGTTCTGATGGAGGCCTAAGTAGTGAAATGTCAACATTCTTCACTTTCTCTTATTAAAATATTTGCTGTAATGTGTAAATAAAGACTAGGGAGTTTTTCTTCACATCACTGTGCTGACATCTGGATTTGTGTTTATATTGGTCTGCATCACAAGAAAGTCCTTCAAAGAAACCTGTTTGGTTTTTTTTTAATGGAACCTCTGCAAAGTACGTGTGATGTTTTTCTAAGTAAGATTTTTGTTTACATGTTTGAATAATCCTAAATATTTAATGAAAAGAGGAGTACTTGGAAAAACCCTTAATTGAATCCTTAGAGCACTTAGCATCACCCTTTTCATACTTAAAGTAGCATGCACCAAAAATATTTGATTTGTTTTATTGTGAGTGATACAAATGATACATAAAAATGATAGAGCTGCTGGGTTACTACAATTGTTGTGGTAATAAAACCATCAGAGTGAAAACATCTTCATGTGATTATATATAGCCACTGCTTTACATCTAATCATTCCATTCAAAAAGTAATACTGCATATAATATTACAAAATGATGAGTTAAAATTTCAATTTAAAACCCCACAATATCCCCCGAAGGGAAAGGATAACATAACTGGAACATAATTTTAAATGAACAGGAATCATCCAGACCTCTAGTGCTTTCAGTGTAAATTTACAGAAAAAAAGAGGATTATGAGGGGGAAATATTGTAAAAAGTGAGGACCTAGTACTGGGTAGGAAAAAAGTAACAAAATAATGAAAACAATTCCAGCATTCAAAATAGTTAGGTGCTTAGCAGAGCATACAACCAGCCACAAAAAGGGAAAGAAACATAAGTCTAGATATTAGAGAGGTGGAAACCATAAATAGTCACTTAATACCAATGAGTAAAAGTAGTTTTCCACTTCCTTTATTTCAACAGTAAATATTAGTACCTATAATCTAGTCCAGATGAATAGGGACACAAGCAGAGGGATGCCACACAAGACACCATCCCTCCAGATCTCACAACACTTTGACAGCAGCTGACATGACAGCTTTTCTTCTTTCCTTAATTAACACTGCACTGGGACAGTAGTAAGAGGTTGCCTAAAGCAATCACTTCATAACTTCTGTCAGAGACTAGAGCTAAACAGGACATGGCAAACTGTCAACCAGGGAAGATCAATATTAAACCGAGTTATGTTTTCTTCTCCCTTTGTACTTCTCTTGCAGTGATACTTATAAAACTGTATTTCATTAGACAATGGGTGACCATCTACATTAAGACACCCTAGAAAAATTACAAATAGTTCATTAAAGATGCGCATTCTAGTGGAAAAGCCACTACCCACTTATAACTTTTAGCCCTCTGATTTTAGTGGCTGCTGAGGAAACTCAGGCCTCGATCCTGAGAGAGACCTACCTGTTGTAGTGCTGTGTGTTACAATGCCTTACTTTTTGAAGTCTAGAAAAGCATAGGAACAATGCTGTGTTCCATAAAGCCTGAGTTAAGTGCCAAGGCTCCCTATATGCGTGAATGCTATCAGCACGCTAGGTTGGGAGCTGCCTAAGATAGCCAATGGGAGATGCCTATGACAGAGGTGTGTTTTAAGCCCCTCCCCCTCTCAAAGATTGGCACCTAACTCCAGGCTCCAAGGAGGTGCCTATTTCCGCAAGTGAGTCACAAAGGGGATCAAGCTGCCTTGAGTCAGGTGGCTTAAGTGCCTAAAGTGTTTCTTGCAGGAATGAGTTAGGCACCTGCCTTGCTCCCAAGAAGGCAGCCGGAGGAAGAGAAGGTGGTAGTGGTGGTTTAGCCGCTAGTACCCACCTTATAACTTTTATCCCAGTGGTTATAGCACTCACCTGGGGTGTGGAAGATCCAGGTTCAGTTTTCCTACTCCCTGGCAGAGAGGGAGAAAAGTGAGACACCCCTGTTCAAATCCTAGCAGGACAGTGCACTGACCTCTGAGCTAAAAGTTATAAGTGGGTAGTGGTAACACCACTACCATCTCCTCTTCCTCCTGTTTTGTGTAAAGCAAGGTGAGTCCCTAACTCAGGCCTGCACAACTCGTAAAGTGGCGAGGGCCATATTACTCCAAAGAAAATAGCTGAGGGCCGAAACCCCCCAGCCGTGCTGAAACACGCGCCCCCCCAAGCGCCACCCAGCCCCGCCCCCCCCCAGCGCTGCCCAGCCCCCGTGTAAGCAAGCAGGACTCACCCCGGTGGCGCCTCCTGCTGGTCTTCTCGGGAATTAGCTCATCCAGCCGTTGGAGCGACCTCTGCAGGCCGGTGTCCCACTGCTGCTGGCTCTGTGTCCCTCCTGGACCCTGGTGCCCTTTGATCTGGGGTGCTGCCCCCTGGCAATACCCCCACACTCTAGCTCTTGGTCTCCTCTCTGGGGAACCCCCAATCCTCTAATCCCCACCTCACCTCAGTATAAGGCTACTGCCAGTCACCAACTAGCCCCCTCGCCCTGGGGTAGACTGCAGTATATCAGCCACTCATCACAGGCAAGGTTGGGTTTGGACTTGCTGCCTCTCTCTATAGCTGGGCTTCCCCTCTGCAGCCCTGGTACTGGTCTTAGGCCCTTAGCTAGGTCCACAGCTTGGGGGTTTTCCAGGCTGGAGTTCCCCAGCTCCTCTAACCTTCCCCTAGCCCTGCTCCACTCCCAGTACCCTGCTCAGCTCCCTAGCAGCCAGGCCCTTCTCTCCCTACAAGCAGAGAGAGACTTCCTCTGGGCCTCTGACTCACAGCCTTTTTATACAGGCCAGTTGGGGCATGGCCCAGCTGCAGCAGCTTCCCCAATCAGCCCAGCTTTTCCCCTGCCACAGCCCTCCCCCAGGGCTGTTTTAAGTCCTTCAGGGCAGGAGCGGGGTAACCACCCTGCTACACCCCTGAAACACATCCCCCACCCCAGCACCGCCCGCACCACGGAAACAAATGCTCCTTCCCCAGCGCCGCCCCGCCAAAACAGCTGTGGGCCAAAAAGGAAGGGTTTTTTTGAGGGGAGGAGGGGAGAGGGTGTGATATTTTATTAAGAATTTTTCAATTAAATCAAACAATTTTTAAAATTTTAATTTTTTTTATGAATCATGGAAAAATGAAAAACACCTGTTCCGTTGAAAGAAAACATTTGTACTTTTCGTAATTATCTTGCAAATTTAATGAGAGATATTACATCTCTTTTCAGCAACAAGCTTGTCGTATTTAGGGGTCATATTTGAAGTGGATATTTTCATAATGTCTTCCAAATGGTTGTCAGAGAAGAACGTCGCTTGTTTTTATTCATGTTCATGCTGGAAAATGTTTGTTCACATATGTAAGTGCTTCCAAAAATGCTGAACGTTTTCAGTGCAACTTCAATAAGATTCTTGTATTTTTCATCATCCAGACTTTTGTAGAAGTCCCACAGGCTGCTTTTTCTGTGCTTATTTCAGTAAACTGCCAAACATTGAAGTTCAATAGCCTCCAACTGCAAATCTTGTGGCACTTCCTCTGGATCCACCGAAAAGGGATCTTCAATCAGCTTCAACTGGATGTCATCATCTTTAGACAAAGTAAGTCTTCTGTCAAATTCTTCAATCAAAAGATTGATGTGCTTTGCGTATTTTTCTCCTAACTCGGCGTGTTTGTGCTGAGGGATACGCTGTGCACAAGTGGGAAAGTGACACATTTCACCTTTTGACAGCTGACTTCTGAAAAGTTTCAATTTCATTTTGAAAGCTTTCACCGCTGCACACATTTGAAATATAAGTTGATTTTTTCCCTGAAGTTGAATGTTGAGATCATTCAAGTGAGCTGCAATATCACAAAAGAAAAAGAGATCTTGATTCCAGGACTCATTTTCAAGCTCCGGGAATTTTATTGGCCCATCTCCTCTTTCAAAGCAACGAAATGCTGGAGCACTCTTCCTCGACTCAACCACCTCACTTCCATATGGTAGATTAAGTCGCTGCACTCGGCATCTTCCCCTTCAAGAAAGGCTCGAAATGTCCTATGTTTTAGTCCTCTAGAACGGATGAGGTTTACAATGGAAACTACCACTGACATTACATGCTCAAATTTTAAGACTTTGCTACTCAAAACCTGCTGATGTATAATGCAGTGATGTTTGGTTATTTTTCTCCCAATAAGTTCTTCAAGAAGAGTAACTGCTCCAACATTTTTTCCACACATAGCTGGAGCACCATCAGTACAAATGGCCACCAAGTTTGTGAAATCTACTCCCAACTTATCATTCATGCACTTTATCACTTCACTGGAGATTTCTTTTCCAGTTGTGCGATACATCATGGAGCACATGCCAACAAGTTCTTCAGTAATTTCAAAGTTTTTATCAATACCTCTAATAAAAATAAGAAGTTGGGCGGTGTCTTTTAAATCGGTGCTTTCATCCATAGCTAGGGAGTAAAAGCAGAATTCACTGACTCTCTGCTTTAACTGATCACTTAGATTAGTAGAAATGTCAGCTATTCTTCTCTGTACAGTCATGCGTGATAGACTGACATTCTCAAATATTCCCCTCTTTTCTGGACATAACTCAGATACAGTAATCAACACACACTTTTTTAAAAACTCGCCTTCTGTGAAGCATTTCCCAGCAGCAGCAATTTCCTTAGAAATTTGAAAGCTTACTTTAGTAACTATCGTTCTCAGTGCTCACTTTCTTGTGAATTTGCTGTTCTCCACTAAGGTTTTTCACTAAACTGGCTGCTTTAATTATTTTTTCATTTGGGTTCAATTTGGCGAGATTGGGATGTTTAGTTTCAAAGTGCCGCTGAAGGTTGTATTCTTTCGGAACAGCTAACGTTTCGCGACACACAAGGCAAGTATTTTGTTTTTAGAAACAGTACGTAAGTATTTATTTGTCCATTCAGTGTTGAAAACTCTGTGCTCTGATTCTATTTTTCTCTTTTTCTTTTCACTCATGGTAGCTATTATGAAGCTCAAGATTTTGTTGAATAAATTCACACACAAGGGAAACACTCAGTCACACACAAAGAGAAGAGATATCTCACGGCATGTGGCACATTAGCAAGGCACTGATGGTGTGTGGAAGCCTGTAGAGAGGGAAAGAAACGGCGTGCATAGGGTAACCAGATCACAGCAGTAAAATGGGACCCGCCCCCTCCCTGCTCAGCCCCACCATTACACCCCTCTTTAACCCCCAGGGGTCACTATATTACTGCACACAGCAGTACCAAAAATTAAAATACTGAAAATGGATGCCTCCTTCCAGCCACCGACTCGCCGCTCACCTCCTCACCTCCCCCCCCCCAAGTATAAAGCCTCGCTGCCACTACCTGCCCACCCGCCCACTCAGTTCGCCATCCCCCCCTGAAACAAGGGGAGGGAAAAAGGGGGACAGATTGAAGGGATTTTCTGGGGGTATGAACTAAGCCGGGGAGGGGGAAGGTGAGCAGTGTGAAGGGATTGGATGTGACTGTCCCACACACAAACACAGGGGCCGCAGGGAGCCCGGGGGAGGCAGTGTGATAGGGGCAGGGGAGGGATAAGGTCCCTGGACCAGGGAAGGGGGCAGCAGTCAGGGCAGGGGCAACACACACACCCCCACCCACCCTACCTTTAGGAAGTGCAGGGCCCAATTCGAACATTTTCGGCGGGGCCCCAGCAGGGATGACTAGAAGAAAAAAAAATGTAAAAAAGCCTTTAATTTCTTCTATGTATTATTTACTTTCCATAACTATATAAATAAATAATAAAATTATATATTATGTACATTGTGTTATATATGCTGTTGATTGGTTATTAATGAGCTCCATTTCACATGTGTGGGTCCCTGCCACTCCATGGGGGTGTCCTAGGGTGACCAGATGTCCCGATTTTTTAGGGACAGTCCCAATTTTTGGGTCTTTTTCTTATATAGGCTCCTATTACCCCCCACCTCTGTTCTGGTTTTTTACACTTGCTGTCTGGTTACATGTGTAGGTCCCAGCTGCTCCCCTCATTGAAGCAGGTGTGCAGGGTTACTGCCCTGGGAACTGCAGGGCACCAGTGGACATGGGGCTGGCTGGAGGCAGGGCAGGGGCTGACTGGAGGTAGGGTCTGGCTCCAGGCAGGTCAAGGGGTGCAGGGCTGGCTGGAGACAGGGGGGTATGGGGCAGGCTGGCTGGCTTCAGGCAGAGCCACAGGGGGGTCCAGCAGGGGTTGGCAGGGCTGGAGACAGAGGAGTGCAGGACTGGCTGGCTTCAGACGGGGGGTGTGGCAGGGGTTTGCTGGAGACAGGGCAGGGGGTGCGGCAGGGGCTGACTGCGGGCAGGGGGTGCGGCTGCAGGCAGGGTAGGCTGGAGATGGGCTGGTGCGGGCAGGGCAGGGGGTGCGGGGCTGGAGCAGGGGCTGGCTGCGGGCAGGGCAGGGGGCGTGGGGCTGGGGCTGGCTGGCTTCGGGCAGGGCCACAGGGGGGTGCAGCAGGGGTTGTCTGGAGACAGGGCAGGGGGTGCAGCAGGGGCTGGCTGTGGGCAGGGGGTGCAGAGCTGGCTGCAGGCAGGGCAGGGGGTGCGGGGCTGGCTGGAGACAGGCTGTTGCGGCCAGGGCAGGGGGTGCGGGCTGGAGGCAGGGCAGGGGGTAGAGCAGGGGTTGGCTGCAGGCAGGGGGTATGGGGCTGGCTGGAGACAGGGGCTGGCTGCGGGCAGGGCAGAGCAGGGGGTGTGGGGTGGTGTGGGCAGGGGGTGCAGTAGAGGCAGCTGGAGCCCCAGCCCTTTAAATAGCCCCCAAGCCCCCTGCTATCCCAGGGCTCTGGGGGCTATTTAAAGGGCCTGGGGCTCCAAAGCCCCAGGCCCTTTAAATTGCCCCCTGAGGAAGCCGGGCTACCCCGGTATGCCGTATCGGGGCTTGGGGCCCAATTCAGGGGATTCAGTTGAATCGGCCTAAAGCTGACCCTGCACGCACTCGCGCGCACACACACACACACACTCTCTCTCTCTGTTTCCCTCCTCCCCCCCAGGTTTTCCTGGCGGCCCACAGACAGTTCAACACCCCCCCCCCCATCATTACAGAGGCAGCCCTGGGAGCAACCAGCGCAGTAGCCACCCCACCTCTAACCAAAGAGGGAGTTTGTGGGGGGGGGGGGGGGACAGGGTGTCTCGGCCCAGTCACCCCCCAGCTGCGGCTCGAGCTCAGGCTGGGCGCCCCTCCTCTCGCTCACACTTTCTGGCTGTGCCTTGTGCCCCAGCGCTTCCCGCCTCAGCAGGCCCTGGAAGTGACGCACCCGCTGTATGCCAGGCGGGGGGAGCGGGAGATGGAGCCACGTGCACGCGCTTCCGGCCGTTCGGGCAGTTGGAGCGCAGTGCGCACGGGCCCCTGACAGCCGCGCGTCTGACCGTCCGGGCAGTCGGAGCGCGGCACGTGCATGCGGGGCTGTGAGATTGGCCCCTCCCCCAGGCAGGAGATGAAGCTGGCAGCCGCGCTTCTCCTTGGCCGGGGCTGTGAGGTTGCTGCTCTCCCACCCCGGTAGGGGGCGAACCTTGCAGCCGCGCTTCTGACCAGCTGGCCGGATCGCACACGCGGGGCTTTGAGGTTGGCCTCCTCCCCTCCTCCTGGAAGGGGGCGAACCCAGCAGCCGCGCTTCTCGCCAGCCGGAGCACGGTGCGCACACGCGGGGCTATGAGGTTGGCCTCCCCGTCTGCCTCCCCCCAGCAGGGGGTGAACCTTTCAGCCACACTTCTGACCGGCCGGAGCGCGGTATGCGGGGGCGGGGCTGTGAGGTTGGCTCTGCCCCTGGGCAGGGGGTGAAGTCGGTAGCTCTCCCCGCCACTTGCCCGTGGGCAGCCCGCAGGCTGCATGTTAGGCCTGCCCTAACTCCTTCCTTCAAGAAACACCCTAGCTGCCTAAGCCACCTGACTTCAGGTCTGGGCAGATGTCTGTCTTCCCCATGGATCCAGGGCCGGCCTTAGCAAGAGCGGGGCCCAATTCCTGGGGGCGGGCCCCGCTCGGGTGGGGTCGCGGGGTTTGGGTCCGGGCCGAAGCCGCTGGGGCCGGGGTCAGGCCGGAGTCGCTTGGCCTGAGTCTGAGCCAGAGCCGCCAGGGCCCGAGGGGCTCAGGCCAGGGCCGCTTGGGCCAGCGCCCCAGGGCCCGAGCCGGGCTGGGGGTGCTCGGCCGGGGCCGGAGCCGTGGGGCCCGAGCCAGGCCGGGGGTGCTCAGCCGGCACCGCTGGGCCGGGGCCAGCGCCCCGGGGCCTGAGCCAGAGCCGCCGGGGCCAGGGCCTGAGGTGTTCGGGCCGGGGCTGTGGGGCCGTGCTGGGGGTGCTTGGCCGGAACTGGGGCCGCTGCCCTGGGGCCTTAGCCGGGCTGGAGCCAGAGTCGCTCGGCCGGGCCGGGCCCCGAGCCGGTGCCCCGGGGGTGCTTGGCCGGCGCCAGGGCCGGGCCGGAGCCGTGGGGCGGGCCCATGCCGGGCTGGAGCCAGAGCCGCTGGGGCCGCTCGGCCAGGGCCGGACTGGGCAGTGCCGCGCCTCCCAGGAGCCCTCCTCGTGCCCCCCCCCTTACCTGTTGCTGCCACCGCCTGCCCCTTTTCAGACTTCCCACGAACATCTGATTCACAGGAAGCAGGGGAGGGGGAGGAACAGGGGGCGGAGCATTCAGGGGAGGGGAGGAGGGGGAAGTGAGCTGGGGGCGGAGTGGACAGCTGCGGGGCCCTCTTATGCGCGGGGCCCAATTCAGCCGAATCGGCTTAAAGCCGGCCCTGCATGGATCACTCTGAGGTTTAGGCAGGAGATCAGATGCCAAAACTTAGGCACCTGGTCATTTGTGCTGCTGCCTCCTTCTAGGCATCTGGATGCCTAGAAGGAGGCAGCAGCACAAATGATCAGATGCCAAAACTTAGGCACCTAGGGAACTTTTACCCTGAAAATGTAGGTACCAAATGAGTTGAGGTGCCTACAGAGTTCAATGGGAATTTTGTGGATTGAAGGGGAGTCTAAAACTGGGGCTTACTTAACTCTTGGGTTTAGGTGCCTGAAGTATCTTTGTGGAACCTACCCTCAGTTCCTCA
The DNA here is from genome assembly GCF_027887155.1 of Malaclemys terrapin pileata. NCBI lineage: Eukaryota > Metazoa > Chordata > Testudines > Emydidae > Malaclemys > Malaclemys terrapin. Next base: position 53,919,260 of record NC_071510.1, on the reverse strand, counting down.
CAAAATATATTTGACAATTTGCTGGATCAGGCCCAAAGGTTGCTGCTATTCACTTGGTAGGCTTGGGATTCATTATCAAACTTAAAAGTGTTTGAGAGGGAGGGTACAAAAATCTATATTTCCCTTAATAAATGTAAATTTCACTTAGTAGCATCACTGACAGTTATGCATGTACATTTAAAAAAAGGGAATATAGACACCTAAAGTTGCAAAACTAAAAACATAATAGTAGACTGCCACTGATTCATAATGAAATCCGTTATTATACAAGGAATGGAGACAGCTGAATTGCTGAAGTCATAGGTAATTCAGCATGAGATCACTGCACCATGCACAATTGCCTTCCTAGCTTGTATGGTGCTGTGTTTTTGGAGCAAGCTTGTATGTTTTGGGCTAGCATGGTTTAGTATGAAGTGTAAAGGAGAAAAAAAAGCATCAATATTTTCCAGAGTTGTGATATGCATCTTTTGCCTCCAGAAATTAGATCACCCAAACATAACAGACCACCAGTTCTGAGGTACAGGAAATAAGGTAGTCAAAAAAACCTAACATGCTGGCAGACTGCTAAATAGAGCAGGAAAAATTTATAAGACATCCCAGGATTTGAAAGGCAGTAGCTTTCCTAAATCAGTTTTACCTATGTCATTCCTAAGTGTACAGTAAAATAGTCAGAGACCCAGAAAGAAAAAGAGAAAGGTGGAGCTAGAGAGGAAATCAAAACATTTAGGTTTTTTTCCCCCATTTATTTTATACTAAAATGGAGATAACTCAAGAAGAGAGTCCAAGGAAAGAAACCTTGATTTTGTGCTCAAAAATCAAAGTACAACACTACAGCTAAAAGTTTTAGCAAAAGATTTATACTACCAACCTCTCCAAAGAAGTGAAATATTTTAGAAAGATAGAAAGTAAAGCCACAGGAGAAGACAGTTATAGACTTATCTAAAAAACTTCTTGTATCTGGATTTGTGAAGACCTCTTAGGATGGTGGAGAGGTTATCAATTGATTTGTGAGCCTTTCCTCACCCTGGCAAGACAGATATGTCCCAGTGGACTTGATACGTTTGCAACTGAAAGGTAAATGATGGCAGACATGGAGTACATGTCATCATGTTAGTTCTCTGATGCTGCTAATACTAGATCTGGTATGAACAGGTGGCTGTCACGAACACCAATAATGCAGTTGAACAAAACCAAAGTCCTGTTACTTCTCTGAACCAGTCACTGTCCACTGAATGATCTTTGAAAAGAGAAAAGATAAGAACTTAAAAACTTACAGCTGGTGTTACTATGGAAACACCAAGCTGAACTGAATCACCTTTACTTAGATGATCTTGTACTAATATGTGATGGGTACAGAATACACTCCATTTAGATTTTTGGAAGGTGGTGGAGGAAGAGAGTGAAAGCTTTGGCTTAAGCTCAGATTGTCAGAGGGGAGATGTGCCAATGGACTGCCACTAACTGGAGTTGCTTATTATCAAAGTGCTTAAAAAAAGAAAACCTGAGCTTGTGAATTGTTGTTACACCTATGCCCTGGATACAAATAGGTTTCTCTTGTGCCTGACAGAAATAGATTAAGGAGGTGCTGACCTGTATTACCCCACTCCAAGACACAACTGTGTATCTTAAAGCAGTCTCTCTCCCCACAGTTCTCCAATGAGCAGAAGTGCATACACTTCATTGTCTTTTTGCATAGTGCTGGTGACCTAATCCACCAAATACATGGAGGAGTGTCTAGAAATGCCCATTACTGCCCCATCTCTTTTGGGATGGATTGTATTCCCAGGAGTAATCCCTGCACTTCATTTCTATTGTGCATTGCCTCAACAGAAGAGATGTAAGGGGGAGGAAGGCTCCTTGGATTAATCAATGAGGCACTACTGCCTCTCCCCCACACTAGGGCCACACAAAATCCAACCCTTACTTGGGGAGTAAAAATAGTGATAACCTTGATGTTGTGGGCTGTGGACATTTTTGGCAGTCCACCCCAAACTCTCAGTTACAGACCTAAACCATAAAGTTCTAATACATGAGTAGGTTCATGTTTTTCTCAAGTTCAGGTCGTGATTCAAACTGGAGTTTTGCATCAGCCTATAAGAGAAATGAAGCCCAGCTTCACACCAAACATACTCCAGTGTGCTTAGATCTGGGTTTTTGGTGTGAGTCAATCACTGGTTTGCTCAGCTGTAATCAATTTTCTTCCTTTTAACCCATGGGGGAGGATAGATAGGACAGAACTGTGCCAGACTACAGGGCATTGAATATTAGGACAGGCAAATACAAAGGAGCTGACATTTGCATTATCCATTGAAATCATCAAGAGGCCGTAATTTACTGTAAGACAGATTTATCTTTTTTTAAAGTTAATAATTTAGGATGAATTCCCATAACTACAACTTCTTATGTTTATTATTAATTAATTTATTATTAATTATTATTATTATTGGCTAAAACAACCCTTTCACATATCCTGGTACAAACTAAGCATTGTCTCAAGCTATTGTGGCTTGCTCCAAACAAAGAAAGCCCCCTTAACCTCAGCAAGACTCTGACTTGCAGCAGCTTTGGTGTTCTAAGTTCAGAGCAGTAAGCAAGTATTCACACCCTTTTGCTGTGTGCAATTTGCTTATTGAGCTTGTTATGCTTATGGAGGATATAAAAAGAGAAACAGCTGATGACTGTTAACATCCCATGGCATTAACACCACAGTTCACCAGCTTCAGAAAAAAAAATAATTTTGATAATTTAAGTGATTAAAAAGAAATCAAAATATTGTTTTGTGACAGGTCAGATGAGCCATGGCTGAGCAAAAAAAAAAAAAAAATAAATAAATTCAGCATAGAAATTAATGAGCTACAAAAAAGCCCTTTTTTCCTTCATTTAAACTAAGCAACCCTTTACTAAACTCAGGCTGCAAAAGGCCTTATGTTAAAGTAGAAAGACTTGTCATTGTCATAGATTGTTTTTCACATAGAGAAATTCTAAGGTTTTCATGAAAACAAGTTCAACAACTATAAGCAGGGCTGACCTCAGGGAGAATGGCACCCTAGGCAAACTGTCCCACGTGGGATCTGGTCCACCCCACCTACCCTCTCTGCTGATCCAGGACACCATCTGGGCCATGGCAATCCCCTGCAACTTCAGCCCCAACTCTGACTAGGGGCTGGCCTGATCCACCTGACCCCTCTGCTGAGCCGGGACACCACACAGAGCATGATGCCTCCTGCAACTTCAGCCCTTCCCACAGCTGGGAGCCAGCCCAATCCACCCACCCACTCCACTGAGCTGGGACATTGCATGGGTCATAGCCTCCCAGGTGTTTGTTCACCCCTAAGGCTGGTCCTGTCTAAATTCTTTGGAAGAGGGACCATCTTTTCATTCTATGTTTGTACAGCATTCAGCATGATGGGACCTTGTCCATGACTGGTGGTCCTTGGCCCTAGCACAATGCAAAATAATAATAATAAAATAAAGATGGTTCAAAATAGTTTAGCAAAGCCAACACTTAGTCAGTGACTTTAAACATAATCCCGAATTCAATCTGTTTCTAGGTTCAATTAACCCAAAGCTATCAATGCATTCAAACTCATTACAGTCTTTGTTGATGGAATCATTTACTACAGTTGTGCCCAGCCATATTACCCCTTGTGGCTGGGCTTTCTGGAAAATAAGGGCATACAGATGTGTAATGTTCCTTGCTGAGGGAGAAAGTGGTTAATCCTCCCTTTGCCGAACTATGTACAGAGTCTGTAACCCTCATAAAATGTGTAACATTTAATCCAAAAAAATACAGATTGTATTTACCATTCCTATTTGAAATATAGCCCATGTGAAAGATTTCTCATTGGCTTATTCAACTGCTGACTATAGTATATTTTGTCTCCCCTCCCTCCTGAGACACTCCATGTGGCATTTTAATGCACTTGACACACATGTATACACATTTTTGTATAGTAAATTAGTAATGTGTTGTTGGGATCTGCCTGGATGGCTCTTTATTAGGCATATTTATACTGATACATGCAACATTCAGCATTTGTACTTCATATGCATGGAAAAGTGAACTTCCCAGCATATTTTTTTTAATAAAATGGATAATTGTTATAATCTGAAAGATGTTTATATAAAAATGGCTCTGCTTTTCAGAATACTGGCCTCTTCAAGTAAATATGTAGCTATGTTGATGACTCTACAGTTAATGAACAAATCCTGCAGACTTTATCCTGGGGAAACTCAGTTTTTCAATACTTTATCTGAAAGAACAGTTTAGAATATAAACCTAGATATATATTCATTTATTAGGTACTTTCAAGTCTTCATGAAGGAGACCCCAGAGCACTATAGTCTTGATCCAACACCCATTAAAGTCAATGGTTTCAACCAACTTCTGAAGGCTTTGGATCAGGCCGCAGAAACGTAGGAAAAACATGGTAGAATTTCATTACTCTTACTATGAGAGAGTTTGTTTTTTTAAATGCTGCAGTTGGGAGACGTCTCTGAATTTCAGACTGATTTGAAACAAAGTGGAAGAATTCAAAATTAGAAAAAAAAAGCTAAGGAAGTTCAAAGAGAAATAAAAGAATTGGAACCAAATTGGACTTTATTTGCAAGCTGTAAGCCAAAGGAAGAAAGCTTCACTGCCATTTACTGTGAATGATAGCAGGTTCTTGGCTTATCTCCTAGTTTCCAGACAGCAGAAGATAACGACGAACATTTTCTTTGCTTGACTATGTGTCTTTTTGAAAGCTAGCAATACTGGGTACTTACATTAAATTAATATTGTTGACTATACAAAGTGGAGTATCTACAGAGGTTAATTGATTCTGGATTGTGTTATTAAAGTGGTGTTCTGGTTGCGGTTTACTCTGGCTTCCTTGGTTAAATAGTGGTTGTGGCTTTTACTTGTTAGCTATTTAAAAAATTAACTCTGGTTTTATTTTTGTATGCTTGCTTGCTCGCTCCCCCTGAATAATCGACATGTCTCCAGGATGGACATGTAGGCCAAAATTTCAAAATATGGACTCTGTATTCATGTATGCTACTTTGCATAAACAAATAGCTGCATATGCAACATTTTGCAAACAACCACCTTTGGAGAAGTGACAATTTACATATACAGAATATAACTCTGTGCACAAATAGAGTGAAGATAGTTCATAGCAAATTCAGGTGGCAAATGCTAAGTAGGGCTGTCAAACAATTAAAAAAAAGTCATAATTAACTACAGTTTACATCACACTGTTAAACAATAGAATACCAATTTATTATAAATATTTTTGGATTTTCCTACTTTTTCAAATATATTGATTTCAATTACAACACAGAATACAAGAAGTGTACAGTGCTCACTTTATATTATTTTTTACAAATATTTGCACTGTAAAAAAATAAACTACTATTTTTCAATTCACCTCAGAGAAGTACTATAGTGAAATCTCTTTATCATGAAAGTGCAACTTACAAATGTAGAATTTTTTTTTTAAATATATACATTCAAGAACAAAACAATGTAAAATTTTAGAGCCAACAAGTCTACCCAGTTCTACTTCTTCTTCAGCCAAGTGCTAAGTTAAAGACGTTTGGTTAAATTTACAGGAGATAATGCTGCCCAGTTCTTATTTACAATGTCACCTGTAAGTGAAAACAGGCAGGTTCTGCTTGATAATGATCCAAAGCAGGGCAGACAGATATACCTTCATTTTTGTCATCTGAGTCAGATGCCACCAAAAGTAGTAAGATTTTCTTTTTTGATGGTTCAGGATCTATAGTTTCTGCATTGTAGTGTTGCTCTTAAGACTTCTGACAGCATGTTCCCCGCCTTGTCCCTCAAAATTTTGGAAGGCACTTCTGATTCTTAAACCTTGGGTTGAGTGCTGTAGCTATTTTTAGAAATCTCATTGGTAGCTTCTTTGTATTTTGTCAAATCTGCAGTGAAACTGTTCCTAAATCGAACAACATATGCTGGGTCGTCGTCTGAGACTGCTATAACATGAAATATATGAAAGATTGCAGGTAAAACCACAGAGCAGGAGACATACAATTCTTCCCCAGGAGTTCAGTCACAAATTTAATTAACACATTTTTTTAAACAAGCATCATCAGCATGTCCTCTGGCATGGTGGTAGAAGCATGAAGGGGCCAGGACCGGCTCCAGCATTTCTGCCGCCCCAAGCAAAAAAAAGAGCCGCGATTGGCGGCGGCAGTTCAGCGGCAGGTCCTTCGCTCCTAGAGGGAGTGAGGGACCTGCTGCCCCCAAATTGCCACAGGTGCTGCCCCTCTCCCTTGGCCGCCCCAAGCACCTGCTTGTTAAGCTGGTGCCTGGAGCCGGCCCTGGAAGGGGCACACAAATATTTAGTATATGTGGCATGTAAATACATTGTAATGCTAGCTACAACAGTGCCATGTGAATGTCTGTTCTCACTTTCAGGTGACACTGTAAATAAGAAGCGGGCAGCATTATCTCCCGTAAATATAAACTAACTTGTTTGTCTTAGCGATTAGCTGAACAAGACGTAGGACTGAGTGGACTTCAAGGCTCTAAAGTTTTACATTGCTTTGTTTTTGAGTGCAGTTATGTAAAAAATATTCTACATTTGTAAGTTGCACTTTCATCATAAAGAGACTGCACTACAGTACTTGTATGAGTTGAAAAATACTATTTATTTTATCTTTTCTACAGTGCAAATATTTGTAATAAAAATATAAAGTGAGTACTGTACATTTTGTATTCTGTGTTGTAATTGAAATCGATATATTTGGAAAAGTAGAAAAACATTCAAAAATATTTATAATAAATTTAAATTGGTATTCTATTATTGTTTAACAGTGCAATTAAAACTGTGATTATTCACAACTAATTTTTTAAATCTAGTTAATTTGTTTTGCATTAATCACTTGAGTTAACTGTGATTAATTGATAGTCCTAGAACTAAACATTACTGTACAAGCTTTGTGTTTGCCGAGTAGTTGTACATCCATAAGTACACATGGAGTTGAGGCTACTTCGAAAGTTTGTCCTATGTTTCTATGATAGGATACAGGGGCCTCACTATTACAGCTCAATCCCACTTTCTTCATGGAAATTGCCCCCCCCCCTTCTTCATTATGCATTTGGAATACATCTCAGGGCAAGGCTTTGCTCACATTTTTTAATTATATATAAACACCCTATTATAGGTATATGGGTACACTTGTTGGTTTGCTACACTGTGAATGTACTTTAACATATTTTAGGAACAAAACTACAATAAAATTATAGCAAGTTTTGTAAATATCCATTAGAGTTACCCTCTTGTTTTAATATGAGCAATTAATCCTAAAATACATTGTCTTATAGCTTTTTAAAGCAGTTTATCATCAGCAGTTTATGAGGAAGACTCAAACCTCTTCAAAATAAAGTTTCTGTAGAGCAGCAGACTCACCCCTGTGGCACCTCCTGTTGGTGACTTCCAGGAATTAACTCAGTCCAGCTCCAGAGCACCCTCTGCAGGCCAGTGATCTGCCTGTCCTCTGGCCCCCATGTCCTACCCTGGATCCTGGTGCCCTTTTACCTGGGGTGCTGCCCCTTGGCAGTACCCCCACAGTTCTGGGTCTCCCCCTCCCAGGGGAACCCTCATGCACTATCCCCACTTCACCTCAGTCTTGGCTACTGCCCAGTCTCCATCTAGCCCCCATTCACTGGGGCAGACTGCAGTATCAGCCACTCATCATAGGCAAAGGGGTTTGGACTGGCTGCCTTTACCCACCCTCAGGCTGCCCCTCTGCAAGCCCAATACCTAGGTGGGCCTAGAACTAGCCCGTGCAGCCTGGGGAGTTGCTAGCCTAGAGCTTCCCAGCTCCTAAGGCCTTTCCCCAGCCCTGCCTCTAGGTCCCTTGGGTGAGTTCCCAAGCAGTCAGAGAGAGACTCTGTCTGCTTGAGCTCCTGGCTCAAGCCTTTATAAGGCCAGCTGGACCCTGATTGGGGCATGGCCCCAGCTGAGCCAGCTTCCTCCCAATCAGCCCAGACATCTTCCACAGCCCTCCTCCTTAAACCCTTCAGGGCAGCAGCGGGTGACCACACTGCTACAGTTTCTTTATCGAAAAAAGAGCTTATTTTTCAACTTTGCCCAACATAAAATGCTTGTCCTTGACTTTCATATGGACAGTCATGCCTGTTTTGAATTTACTGCTCAATGCACCATTTTATTTAAAATTGTTCACAAAGGAAGATTTTCCAGGCATACCCTTCCTTGAATTTTTCATTCCTGCATGCAAAAATGTATAGATGACATGTAAACCATTCCACTCCATCTCCCAACACCACACTTATGAGGCCCGTTCAGTATCCCTGATTAATGTGTAATCTCAAGATTTATAGTATCATATCCACTCTTATAAGAAGTTAAAATTTCAAGTTGATATTTTGAGTGGGGGGATGCAGTTGGTTCATAAGCAGGTCAGTCTTTCTCTGAGGAAATCACATCAGTATTAGTTGTCTATAGGAGAGAGTAGATTGATGGGACTGTAGAAAAGCTGTTTTAGACCCAGAAAGTCTAAAAAGAAAGCCTTGTAATTCCCAGGGCAGCACTCATGGAGTGAGAAGCCAATAGCCCAGGTGCCCTGAGAAGAAGCAGGACAGGAGAAAGAGTACTTAATACTGTAGATACTGTATGGCTAACAGGTCCAACCAGAAGCCCTTAAGACATACACACAGGGGGAGAAAGTTCACATAGAACTATTACTATCTACCATTCTACTGGCTCTCTTACTCTGCCAACGTGGTAGATAAAAATCAAAGAACTGGATAAAAAATTCAAAAGAGCTGGCAACACTAGATATGTTTTATTTTAAAATTATTTGTAGCAGCTCAAGATTAGTGGGCAGAGTGCAGGTGATGCAAAGTCAAAGATGCATACAAAGTCCAACTTTTAATATGTTCTGCAGTCTATCACATGGCTATCATCACTTATATTCTATACAAAAATGCCTATCTTCAAAGGTTGCATGGTTAGGGATTCAGAGGTTAAGAGATTCCAGAATTAAGACTCTATGTACAACATTACTTCTGTCTCTTTCTGCATATGCATTAAAATATTGTCTTCCGTTACATACGCACATTATTTCTCAACTAGATTTTAATATCATACATTCTTCCTACATTCTTAGACACATGCAGCATCTTGTAACATCTTATTCTTTTTCACTGGCTAGTATACTAATTTCATTGTCATAATCATCCAGTATATTTTTATTTGAATTGCACTTTTTAATATACATTCTCTTCTTTCTGAGATATTTTAACAAAACCTCAATCTTACAAGGTATAGTATGTAGACAGACCCCTGAATCCATTCAGAATCCCACTGAATGTGCCTTGCACACAGCAACTTGCAGGGGCTTATTTATATTAACATCCTTGTACCATACTTTTCAACTAGCAGGCACTGCCCTTCCTTAGGTGCAATTCAGGGTATGAGGCAACTAACCTAGCCTCAATCTTAGGAGACCTGTATATGCTGACAAATTTTCACTGTTTTTCTTCTTATTATTTTCTTCTAATTTAACCTATGTTGCAAGGTACAATAATGATTTGTTGCATATTTTCCATATGAATGACTTTCACTGACTACCTGGCATATACAGGTGTTAGTAAGGGGAGATTTGATCACTAGAAACATAGATAGCAGGGTTTGTGATGACTGGGAGAACCGTATGGTGACTTACCTGCCTGGTGCGAAGGTTGCGGATCTCTCGAAGCATCTAGATAGACTTATGTGTAGTGCTGGGGAGGAGCCGGTGGTCATGGTACATGTAGGTACCAATGACATAGGGAAGGGTAGGAGAGACTTCTTGGAGGCCAAATTTAGGCTGCTGGGGAAGAGACTGAAATCCAGGACCTTTATGGTGGCATTCTCAGAAATGCTCCCAGTTCCACACGCAGGGCCAGGTAGGCAGGCAGAACTTCAGAGTCTCAATGCGTGGATGAGACGATGGTGTAGAGAGGAGGGGTTTAGATTCATTAGGAACTGGGGAAACTTTTGGGATGGGGGGAGCCAATACAGGAGAGATGGGCTCCACCTAAACCAAAGTGGAACCAGACTGCTGGCACTAAACATTAAAAAGGTTGTAGAGCAGTTTTTAAACTAGGAGATGGGGGAAAGCTGACTACTGCAGAGAGCATGTGCATCGGACAGAGACTTCTCTTAGAGGAGAGTCTATTGATAGAGATTCTCTAGGTTATAGTCAGGAACAGAGGATGGAAGAGGATAATGTAAGGGCCAGATCAGACGAGAAACATTCACATAAAAAAGAATCTGACACATCAGAAAAGGGCAGACAAATAAACAGTGACAAGTTTTTAAAGTGCTTGTACACAAATGCCAGAAGTCTAAGGGTATGTCTACACTACGAAATTAGTTCGCATTTATAGAAGCCGGTTTTATTGAAATCGGTTGTATACAGCCGATTGTGTGTGTCCACACAATAAAATGCTCTAGGTGCTCTAGTCGGCGGACCGCGTCCACAGTACAAGGCTAGCGTCGACTTCCGGAGCATTGCACTATGGGTAGCTATCCCACAGCTATCCCACAGTTCCCACAGTCTCCGCCGCCCCTTTGAATTCTGGGTTGAGATCCCAATGCCCGGATGATGCAAAACAGTGTCGCGGGCAGTTCTGGGTACATGTCGTCAGGCCCCTCCCTCCCCCGTCACAGCAACGGCAGACAATAGATTCGCGCCTTTTTACCTGGGTTACCTGGGTTACCTGTGCAGACAACATGGAGCCCGCTCAGCTCAGCTGAGCTCACCGTCACCATATGTCCTCTGGGTGCCGGCAGACGTGGGACTGCATTGCTACACAGCAGCAGCTGCTAACTGCCTTTTGGCGGTAGACGGTGCAGTAGACTGGTAGCCTTCATCGGCGATCTGGGTGCTGGCAGCCGTGGGGCTTGCCTTTTGGCAGTAGATGGTGTATTACGACTGTTAGCCGTCCTATTACAAGTCGGGTCATCGTACGTTAGCAGAGTCTTTCCTGAGCAGCCGATTGTGCAATAGGCCTGAAGACCATCGTCATACACCGCCCCGTATTTGCTGCCAAGCACCCAGAAAGAGCCCCGTATTTGCTGCCAAGCACCCAGAAAGATGCCGAGGGCTATCAGTCACGCTGCACCGTCGTCTTAAGATGTAAAAAATAGATTTGCTCTGTATTCATTTGCTTCCCTCTCCCTCCGTCAAATCAACGGCCTGCTAAACCCAGGGTTTTCAGTTTAATCTTTGGGGGGGACCATTCTGTGTGACAGTTGTTTGTGTCTCTCCCTGATGCACAGCCACTGTTCTTGATTTTAATTCCCTGTGCCTGTACGCCATGTCGTCACTCAGCCCGCCCTCCCTCCTTCCCCTAGTCCGTCAGATACTACGTTTGCGCCACAGCTCAGAGATCCGAGAAGCGGTTCGCGCCTTTTCTTTGAATTCTGGGTTGAGATCCCAATGCCCGGATGATGCAAAACAGTGTCGCGGGCGGTTCTGGGTACATGTCGTCAGGCCCCTCCCCCCTCGTCACAGCAACGCAGACAATAGATTCGCGCCTTTTTACCTGGGTTACCTGTGCAGACAACATACCACGGCAAGCATGAAGCCCACTCAGCTCAGCTGAGCTCACCGTCACCATATGTCCTCTGGGTGCCGGCAGACGTGGGACTGCATTGCTACACAGCAGCAGCTGCTAACTGCCCTTTGGCAGTAGACGGTGTAGCATGAGTGATAGTCGTGGGTCTGGCAGCCGTAGGGCTGCATTGCACCAGCCCCTTGCAGGCGATGGTATATTATGACTGGTACCCATCGTCGTCATACTGGTGTGGCTGTCAATCATGGCCACCTGGGCAGACATGCTACTGTTTTGATGATGATGGTTACCAGTCGTAATATACTATTTTCTGCCAATTGCCCAGTATTGTCTGCTAAGCACCCAGAAGAGGCCGAGGGCGATGCTGGGTGCTGGCGGACGTGGGGCTGGCAGACGTGGGTGATGTTGAAATGCCTATCGTGATCCTTGGGGACCCAGCCTACCCCTTAATGCCATGGCTCATGAAGCCGTACACAGGCAGCCTGGACAGGAGTCAGGACCTGTTCAGCTACAGGCTGAGCAAGTGCCGAATGGTGGTGGAATGTGCATTTGGACGTTTAAAAGCGCGCTGGTGCAGCTTACTGACTCGCTCAGACCTCAGCGAAAAGAATATCCCCATTGTTATTGCTGCTTGCTGTGCGCTCCACAATATCTGTGAGAGTAAGGGGGAGACCTTTATGGCGGGGTGGGAGGTTGAGGCAACAAGCCTGGCCGCTGATTACGCGCAGCCAAACACCAGGGCGGTTAGAGGAGCACAGCAGGGCGCGTTGCGCATCAGAGAAGCTTTGAAAACGAGTTTTGTGACTGGCCAGGCTACTGTGTGAAACTTCTGTTTGTTTCTCCTTGATGAACCCTCCAAACACCCCCCCCCGACCCAGTTCACTCTACTTCCTGTAAACCAACCACCCCACCCCACCTTCCCCTCCCGCTTGCAGAGGCAATAAAGTCATTGTTTTTTCACATTCATGCATTCTTTATTAGTTCCTCACAGAAGTAGGGGGATAATTGCCAAGGTAGCCTGGGATGGGTGGGGGAGGAGGGATGGAAAAGGACACACTGCATTTTAAAACTTTAAGTCTTATTGAAGGCCAGCCTTCTGATGCTTGGGCGATCATCTGGGGTGGAGTGATTGGGTGGACGGAGGCCCCCCCACCGTGTTCTTGGGCGTCTTGGTGAGGAGGCTATGGAACTAGGGGAGGAGGGCTGTTGGTTACACAGGGGCTGTAGCAGCGGTCTCTGCTCCTGCTGCCTTTCCTGCAACTCAACCATACGCTCGAGCATATCACTTTGATGCTCCAGCAGACGGAGCATTGCCTCTTGCCGTCTGTCTGCAAGCTGACGCCACCTATCGTCTTCAGCCCGCCACTTGCTCTGTTCATCCCGCGATTCAGCCCGCCACCTCTCCTCTCGTTCATATTGGGCTTTTCTCATCTCCGACATTGATTGCCTCCACGCATTCTGCTGTGCTCTATCAGCGTGGGAGGACATCTGCAGCTCCGTGAACATATCGTCCCTCGTCCTACGTTTTCTCTTTCTAATGTTCACGAGCCTCTGCGAAGGAGAAACATTTGCAGCTGGTGGAGGAGAAGGGAGAGGTGGTTATAAAAGACACATTTTAGAGAACAATGGGTACACTCTTTCATTACAAGGTCGCATATTTTGGCTTACAGGCAGCCATCGTAGGCCACAGTGTTTTGGCTTTTTTAACCTTCTTAACATGCGGGAAAGGTTGCAAACAGCAGCGCATTTCCCATATCAAGGATGAATTGGGTTGTCCATTTAAAATGGGGTTTCAATGTAAAAGGAGGGGGCTGCGGTTTCCCGGTTAACATGCGGCACAAACACAAGTAAACCCCCCCCCCCCACACACACACGATTCTCTGGGATGATCACTTCACCCCTCCCCCCACCGCGTGGTTAACAGCGGGGAACATTTCTGGTCAGAAGAGCAGGAACGGGCGCCTCTGAATGTCCCCTTAATAAAATCACCCCATTTCAACCAGGAGAGCTTTCTGGAGATGTCCCTGGAGGATTTCCGCTCCATCCCCATACACGCTAACAGACTTTTCCAGTAGATGTACTGGCCGCGATTGCCAGGGCAAAGTAATCATTAAACACGCTTGCTTTTTTTTTGTAATGTTTACAAATATTTACAAAGTTACACTCACCAGAGATCTCCTGTGTGCCCTGAGGGTCTTGGGTGAGTTCGGGGGTTACTGGTTCCAGGTCCAGGGTCACAAACATATCCTGGCTGTTGGGGAAACCGGTTTCTCTGCTTCCTTGCTGCTGTGAGCTACCTACAGTACCTCCATCGTCATCTTCCTCGTTCCCCGAACCGTCTTCCCTGTGTGTTTCTCCAGTGAGAGAGTCATAGCACACGGTTGGGGTAGTGGTGGCTGCACCCCCTAGGATCGCATGCAGCTCCGTGTAGTAGCGGCAAGTTTGCGGCTCTGCCCCGGACCTTCCGTTTGCTTCTCTGGCTTTGTGGTAAGCTTGCCATAGCTCCTTAATTTTCACGCGGCACTGCTGTGTGTCTCTGTTATGGCCTCGGTCCTTCATGGCCTTGGAGATCTTTTCTAATACTTTTCCATTTCTTTTACTGCTACGGAGTTCAGCTATCACTGATTCATCTCCCCATATGGCGAGCAGATCTCGTACCTCCCGTTCGGTCCATGCTGGAGCTCTTTTGCGATCCTGGGAGGACTCCATCACGGTTACCTGTGCTGATGAGCTCTGCATGGTCACCTGTGCTCTCCACGCTGGGCAAACAGGAAATGAAATTCAAACATTCGCGGGTCTTTTCCTGTCTACCTGGTCAGTGCATCTGAGTTGAGAGTGCTGTCCAGAGCGGTCACAATGAAGCACTGTGGGATAGCTCCCGGAGGCCAATAACGTCGAATTCCGTCCACACTACTCCAATTCCGACCCGCAAAGGCCGGTTTTATCGCTAATCCTCTCGTCGGAGGTGGTGTAAAGAAACCGGTTTAAAGGACCCTTTAAATCGAAAGAAAGGGCTTCGTTGTGTGGACGTGTCCAGGCTTAATTCGGTTTAACGCTGCTAAAGTCGACCTAAACCCGTAGTGTAGACCAGGCCTAAATAATAAGATGGGTGAACTAGAGTGCCTCATGATAAAGGAGAATATTGATATAATAGGCATCACAGAAGCCTGGTGGACTGAAGACAATCAATGGGACACAATCATTCTGGGGTACAAAATATATCGGAAGGACAGAACAGTTTGTGGGGGGGGCACTATATGTGAAAGAAAATGTAGAATCAAATGAAGTAAAAACCTTAAGTGAATCCACATGTTCCATAGAATCTCTATGGATAGTAATTTCATGCTCTAATAAGAATATAACATTAGGGATCTATTATCGACCACCTGACCAGGACAGTGATAGTGATGATGACATGCTAAGGGAAATTAGAGAGGCTATCAAAATTAAGAACTCAATAATACTGGGGGATTTCAATTATCCCCATATTGCCTGGGAACATGTCACCTCAGGACGAAATGCAGAGACAAAATTTCTCGATACTTTAAATGACTGCTTCTTGGAGCAGCTGGTACAGGAACCCACAAGGGGAGAGGCAACTCTAGATTTAGTCCTGAGTGGAGTGCAGGAGCTGGTCCAAGAGGTAATAATAACAGGACTGCTTGGAAATAGTGACCATAACATAACAACATTTAACATCCCTGTGGTGGGAAGAACATCTCAACAGCCCAACACTGTGGCATTTAATTTCAAAAAGGGGAACTATGCAAAAATGAGGAGGTTAGTTAAACAGAAATTAAAAGGTACAGTGACTAAAGAGAAATCCCTGCAAGCTGCATGGGCGCTTTAAAGACACCATTTGAGAAATAGTAT
Organism: Malaclemys terrapin pileata; assembly: GCF_027887155.1. NCBI lineage: Eukaryota > Metazoa > Chordata > Testudines > Emydidae > Malaclemys > Malaclemys terrapin. Next base: position 53,903,788 of record NC_071510.1, on the reverse strand, counting down.
GTGATCAAGTAATTAAACCATAGTGCATATCAAGCACAAGGGAGCAGAGTTAAGGTTGGGCATGATATAACCATAACTGGGACATTTCCTAACTTCTGACTGCTTACTGTGTCTCCTTAACTTTCTCTTAACTTATTGTGTGTTTTTTTTACCGTAGGGTCAGTGGGTTTTTTCCCTCCATGGGGGATTTTAAAAAGAAAAATGATGAAAAAAATAGAAGGGGAAGCTTCACTCACCAGTCCTTTGAAAGTGTTTCTGCTGGCTTTAAAAAACAAGCAATAGTGGCTATATATTTCAGAAACTGGAGATATGTGGCTACATACCATTGGAATTTCATGCTTCGTGAAAATTAAGTGGTCCATCTCCTGCGATCTTTAGCATCTGGGCTTTGCATTCTCCATCTTGTAAGGTGCGTTAGAACAGAGTTCCTAGTACAAATCTAACTACAACCAGTGTCCTGGGTGTTCTAAATGCCCCTAATCTCTCCACACTATCAATACACTTCTTAAGACCTGATTTTAAAATTTGTTGTGCACAGATTGGTTATTCTTCCGATACAAAGACCATTTCAGTGATTGCATTTGTGGCACAGCTTTCTTCAAACAAACACCCAAAGCTTAGCAAAAAACCTCATGCAAAATATTTTTCATGAATAGCATGCAATTTTCAAAGAACATAACTTGCTCAAATCAAAATATTTCACCAAAACACTCAAAGCAAGTTCTTCTCAATGAGAGGTACTTCCATACCAAGGAACCAAATTTGCAATATGTTCCGTTCACGCAGACTGATACCTAGGGCTTCAAAGGAACAAAATGGTACATTCACACCAGATCACATTGCAGAATTGGGAACCAAATTGTAACTTTCTTACCCCAATTGCTTCAGCTGTAGAGCTGTTGGAATAAGGTTGCAATAAGAATAGTATACTTTTCCACTCATACTTAAAATGGATGAAGTATATTCTTTCTAACTTCACAAAAAACAACCCCCATTCCCCCCCCACGAAACTCAAGCAGACATTGAAGCTGGGACAATTTCAGTCCAAAAGATGAAAAAACAGTTTATAGTGGAGACGTTTATGCTATCTAAACTATAGTGGCAACTATCTGTTCTCCAAGAACTCTCCCATTATTTTACATATTTCAGATATGATATGAGCCATTACATTAAACTAGCCTCAAAAAGAATTTGTTATTTAGTTACTAGTCAAATTGTTTCTTAGATACTCTGGCTGTTATCAATATATGAACATGTCAAAATCAAACCATTTTTATGTTTCAAATCTGTCAGCCTATATATTGACTTTTCCAAGGTGCAACACTTTCATCAATTTCTTTATAGTACAGTATAGTGTATCACTGCCCTCTCCTGGTTAATCACAAATTGCAAATATCTGTTCTGCTGATGTAAGAAGAAACGTGGCACGGTGTATCTGATCTTCTGGGGTTAAAGACAGAGTGTATGTATATGTGAATTTTTATCTTGGTATCTGGATGAAGTATTATTGTACAATGCTGAATGTGTTAAGTTGTACATAGTGGTAAAAGACAATGGTCCATACAAAAGCTTGAGAGGCTATATGGCACTATTAAAAAAATCCACAAGGAATATTTTCCAGGATGATGTAGTATTTCAAAAGTGATCTTCCTATTTTCCAAATGAGTATGACATGCAGGAACAGTTGTTTAACTGTGAGATACCTGGTACAAATGCAACATTTTCTTTTTAAAAGGACATTGAGCACCTGATTATGCCATTTAGGCACAGCCTTCATCACCTCTAAGCTGGACTACAGCAACGCAGTATACCTAAGCATGAAGCCACCAGCCCATGGGAAACTCTAACTAGTACAGAAAGTTTCAGTGTATCTCCTCAGCAACAGAGATTACTGTGAGCAAATTAAACCTGTCCTTCACTCTCTACTCTAGCTCCCTATAGAATATGTAATAAAGTTTCAGATTTTGATTCTTATATTCAAAGTGCTTCGTGGCCTGGGCCCAAGGTTTCTCAAAGACTACCTAAAGCTATGGGATGAAGACCATAATTAAGAGCTTTGCTCCTCTGGCATAATGGAACTCTCTACAATAAGCGTAAATTTGTCTGTGTAGGAGACAGAACTTTCTTAGGGTTAGTCCAAGACTGTGGAATGAACTACCCCAGGAACTAAGGACCATCACAAAACTCCCCACCTGCCATTCCAAGTCAAGGTGCATTTATTTGGGCTTGTCTTTTCTAACATAAATGCATAACATGTAGATTAAAAAACCCTGCTGAAATAAGATACTCCACTGCACATGCTACTCCCCCTGAGGAGAGAATGAGTGACAGATGTTGGTCATGTTGCACAATACACTATGATGCTGGGCATGGTACGAGAACCTATATATACCAGAATAGCCCTTTACAGTGGCAGGGTGGAGCATGAATGTGTCTTGGAGGTCTCCAATGGTCATATCTAGAGCTCCCACACAGATCTAGCCCTTCCAGGGGTGTAGCATATTCCTCCTCATGTGACTTGCCACCTCCGCTTGCCAGAGAGTGGGGGTGAAGTGGGGGCTGAAGCATGGCTCTGACTTCTCTCTACTTCTCTCCCTTTCCCCTTTGGGGCACTGGGAACCAGAGCCGGTGCAAGGAAGTTTCGCGCCCTAGGCGAAACTTCCACCTTGCGCCCCCCCTCCCAAGCCCTGCGGCAGCTCCCCACCCCCCCTCCACCCTGAGGTGCCCCCCCCACGATAGCTCCCCCCCCGTGGCCTGGGGAGCCGTGCGGCACCCCCTGCGGCAGCTCCCCACCCGCCGGCCCAGGGATCCATGCAGCAGCTCTGACCCAAGGGAACCCCTGGGCTGCCTGCTGGTGGCTCAGACTCCCTCTCCCTCCCAGCGCAGCGGCCGCTGTAAAAAAAAAATTTGGGGGCGCCCCCAAATCTTGGTGCCCTAGGCAACCGCCTAGTTGGCCTAAATGGTAGCACCGGCTCTGCTGGGAACCCTCTAAGCAAAGTGAGGAAGTAATCCATAGGCGTATGGACCACAATTCTGGCCAGCTCTTACATGAGCTGTGCAAAAATTGGGGAGGCTTGTAATTTCCTCTTCACCACTGTGCATCCACATAAAGACCAAGCAGAATCTAACCCCATATAAGTATTTCAGGTTTGCATAAGTAGAATGAATGAACAGGAAGAAATAGTTTGAAAGACATCACAAAATTTATCTAATTATAGGTCATTCTTTAATGTTATTCAACCAGCTCTATGACTAACCCAAGTGCCTACCTACAGTTATAGTTAACTTAAAATATTTTTTGTACTTTTTTACTCGTTATTAGTACTATAATAATATAAATGAACTCAGTATTTTGCTGCATTTTGGATTAAAACTTCCCAGTCATCTGCCATGTTCAGGATATGATTGTTGACTAGGAGCCATCCAGTATGTGTTTTTGTTATTGATATCTTGATATTCCATGGTATTCTCTCTCAAATGTTAAATTGCTCATAGATGGTTCAGTGAGTTATGGTGAAAAAATAAATGAGGTATTTGTAGTTACAGCATGAATACCTACATTAAAACAGAAGCAACACTTATCTGTAGGCTATTTGAAGGAGATGGATGGATTACCTGTTTATAAATCACTTGAGAGATTCTAGAAATGTAAGTGTTATCCAAAAGTCTTCATATGCATTAAAAAAGTTAGAAAAATAACAGTTCTAGTATATAAAGATGTAAAGCTACATTCTATCCTTAGTTACCCTGGTATGAATAAAAGCAGAATCCAGCCCACAGTCTCTTTAGAATACATTCAGTAGAAAAAGGTTAGTTGCTTAAGTAGCCAATTTAGGTGAAGTATTTTGGATCAGTGATAATGCACTCTTTTACTAACATAATTTATTAGGAATAAAAATTATCTTGCACTTACCTATACATTCTTTCATAAACAGGTCACTTAAAATGATTTTGTATGTGATGATACAATGATTAGTTGCATGCAAAAGGACAGAAAGAGTAACATTCTAATGCTTGCTATTGTCAAGGATGAGGGGAGGGGGGACTTTTTTCCATATATTCGGTCCTGATTTTGTATCTTGGCTCAAGATACTACACTAATACTCAGTAATGGGATACTGAGCTTTTTGCTAATGTAATGTAAATGTGGAGTCCATGTGCCTGCCTAGATTACCCAATGTTAGTAGCAGGGTATGTTTGTTTGGTTTGGTTTTTGTCATGGCCATTCCTTAACTGCATCCTACAGGATTTAACAGGATGTCATGGTATGTAAAATTTTGTCAATTTCTTAATCTCAGAGTTTTTGTGGTAATTATTGGATTTTTATTAATTTTGATCATTATAGATAACTTTGAGATAAACTCAGGGGGCCAAATTCACCCATGGCAAAGTTCCATTGGGCTCAACTCAGTTGCCTACATAATTGACAGTTGGAAATTTGGCTCTATAGCAAGGACTTACCTGGTCTGGCTTCAAGCTCTGCCCCGCCTCTTCTCAGGGAATCAAATTTCATAGTGCAGTTTTTTTCCTTGGTAACTCCCCCTTCTTCAGGAAGCTGGTTACTTAAACTTCAAAACAATACAAATCTTCCATTCAGCCTTCCTAGATGACTCACATCCTAATATAGGGTTCTTAATCCTATCCTCAGGCTTCTTTCTTCTCGAACCTTTTTAGTTGGTTCCTGCTCCCTGCTGGTCTCTCTCTCAGCCCTTCTACCTACAGGCTCTAGAAAGTTCCTAAGTTTCCTCACAGGCTCTATCTTAAAGTTCTTGCCACCACATTTAGGGAACCCAATTGCAGCAAAGCCATCCACTATGACCTGCACATTTCCCAGAGTCACTACCCTTCTTAGCAGAAGTGTATTGATTGCCTTGGCTACTTGGATCACAGCAGCCCATACGGTAGATTTGCCCATTCTGAATTGATTCCTGACTGACCGGTAGCAGTCAGGCGATGCAAACTTCCACATTGCTATCGCCACTTGCTTCTCAACTGTCAGGACAGGTCTCATTTTGGTATTCCTGTGCTTCAGGGCGGGGGAAAGCAACTCACAATGTTCCATTAAAGTGGCCTTATGCATGCGAAAGTTTCGCAGACACTGGGAATCATCCCATACCTGCAACACTACGCAGTCCCACCAGTCTGTGCTTGTTTGCCGGGCCCAGAATCAGCATTCCACTGTATCAACATGCCCCAATGCTGCCATGATATCCCAATTGCCACATCCTGTGCTTTCATAAATGTCTCTGTGCATGTCCTCCTCACAATCTTCCTGGTGCTGGCGATTCCTAGTTAGGCTCTGCACATACTGCAGGATAATGTGCGAGGTGTTTGCAATGCTCACAAAAGCAGTGTGCAGCTGAGTGGGCTCCATGCTTGCCATGTTATGGCGTCTGCACGGATAACCCAGGAAAAAAGGCACGAAATGATTGTTTGCCGTTGCTTTCAAGGAGGGAGGGAGGTAGGGAGGGAGGGGAGACTGACGACATGTACTCCAAACCACCCGCGACAATGTTTTTGCCCCATCAGGCACTGGGAGCTTAACCCAGAATTCCAATGGGCAGCGGGGACTGTGGGATGCTGAGTTGATGCTAGACATGGTATTGAGGATGCACTCTGCGCTTAGTGGGGACATGCATGCTTTACTGTATAAAATTGGTTATTAAAGATCGATTTCTATAAAATTGACCTAATTTTGTAGTGTATACGGGCCCTTAGAGTCAGAGGCAAAGCTGGGGAAATACAGGATAGAAGATTTGGGACTTGCTGAGAACAGGTATAAACACTTTATGTGCCTGCTCATGCACTCTTCCCTACAGTGTCATGTGGGAGTGGAGCTACAGGAGAATCTCCACTGTGGGATAAAATGAGCATATGCTGATTATCTATGCATCTTTCTTGTGAAGTTATGAGCAGATCCAGGAGGTATTTAACCTAATCCCAGAAGCTAATAAAGAAATAATCAAAGTAATGGTGAGGAAATGCTGGTTTGGTGATATTGTCTACCATTTAGTGTGTATTGGTGTATTATGCATTATTTGTTGTAAGATTAACTAAATTTCAGGGTGCATAGAGCTCTTCTAGAGGCATTTTTTACTGTGGCTTAAATCTATAAAAACAAACAGCTTAATGTTCGATGTATGAATCTGAACATTCCTTTGTTTTAATTTATACAATTTTCTAAAGATGCTTCTCATGTCTAGTGGGGGATGAAAGTTTGAATCCCTTCATGAGGATTGAAAATCAGTATAGTGTGATTTAAGAATAAATTGCTACTGCTAACTAGTTAGATTTCTACTAAGCAAAGACAGCATGCAGTGAAGACAGGTGAGCTGACTGAATATTGCAACGACAAAACATTCATTTGAATTCTGCTTAGATGGTTAATTCACCATGTTTTATTTGCTGTTCATGGGCACTCATGTGAATAGAACTGTGTTTGAATGAATATTGTGGAGTAGATTCTATACCTATATATCCCAACAGCTTTGCCCATTCTCACCATATTAGGGTGTTTATCTTGAAGTCTGTGCTCCCAGAGTCAAGTGATTATGTGAAAATCTCAGTTTTCATTTAAAAAAAGGAAATAGGAAACTTTCAAGCTCTCCTGGTTGCAGAGAAAAGCTTGAAAACGTGAATCCTAATGGCTCAAAACACATAAGATTAATAAAAAATCCAAATGTATTATTATTTTTTAAATCTCATGATTTTTGAGCCAATTTCATTATTTTGGAGACCCTGACTCACAATGTCTGAATGCTTGGGGTAAGCCATACTGTACATATATATGTATTCACATCTGGATATTTGTGTGTGTACAAGAGTCATCAGTACTCATATTTATTACTTGCTCTTCTTTATTCACTATTCATTTCCCCTTGCACATTATTTCTTAGTTTAAAAAATAAACTGGGAGTAGAAATAATAGCATGTAAATTTGGTGGCCAATTACATACCACAAATAAGTAATAGCAAGTAGTCAAAGTGAATATGAGAATAGCACATAGATTGAAAATTGTTTGTCTAAACCATATGGCAAATGCTTATGAATAAGAAATACATTCTCAAAAATCAGGATAGTTTACCATCAAAGAACATACTAAATCAATCAGATAGTGTTGTGACGTTATTGACATAAACTGGGACCGTATAGATCATTGTTGCAATCAAGGTCCTGTAGTGGCACCCAAATCTTGTATAAAGGGGGTCAAATGGGGTGTCTAGGACAAGGCTATGGTTTACTGGTTATGATTATGCTGTCTATGTGTGTGTATCAGTTTTGTGGTCGAAGTTATGAATATTGGCTCTATACTGTCTGTATGGCAAACTTATGCTATGCTTCTGGGTGACATCCCAGACAAGCTGAGATTAGCTCTGCCTAGCCTGCTTGATGGCCCATTAAGGACCATCGGCTATACAATGGACCCGTTGAGAGAAGGCAGATACGCCTTGTAACTCAGCAAAGTATGCAGGGACTGGCCCATGTGACTCCAGACTCCACTTTGCTGTAATTTTCCACAGTAAGAACAAAGAGGTGTTCTTACACCTGGAAAAGACTATATAAGGCTGATGCCTCATCTCCATCGGGTCTTCAATCCTGCTTCATACCTCTGGAGAAACTTTGCCACAAGCTGAAGCTTTGAACAGAGGACTGAGGACCCATCCCAGCTGGGGATGTATTCCAGAGACTTGATTTGAACCTGCAGTTTATTCCATCGCTGCTGCAAGCCTGAACCAAGAACTGTGCCATTACTGTATGTAATTGATTCCATTTAACCAATTCTAACTCTCATCTCTATCTTTTTCCTTTTATAAATAAACCTTTAGATTTTAGATTCTAAAGGATTGGCAACAGCGTGATTTGTGGGAAAGATCTGATTTGTATATTGACCTGGGTCTGGGGCTTGGTCCTTTGGGATCAGGAGAACCTTTTTCTGTTACTTGGGTACTGGTTTTCATAACCATTTGTCCCCGTATGAGTGGCACTGGTGGTTATACTGGGAAACTGGAGTGTCTAAGGAGATTGCTTGAGAGACTTGCGGTTAGCCAGAGGGGTGAGACCGAAGTTCCCTTAGTCTGGCTGGTTCGGTTTGCCTTAGAGGTGGAAAACACCCCAGCCTTGGGCTGCAACTGCCCTGTTTAAGCAATTTGTCCTGAGTTGGCACTCTCAGTTGGGTTCCGCCAGAACCGCATTGTCACAGTGGCGTAGTCGTGCTTGGATCCACAGAACCAGGTCAATTAAGCTTTGGGTCAGAACCCCACGCTGTCCAAATTTGAATTTTGGGATTGAGAGTTTTGTTGGTTAAAGAGCTGCTGCAATGGCTGAGCAAAGAGCATATGAGGGACTTGGCAAAAAAGCCCTGGAAAATTTGTGTTCAGAAAAGAGGATAAGTTTTAGAAAGAAAGCTACAAATCAAGAACTGAGAAATCTGTTAATGGCCAGTGATCAGGGGGCAAGAGCACAGCCCTTACCTGAGGCTACAGAAGATGCAGAAAAGATTAGGATGCAAAAGGCGACAAGTAAACTGCAATTTGAGCATGAACAGAAACTAGCAGATCTTCGATTGCTGGAGAAGCAAAAAATAGCAGAATTAGAGAAGGAGGCTGCTGAGAGAGAGAAAGAAGCCGATCAAAGAAAGAAGGAGGCTGATGAGAGAGAAGAGAGAGCTCGTAAGGGGCGTCTAGAGCTGCTCGCTGCTGAGCAGGAGACTCACAGGATGGAGCAGGAGACTCACAAGATGGAACAGGAGACGGCCAGACTTCAGCTCCAAGTAATGGAAGAGCGGAGAAAGTCATCCCCACCTGGTACTCCACTTCCCCCCCACCATGAGAAAAACTGGGAAAGGATGTGTCCCATTTACAATGATACTGAGGATATAGAGGAGTTTTTGTCTACCTTTGAACGCCTCTGCATTCTGTACCAGATCCCTGAGGGTCAGCGAATGCCTGTCCTGCTGACCAGACTGACTGGAAAAGCCAGGGAGGTATTCAATGACTTGGGGGAACAAGAAGCCTTAGATTATGAGCGGTTCAAGGTTACTCCTGAATCTTACAGAGTTAAGTTTAGAGAGTTTAAAATGTCTAAGGATTGTACTTTTGTAGAATGTGCTCATAAGCTGATGGGTTTTGTTAAAAAGTGGGTTATGGGAGCCAAGGCGCATGGGAGTTTTGAAAAACTGCTGGATTTAATAACTTTGGAACAGTTCTTAGACATTGTGCCTGACAATGTGAGAGCAGCTGTGTGTGACAGGGACCCTGAGTCAGTCCTACGGGCAGCAGAGATTGCGGATGCCCATACCCAAAACAGGGCTCGAGAAGGGTGTAAAACCCCGGGAAAAACTAATCACCATTCTCCCCAGTTCAAGAGGAGGGAAGGATTTAAAAATAAACCTGACTCTTCTAAAGGAGTTCAAGGGGGCCCGGAGGGTAGGAACTCACATCCCAGGACGGAACAGGTTACATGCTATCACTGTGGTATCCTGGGCCACATGAGACCAGACTGCCCGACACTGAAGGGCAGCCCAAAACCAGCAACCCCAAATGCCATGGCCAATGCTAACCCTGTTGTTGTAAACTCACAGGCAAGCCACACAGAGCCCAGCATTGGTGCCCTGTGTGCAAATGCTGTTTCTGTGGTCTCTGAAGAATTTGACCTTAAAACTCACATTAAAGCTAAATATGGGGGAAATAACGCAGAGTTTATTAGCAGTGCAGAAGTGAATGGAGTGAGGTGTATGGCATGGAGGGATACCGCAGCAGATATTACTCTGGTTAAAGCAAGTCTTGTCAGGAAGGAAGATTATTTGCCAGGTGAAGATGTAACTGTTGTAGCCTTATCTAAGTATTTTGTCAGGGTGCCTTTGGCTAAAATCCACCTGAAATGGAAGGGATTGGAGGGCACCATGGTTGTGGGAGTAAAAGACATAATCCCTAAGGATATTATGATTGGAAATGATATTAAAGCTATGGTCAGTCAAGTTAATACAAACCAGGCACAAGAGAGGATTGATCCTAAGGTTGTGCCTATGGAGGGTTTCTCCAAAAGTTTGTCTTTGGAAAGTAGCTGTTTGGCTGTGAATGAAGTTTCTGAATGTCTATCTAATGTCTCAGAAGTAAATCTGGAATTAGATCAAGCGAAGGGAGAGGAGAACAAGGAGATTTTGGATGAGCCTAGGCAGTCTTGTGAGCTGATGGCTTTATCTAGTCAGCAATTTGGGAAGGCAAGGAGAGTGGAAGATGAGTGTCCCTATACCTTATCTGTTTCCTGTGCGAAGAATAGTGACAGTGAAGGAAATGTGCCTGTGTCTGTCAGGGGTATTGACTTGCCTATGGAGGAAGCTACCCCAGTCTCCAAGCAGCTGTCTGTGAACAGCCCAGTGTGCTGGGACAAGGGAAATGAAATCCCAAGCTGTATGTCTAGTAAAGGAAAATGCGTCTCCAACTCTTTTTTGTCTGTGGAGCAGACAGAAGGTGCCTTTCGGCCTGTGATGGCTGAGAGTAATTTAGTTGTCTCAGAGTTGGTTCTGGATTCAACTAAAGCCCAAGAAGGGAATGGTCCTAAGTTTGCATCTGCTGGGGAGAATGGCACCGTAACTAGGTTGCATCCAGTTAGTGTCTTAACAAAATCCCAGAGATCAGACAATTCTGGTGCTTGTATTTTGCCTGTTGCTCATGTGTGGTTGGAGAAGGGTGTAACAACTCTGTCTGATCAGGGTGATACCCTAGCCAGGGCACAAGGAGAGCAGAAAGGTAATTTGGTTGTGGTACCTACGGACAGTTTAACAACTTGTAGCAAAAAGGAAAAAATTCCTAAGCTTGTGTGTGGCAAAGAGAAGGGAAATATTTCTAACCTTTTATCTAGGAAGTCTATGGGTTCGCCTGAAAGGGGATTGTGTAGAGATCTGCCTGATGGGCCAAAGGTGATCCTGAATGTAAGTAAGACCCAGACAGAGGCTGTGGTTGCTCAGGAAAGTGTTCCTTTAGAGCAAGCCCTAGGTGAAGAGGGTAATGGCAGAATTTCTGTGAGGGGTGAATTGCTGCTTAGAAAAGCTCCTGGAGAAAGGAATCCTCACGGTACTCGGTGCAAGCAGTTCCTTGCAACTGAAGGGCGAGAGAGTGATTTAATCAAGGAAGTTTCAGTTCCTAGCAGCCAAAAATTGTCTGTTGTGAATGGATCCACTGACTGTCCTTTTAAAAGATCCAGTGTGGGTAGCTTTGAGAAGGTCTCAGAAGAAGTAAAAGTTGTTAAGGAATTGAGGCAGCCCTATAACCAAGTGGCTGTGTGGGGCCAACTTGTTGGGGAGACAATGGTGTTGGAACAGGAATGTCTCTTTTCTGATTCTTTAAATGAGCAGTTTGTGCTTCAGGGTTTGAGGACAGATTTGGTTACTGATGTGTCAGAGCAGAGCAGTTTTATGGCTAAATGCTTGAGCATGCGGGGGAGAGCAAGCAAACTCTCACCCGCAGACTCTTTGGATTTGTGTGGTATCTCTTTAAGACAGAGTCCAGCCTTGGAAATGATAGCAGTTACGAATATGAAAACTGGTGGACTGGCTCTGGTCTGGGGTAGTGCAAATTACTTGCCTGGCTGGGAGGGGAAGGACTTGCTAATAGCTGTTAGCACAGAGGGCCCACCCCATCAGCCAGTGAATTCTGTTAAGCAAGAGAAATCAGGGTTTGATCCTGCAGGACAAGGAGGAAAGAGAAAACTGAATTTTGCAAAGGGAAGCCACAGGTTAACCCTAAAATGCCCAAACTCCAATGGTATTGAGCCAAAGGTGTGGCATGACAAAAACGATTGTAGATGGACACTTGCAATGAACTTGTTGTTATTGCTAAATTTTGTAATGAATGTGTTGCTATTGCCACAAACTGTAAAAATGTACAATGTGCCTAATCTTTTGGAGAATCCCTTGAACATGTTAAAAGGAATACATGAGAACACACTTTATGTTAAAAGGCCTTGCTATATTGATGTTTCACAGTTGATGCCTGTAAACAATATGGGAACTTTTCACAGGGGAAAAGACATTCCAGACCTAATGTGCTGTATGAAAAGGAAGACTGAGGCACACTACCATATTGCTTTCATGGCTAAATGCCAAGATTCCTGTACTATGAAGAACATTAATATCTGCATTTATTCGATGTTAATTGGGTTCCAAACATTTGCCCGAGCTTGTGTGGATAAAGTAGCGGTTTTCTTTAGCTCTTGGCAAGATAACATGAGACATACAGGGATGATGCTGCCAGAGCAGATCCAATCCACTATTGTTCTAACTAAGTTTTACCTTGGGTTTGTAAAGTGGTTCAATCATGTAGTTGAACATGATTTTGATAAACCGTTTCTGTTATACACTGGTATGGCTTCTAACCCAATACTAGCTGTAGTGAGACAGAACCCAGGATGGGGAGCTCTTGGGATGCAGTCAGTGATGTTTGTGTCATCCCTTCCTGCATCAATTTTGCGTTGGGGGTGTGACGTTATTGACATAAACTGGGACCGTATAGATCATTGTTGCAATCAAGGTCCTGTAGTGGCACCCAAATCTTGTATAAAGGGGGTCAAATGGGGTGTCTAGGACAAGGCTATGGTTTACTGGTTATGATTATGCTGTCTATGTGTGTGTATCAGTTTTGTGGTCGAAGTTATGAATATTGGCTCTATACTGTCTGTATGGCAAACTTATGCTATGCTTCTGGGTGACATCCCAGACAAGCTGAGATTAGCTCTGCCTAGCCTGCTTGATGGCCCATTAAGGACCATCGGCTATACAATGGACCCGTTGAGAGAAGGCAGATACGCCTTGTAACTCAGCAAAGTATGCAGGGACTGGCCCATGTGACTCCAGACTCCATTTTGCTGTAATTTTCCACAGTAAGAACAAAGAGGTGTTCTTACACCTGGAAAAGACTATATAAGGCTGATGCCTCATCTCCATCGGGTCTTCAATCCTGCTTCATACCTCTGGAGAAACTTTGCCACAAGCTGAAGCTTTGAACAGAGGACTGAGGACCCATCCGCCAGAACCGCATTGTCACAAGTGTATTCACAATAACTAATGTTATCAGTTCTAGTAACTAAGTTAACAATGATTTATTTGAAATCTCTTATTTTTTTGTTGGCAGTGCCTGGATTAAAAAAAATATATATTGACGTGATATTTCAAATATAGTCTGTGTAGCAGCTATTCCAATTGTGAACTGGGAGAGACTTCTGCCTAGTAATTATTATTTTTCCACTTCACAAATTAAGTTTAGTTAACTGGGCTGATCACCAGTGTTTTATGCTTCAAATGTTTGGGCCAACAATGCTCAGTCTGGTGTTTAATTTCTAATGTCAATGTAATATCCACAATATAATACATAGAACTTTCACAGAATGAGTTAGACAAGAAACATATATCCAGACCAATGTGAAACTAGATCTTTTTACAACCCTCCGTGCATCAGAGAGGACACCTCTTGCACACCTAAGAAAGAGGTTTCAGAGAGGACAAAAGTACCAATAATTTTTCTTTTAAAAAATAATGCTCTTTGCCAAAGGACCAGTTTGGTAGGACAAATATAGATACATTTAATTTAAGAACTAAAAATATCAGATTGGCCGTGAATTAATAAAATGACAAAAGAATGCCTTGATTAGTCTGTATTAGTTGCTAAAATGCCTGTTCCTAGGCTCCAGGGACAATATCTCAGAGCTCATTGACTCTTAGGAATACTACATTTGTTTATTTCTGACCATGCAGCAGATCAAATCTAGATAAATGCACAAGCAAAATGCCATTGAGGCATTAAGGAGAGAACCAGAAAGTAGAGTACTGTGGAATTACAGAAGTGACTCAAATGTTAAGGCACTCTAGGCCTGATTTTGAGCCTCTTCCAACTTTAAATAAATAAATAAATATACATGTGGCCTGAAATTTTACATGGTTAGTTTCAAAACTGAGGAGAATAATTTTGGGAAATTTGAGGTTAACCAGACAAGCCATTTACAAATTAAAGGGCTTAGAAAAATAGCAGTTTTACTTTTTGAAAATGGTGGAGTTTTTAAAATCCATTCATAACTTGAAAATGTTTTGGGCTATATACCTCAAACTTGTTTTATATATATTTGTAGTGAAAGCCTGAACATTTTCATATTCAGAATCCTTATTTTTTTCTACAAACATGTATTCTGTATGATGTATGTAAGAGCTTTCCTTTCTGGTATGGAGTTTACTGCAAGTGTACCCTGCAGATGTTGTGAGATCTGAAAACTCTGCTAGCTAACACAGTTGTCCAAAAAGCCCACAAACACAGTCTGTGACTGTGCTACAGATATTAAGACTCCATATTGATTGTTTTGGTGGCTAGATGGTAAATTTTGTAGCAATCCATGTGGCACTTCTAAACTGTACAGTGGTTATCTTTACCCTTCAAGCTTTGCAGTAACCTTTATCAGTCTTCAAAACTCCTCAATCAACCATGATCATATAAAAAATTCTGCCAAATAATAAATGTTTAGGGGCAGATAGAATTCATGGTCTTGACTGAGGCTCCTGGAAATTATTATAATATAAATAAAAAACAATACCATTTCTATATAATGTGACAGACCCAGACCAGTGGGGTACAGCAGTCTGGTAGAGGGCAAATATACTGGTCACTGGATGAGTAGTTTTCTGTTCCCTGAGTGACCAGACCTATTGGGATCCAGGAAGTGGGCGGGCTTTGCTGCTAAATGATCCCCCCCCAGCCTAAGGGGGGGTCCACAGGACCTGGAGACCAAAAAATTACGGGGGACAACTAATAAAAGAACAGGGACAGGAGTGAGGTCAAAGGGTCAAACGAAGAGAACCAGACAGGGACACCGAGCAGAGAACCCCGGACAGCGCCCACTGCTCCTCGAAGGCATCAAGGGAGCCAGTGGACGCCGCCCAGAGGAACTCTGCCCGGATACGTGAAAGAACGGAGGACCTGAAATACGCCCCACAGTCACAGGAAACTCCATCGGACAACCTCTTCACTCTGGTTTTATAGATGGCCAGTTTTGCTATGGCCAGAAGGAGGTTGACCAGGAGGTCCCGCGACTTTGTGGGGCAACGGATAGGGAGTGCATAAATAAAAAGGTGAGGAGAAAAGTGCAATCAAAATCTTAACAAAATATCCGTGAGGAGCCGGAATAGGGGCTGCAGCTTGGCACACTCCAGGTAAACATGCGCCAGGGTCTCCCTCACGCCGCAAAAGGGGCAGGTGTCTGGGATAGGGGTAAACCGCGCCAAGTACACGCCCATGCTCACTGCTGCGTGAAGGAGCCACCAACTGATGTCCCCAGTGGGCTTCAGGATCAGAGCAGAATAAAGGCTGGCCCACCAGGGCTCCTCACCCTCTAGAGGTGGCAGAAGGTCCTGCCACTTCGTATTGGGGCGGGACGCGAGGGTGAGGACATGAAGAACATGAAGCACGAGTGTGTATAGATGTTTCCTTGGTGCAGTCCGGAACAGAACCGGCTGCAGATGGTGCAGCCGGCTCATGGCGAATGGACGGGGAGGGGGCTGGTTGGGTCCACGGGGCAGGGGCCCGATGAAAAAGTCTGGAGGGCTCGGAGTGGAGGGTAGGCGGGGTGTGCCCTCTCGCAGGACCCGGTCGAGATAGTCCTGAGCAGCGGGCGGCAAAGCGGCCCTCACCTCCTGAAGTACATGCTGGGGAGTACGAGGTCTGGAGAGCCCCATGCGCTGAGTGAGCATCAGGGGATCCAGCCAGTCTCCTCGGTTGTAGTCCAGGAGGTCTCCGACTTTGGTGACTTCTGCTAGAATCAACCTCTGGCGCACCATGGGGGACTCCGCCACCTGCACACGAAGCTGGGGGTTGTGTAGCAGGGGCTCCGCGAGGAGATCTGCCCCCATGGTGGCCATCATGGACCTGGTCACTGAAAACAGTTTCCAGGTCCGGAGGAGGTCCTGGTAGAAGACCGGCAGCTCGGAGAGGCCTCGTGGAAGACCTCTTGGATGGAGACAAAGGAGCTGCCGGTCATATCGGAGCCCTTGGAAGCGGCGCAGGAAGGCGTGTGCCAATACGCTCCATGCCGGACTACCTGCACCATAAAGGAGCCTCTGCAGGGCCTGGAGGCGGAAGACGTGGACCTGAGCGTGCAGACACTTCAGGCCCTGCCCTCCCTCCTCCAGGGGTAGCTGGAGAACCCCCGCAGAGACCCAGTGCAGTCCTGACCAAAAGAACTCCAGAATAAACATATGGAGGGTGGTCAGGAAGCCCGGGGCCGGGACCAGGGTGTTGAGCCAGTACCAGAGTATGGACAGGACTAGTTGATTGAGCACCAGTGCTCTCCCTCGAAGGTAGAGACACCGGAGCAGTCCTGTCCATTTCCGGAGCCGCTCTGACACTCTGCCCTCTAAACCTAGCCAGTTCTCCGGCAGAGACAGATGCGTGGCAGAAAGGTAAACGCCGAGATAGAGCAGCGGACCCGCGCTCCACCAGATGGCCTGAAACGCGGGTGGGAGGGAGCTCGCCTGCCACCCATCCCCTACCACCAGGCCAGAGCTCTTGACCCAGTTGACCCGGGCGGAGGAGGCCGCCGAATAGATGGTCTGGCAAGCCTCCACCCGCGCGAAGTCGCCTGGGTCCTGGACCACGAGGAGCACGTCATCGGCGTATGCCGACAGGACCAGCCGCAGCTCCGGCTCCCGCAGCACCAACCTTGCCAACCTACTACTGAGGAGACAGAGGAAGGGCTCGATCGCCAGAGCATACAGCTGGCCCGAGAGGGGGCACCCTTGACGTACTCCTCGCCCGAAGCTGACCGGTTCGGTCAGGGTCCAGTTGAGCCTGACCAAACACTCTGCGGAGGCGTACAGCACCTGGAGAAAACCCACAAACTGGGGCCCGAAGCCAAACGCTCGCAGAGTGCCCAGGAGATACCCATGGTCCACCCTGTCGAACGCCTTCTCCTGATCCAGGGACAGGAGGGTGAATGACAGACCATCCCTAGACCCGAGTTCCAAGAGGTCCCGGACCAGATACAAGTTGTCGAAGATGGTGCGGCCCGGGACGGTGTAGGTCTGGTCTGGGTGGATCACGTCCGCCAGCACGGACCCTAGCTGCAGTGAGATGGCCTTCGCTACGATTTTATAGTCCGTGCTGAGGAGCGAGATGGGACGCCAATTCTGTAAATCGCGGAGATCCCCCTTCTTCGGCAATAAGGCGAGCACGGCTCGCCTGCACGAAAGAGAAAGGACCCCGCCCTGCAAGGACTTGGCCCAGACGGTGACAAGGTCCGGGCTGAGGACGTCCCAAAACACGCGGTAGAACTCCACAGTCAGCCTGTCCATGCCCGGAGATTTATTGGTGGGCATGCGGTGGAGGGCTTCCAAGAACTCAGCCAGAGTGAGTGGCAGCTCCAGCCAGTCTCGGTCGTCCACGCTGACCGTCGGGAGTTCATCCCAGAGCATTCTGCAAGCGTTAGGATCGGTCGGATCTGGGGAGAAAAGGCCTGCGTAGAAGGCCCTGGCCCTCCCGCACATTTCCGCCGGATCCGTGAGGGGGGTGCTGTCCTCTGCTAGAAGGCAGGTGACGTGCTTCTTGGCCCCCCTCTTTTTCTCCAGGGCGTAGAAGAAGCGGGAGCTGCGATCCATCTCCCGAAGGAGGCGGATGCGGGATTGAACAAAGGCACCTCGGGCCCGATGGTTCTCGAGGGTCCGGAGCTCTTCCCGCTTCTCCCGGCATGCTCCACAGAGGGATGGATCACCGGGGCTGGCAGCCAGACGCCTCTCCAGCTCTAAGACCTCCCGTTCCAACTGCCCTATCGCCGCATCCCTCCGTCAGCTGGCGCCCCGGGTGTAGTCATGGCAGAAGAGCCGGGCGCGCACCTTCCCCAGGTCCCACCACCGCCGCGCCGAGGGAAAGGCACGCCGCTGCCCTCGCCAGGCCAGCCAGAACTCCCGGAAGGACGCCACAAAGCCCACATCCTCCAACAAGCTATTATTAAAGTGCCAATAGGCCGGCCCTGGCCTCTCCGCGCAGAGAGAGGCTGTCACGGTGGCTAGATGGTGATCTGAAAAAGGGGCCGGCCGGACGCTGGAGGAGTGGGCCCGGGAAAGATGGAAGCGTGACATATAGATGCGGTCCAACCGGGAGTGGTACGACCAATGGACCTCCACCCGGACAAAAGTGAATGTCGAAACGTCATCCGGGTGGTGGTAGCGCCAGATATCCACCAGGGAGTGATGTTCGACGATCTCCCGGAGGACATCCGTGGCGGCCGGGTGCTGCTCGGTCCCCGAGCGGTTCCATTCCTCAAGGGTGGCGTTAAAGTCCCCGCCCAGGACCAGGCACTCGCGACGATCCAAGGTGCCGAGGAAGGCGGACGCCTGCTGATAAGAACACAACCTCTCCGGGCCCAATGTCGGGGCGTAAACGTTGACGAGATTAACCACAAGCCCCTCCATGCGGACCTGGAGGTGCAGCAGGCGGCCTGGCACAGCCTCGGCGACCTCCAGCACCTTGGGCCATAGATCGGGGGAGAACAGGGTCGCCACTCCAGCCGTACGAACTGTGAGGTGGCTAAAATAGACCCTGTCCCCCAACTCCAGCCGCCAGCTAGCTTCAGCGGCTGGATCTGTATGGGTCTCCTGCAGGAAAATCACAGAGTACCCCCCCTCCCGAAGGAAGGAGAGCACCTGGCTCCTGCGGAGACCCATCCTACAGCCCTGGGTGTTTAATGTTGCAAAGATGATCGGTGCCATAAGGAGGGCTGGGGGGGATCCTCGCCAGTAGAGACGCTCATGGCCTCTGTCGGGCTGCGCAACAATCCGTGACCTACCCCGTGGGCGATTAAGGAGTCACAGAAGAGGCGGACCCGTTGGTAGGCCGCAGCGGCCTGCCTCCCGGTCCTCTTACCCTCCCCCATGAGGGCCCTCGCGGCCCGGAGGATCTGATGAAAATCCCCCCATCGCTGGAGTGCAAGCTGTACCTTGTTGCGGGAGCCACGGACGTCCTCAAGGAACTCCCGTAGCTCCTCTCTCAGTGTATGGGGGGGTGGGGTCACTGATCTATGGCTTTCCCCCAGTGGGGCCCCTGTCACAGCCCTGTGGTCCACCGAGACGGGCAAGCAGGGGGCAGACCCTCGACGTGGCGTCCGATGGGCTGACGCCACGTGGCCTGCTTCAGATCCTGGCTCAATGGGGGGCGGCGGAGGGAAAATAGCAGCCCCTGGTGGGTCGGGACAGGGAAAAACAAAGGCCGCTCCTTGGGGGTCATCCTCTGGTATATAGAAGGAGACAGCCCCAGGGGCGGCAAAAGCATCACCGGAAGTGGAGGGGACAGGGACGGGGTCGGTGTCAGGGGTAGGGCTGGAATCAGGAATAGGGACAGGGGAAGGGGCTATATTGGGATCGGGGGTCCCAGCAGCCAGGCCACTGGGTGGGAGGCGTAACACCCCGCAAATGGGCTCAGAGATTTGCGGGGAGGGAGGTAGGCCCTCGGCGATGCCAGACTCGTGCTCCAAGGCAGATGGTAAGGCCACGGCATCCGTAGGTGGAGAATCAACGATGGGGCCCCCACCTGGAAAGGAGGTTGGCTGCCTCTCAGCCATGAGGGAGCCCCCTGGTGACTCGGGTCCCGGTTGCATGGCACTGGCCGTCGCCTCAAGAGGCTCGGCGGCAACTAGCGGGGTGCCATCTGCAGCCGGGTTGGTAGAAGAGTCCCGGGGCTCCTCGGAGGCGGGAGCAGAAACAGTGGGTAAGGGGACGGAAGATGGGGAAAGGGGGGCCGAGGTGAGGTCGCTCAGATCGAGGCCTGCTGGCAGAGGGTCAGACCCAGGGCTTTGATCTCCTCATAAATGGAGGGGAGATCGCCGTCCACCACCCCAGGGCTCTCCCCGCCAGCACCCGAAGCGACGCTCACCTTGGTGCTTGCAGGGGCTTCAGATTGTAAGGGGGCGAGAGGGGCTCCATCAGGGGCTTTCATAGGAAAGGACTCTGGAAGAGGGGCAGTGCTATCCTCTGATGTTGCCACGTCTTCCCCAGCCGGCAATGGTGGACAAAATCCACCCGGGGGCAAAGCGGAAGGCTCAGCATCGGTGCCCCCTTCCTGGTCTTCCGGGGGGCTACCGCATCAGATGGGAGGAGCAGAGCTCGAGCCTTCCGCTTGCCCCGCTTCCCCTGTACTAAGGACCAGCCCTCCATGGCATCATCTGAGGGCTGGCTAACAGGTGTTGGGTCAGGGAGCAAGGGCGAAGGCTTAGGGACTCAGGGAGGTAATGGTGGGGTAGCATGTAGGAGGGAGGATTCTCCCTGGGGCATGCCCTCTTCTATGCCCGGCGGTATCCCTACCTCACCCTCCTCCACAGGCCCCGCCAGATCGCAGGAGGCAGAGGCAGGGCCCTCCCGCTCGTCTAGGCGCACTGGGGGAGATACCCCTTGGGCCCGAGCGGGAGCATTGGCGGGCCAGAAAGGAGGAGGGGCGGCTTCAGGTGCCGGGCAGCTAGGGGCGCCGGCGATGACAGGGCCGGCGACCTGCCGGGGCTCGGGGGTCTCGGATGTCCCTCCATGCCGGGCCAAGGGGCAGTCGTTCCGGACGTGTCCCATCGCCCGGCATAGGTAGCACCGGGCCTCCCCCGTTGAATAATGCACCCGGTAGCGGGCCCCCTGGTAGGGGACCAAGAAGGACCCCTCGAGCGCCTCACCGTCACGTGCCACCAGCGGCAGTTGTAACTGTACCTGCCGGCAGAATGAGAGGACATGACGAAGGGCGGGGTCTTTGCAGCCCAATGGGAGAGGGCTGACCACAGAGATCGGCCTTCCCAGGGTAGAGAGGGCGGGTAACAGGGCGGCATTTGGAAGGAAGGGAGGGACAGAAGTCAGGACCAGTCGGGCGCCCAGGTCTTCTAGCGGCTCCAGGGGGACGTACACGCCCCCCACCGTCAGGCTCTTCTCCACTGCCTCCTGGGCGGTGGCCTCTGATGCTAGGAAGAAGACGACCTTTCCGTACATCTTGGAGGATGCCGCAATCGCCGTGGGCCCCACCACTCTCGCCAATGCCCACACGTAGGTCTCCACGTGGGGCGAGGCAGGTACCAGGAGGCAACGGACACCATGTTTCCTAGTCAAGGTGGGGAAGGGGCCCCGGCCGCTATAGATGGTAGCAGAGGCGGTGGATGGGGGAGATGACGTAGTGGCAGGTGCGGGGGCCGCCGCCACCTGGGCGTATGGGGAGGGACACCCACAGAGCTGGTGGAGGGAACAACAGGGAGGGATGCCGCGGCTGGTTGCGGGGCTGTGGCAGTGGGGGCACTCCCTGCCATGGAGGGCTCACTTCAGTTTGTGATGTGAGTGTGAGGAGCTGAGAGCAAGAGGTGCAAGGAGCTGAGAGTAAGAGGGTGTGCTGCTGGAGGACTGAGGAGCACAAGTGTTATCAGACACCAGGAGGAAGGTCCTGTGGTGAGAATAAGGAAGGTGTTTGAAGGAGGCCATGGGGAAGTAGCCTGGGGAGTTGTAGCTGTCATGCAGCTGTTACAGGAGGCACTATAGACAGCTGCAGTCCACAGGGCCCTGGGCTGGAACCCGGAGTAGAGGGTGGGCCTGGGTTCCCCCAACCTCCCAATTGACCTGGACTGTGGGTTCTTCCGGAGGGGAAGGCCTCTGGGCTGTTCCCCAACCCACATGGTGAATCTCTGAGGCAAGAAAACCCGCCAATAAGCACAGGACCCACCAAGATAGAGGAGGAACTTTGTCACAATAGCCACTACTCACCAATCTGGTCATTAAAAATATAAATGCTTTGCAATTACATTGGAGAGCTAGGAGCTCAACAGGGGCCACATTGCAGCCACATCTTAAATTTTTTTCAATACGAATGACTGATCAAATATAAAAAAAAAAAAAAACCTTGTAGAATACACATTAGAATATAAATTTAGGTTCAGGCTAGAGATGTTTTCAGTAGTATTCCAGCAAACATGTTAATTTCTACTTGCCTTTTATTTTGTTATATCTTTATCTCTATAATGTGCCAATATATTATTTCATTTAAATCTACCTGAACTAGGAATATGAAAATTTAGAATCAGATTCTAATCTGACTTCCAGGGAGTTTCTCTGGATTTACACTGGAGTAACTGAGATCAGAATCAGGCCCTAAGATGGAGCAGGTATAGACAGGCATCTCAGGGAGACAAACTCAACTCTTATAATAAATACATCCACCCTTATCCTGAACAAAAATGTGCAGCCTGAATTCCAGCAATAAACATAATACACCAATGCATATTCATATGTAGATTTAATATTTTATTTCTGCATAAAACATAATAAATTTAGAATAACTAAGATCAACCATTCACATATATTTTCCTAAATATTTTCTCGCATTTATCATTTGCAGTCTGACACTGTACCTCACTTACTTTACACACACCAATACAAAACCACCTACAGAACTACTTCCAATATAATTGATTAAAGCCACACACGTGAACTAACAACTAATTTTGAATAGTTAGAGTCCCAGAGTACTTATAAGTTGTTCAGGATGGGAGTAGGGATATATGGACTGTGAGGTGGAATGGAAGTAGTTAAGGATGAGAATAAGAGCTCAGTGGAAATGTGGTACCCAATGTCTTAACTGCTTATTCCCTTGCTTTCTAGGGTTTGTGTTGTTGGAAAATGCAGCCTAGCAGCAACCTTGACTCAATGTTAAAACGTTTTGTTTCAGAATAAAAATGGTATGTCTTTATATCTTCTGTTATTTCTTCTTCAAATTCTTGTTCCTTAATTTCCATTTTACATTTACTTTTTCAAAGTCTTTGTTCATGCGGTTAGTATCACTTTCGTTTTCAGAAGACAAGCTTTTGGCTTGCATGATTTATTCAACTGTGCAATTTTATTCCTCTCCTTTCTGCCTTTTTATATTTTTCTTCTGTGTATTTCTATTTTCTGTAAATTCTAAGATGGCATTTAGAAATAGCCTTCACGTTCACTGGATGGATTACAATTAATTAATTTTTCTGACTGTTTCAGTCTACCAGTCTTTTAAAAACCTTTATTGGATATACTAATGTATCAGTAATATACTTATAGCTATTATTTTTTTACCAGCACCATGTTATGCATGTGGCTTTCACCAACTGCCACATGAGGTGTAACACTGTATGTCATTCTCAAGTTATTTTGTCTATATTTCTGGGCAGACCTGATCCTCTTCAGGAGGCAGATGAGATTAAAAATAAGAGCAGGGAAAGGACAGCGACTATTTCACTGACTGATACTTTTATGCAGCAAGTGGGGATGTGTTCCCACAAGCCATTCATAATCTATGAAGGGAATGTTCACACCTACCGGATTTGGACAGGAGGAGTAACAGGGTAGCTCAGGTCTTCCTGCAACAGGAAGCTCTGAAAAAGGGGGACACTGTCCCCTACTGATGAGCAATGAACCTGATTTCATTTATGTGTGGTTTGGACTGGCCAAGATGGGCAATGTGGTGGCTTTCCTCAACTTCCACATCCATGCCAGGTCCCTCCTGCCCTATGTTTACAACTATAGCACAAAATCATTACAATAGAAGCAGGTAAATCCTGTGTAATTTGTGAGTTATTGTTAATTTTCACACTTCTTTACTGGTTTATGCATAAAAAAGGCAGAGCAGTTTGGGGTTGCATACAAAAAGACATCACAGGACAAGGGTGATTACAATTCAGTTATAACTTCACCTTGCTATACCTTCCAATTCTTCAACCAAAAAAAGTGAATTTTAAATTTGCACAAGTGTACATACATTAAATTAGACCATGCCTAGAATGGACTTGCCCCAATTACAACCATTTGCAAAGCTGGACTAGTAGAGCCCCTCATGTAAACAGGCAAAGCTTCTATTTGACCATTTGAACTTATCCCAGGGTTGCAAGCAGCAACCAACTCCCCCACTGTAAATAGTAGCTTTCCCTGTCTATGCTAAGGGTTGTGCCAGTACTGCTCTACTGACAGCTGGTCACTGTAATTTGGGGTCCTCAGCTCACTGACAGAGGAACTTCTATACACTGTGTATAATACTCAGGGCCGGCTCCCGCATTTCTGCCGCCCCAAGCAAAAAAAAAAAAAAAAAAAAAAAGCCACAATCGAGATCGGCAGCGGCAACTGGGGGGAGAAAAAAAAAAAAAAAGCCGCAATTGGCAGCGGCAGTTCAGCGGCTGGTCCTTCGCTCCTAGAGGGAGTGAGGGACCTGCTGCCCCCAAATTGCTGCAGGTGCCGCCCCTCTCTCTTGGCCGCCCCAAGCACCTGCTTGTTAAGCTGGTGCCTGGAGCCAGCCCTGATAATACTATGACTTACATCCACACTAAGACAGAAAACTGTAAGCTTCTGCACACCACAAAATACTCCAACTCCTAATGCTACCTCTCAATGATTGCTTCCTTCTGCCCTTATGAATTAATTGACTTCCACTTCAAACACAAACTCACCTGTAACTGGGTGTATTTAGTCAGGTGCTGACTCAGCACACTGTCACTCAAATCACCACTATTCATTAATTGGGGTCTTAATGGAAAGACAGGCAGTTGTCAGAGGGTGCCAATTAACTGAGTAGATAATACAGCAGAGGGACTAATTGGGTAGAAGTAATGCCCTCTTCTCCCTGAAGCTGGGACTATATAAGTAGACAGGACGGCAATGGTAGGGAAAAGAGTAGGGAGCTAGAAGGAAGGCAACACTGGTCTTTTTGAGCACTGGGATATAGGTGAGTGCTAGCTTGCCCACTACTAAAAGCCCCTCCTCCAGCCTTGGGAGGAGCTACTGAAACCAGAACCCAACCAAGTTTGTGGGACAATAAAGTCAATAAGGGGAACAGGTGTGGAAGGCAGTACTGGTTGCCTTTCCTAGAAGCAAGTAGGGATGCTGGTTACTGACTGTAAATAACACTGTGGCCTGCTGAAGGGAAGCACTATAGTTAAGATAATTTGGAATTATGGTGGTCAATTACTAAGCCTAGAAAAGACTCTCACGAGACAACCTTGTGATGCCACCTAATCCATTAAATAATAATCTTCCAAATTAATCTTTCCTCCCAAAACCTCAGTATTGGTTATTCTCTCTAAATGTGCCTAATCAGGTTTTGATGCTGTTGCTCCCCACCTTGGTGTTCATAGCTCCTGCCTTTTTCCCCAGTTCCTTTGCTCCCTTATTCCCTTCCTGGTGAGTTCCATCTGGCTGGGATTTGCAGTCCAGGGTCATTTAGGTCATCTATACCTGAAGTGGATTGACTGTATAAAGATCCAGGATGGATGATATAGGCCTCAATAATAATGATTTAAATATATGTTCTATTGTTTTCTTTAACCTAACAGATTGTGTGGGGTTCTTGGAGGAGGTGTTTATTTTTCAGCTCCTGGAAAATAGCATCTGGCTGATGAGCAACAGTTCTTCTAACATGTTGATGCTTTACTGGACAAACTAGAAAATGCCCCTGATGATCCTGTCCCACCTCATCTTAGAGCTGAAACCAGAATAATGAACACAGCCATGTACATTTTCACATCAGGAGGGAAGTGAGGTTGTGCCACTAGTATAAGATTATAATATTCAAATTATAATAATCATTTAAAATAGCCACCAAGATAGATTGATAGGCAGATAAAGACTGCATTTTGCAATAAGGATTATTAGACTGTTTGGTAGGGGGAACAATGCATTTGTTTACTTATGAGCATAATACATCTTGGACCATCTTCTGCCCTAGTGTAAGCAAAGAATTCCATTCAAGCCAATTGAGTTTTTCCCACCTACTACTATTAGTAGTTGTATTGCAATAGCACTAAATCTTCAGAACAAAGGCTCTGGCCTTGATGTGGTAAGCACATATAACAAAAAATTAAACCCTGTCCCAAACAGCTTACAATCTAAATAGCTGTATTGTAAAGGAATGTTTACCTGATAGTTTGCAACAGTGATAGAAGATGGAAAGGATCTTAATTGTTGTTTTCAATTTCCTCAGTTCTCATACTCTTTTCCTCAACTAGAAGCAACCTGTGTTTTAAAGAAGAAACTTTTAGCAATTCAGTTTTGAAGTGATTGTAGCAAATACAATTTGACACTTCTCCTGCCTATAGGAGAACTCTGCTGTTTCCTTTGTAACCAGCCCATAGTGAGTTTTTGTTTGTAACTGAAGTATATTTTTATAATTTTATTAATTTTATAAATAGTATAGATAAGTCAACATTTTCTTAATATTGTATTTTATGTAACCACGTGTGGTCCTACTTCTGCTTCCAGTTTTACCTCTGTACATCAAGTTACTCAACTAAACTCAGTGGAATTCCACTAATATAAAACTGATATGTGACAGGAGAATCATGCCATATTCTAGCTTCAATAGGAATTAAAATAGCCCTTCAAAAGGAACCTTGACTGTTAAACATTTATTCTGAATTACAATGTAAACAACTAAAAGTTGGACAGTGAGGACCCAAAAGAAAAAGAGAAAAGCAAGCATTACCAGCAGGATTTAATAACAAAACAAGGATATACAGCAAATTACACAATTAACCATGTAAAAGTCAAATGTTCCAAACTGGCAGCTTATTGAGTGGAGGTTACTCTGTAGTGTATTTAATGGCTGATAATTAATCTTATGATTTTGTAAATGCTGAATGAGCTAAAAAGGAAAAGAGTCAATTTCCTGAAAACAGTACTACTAGCCACAATATACTACTGCCCCATCACCCCTCTGAATAAAACAATAAACCCACCTTTATAAAGGCAAAACTCTTAGTTGTGCTTGGGGTAATAGTACTGAACAATGTGGATATGAATATGAAACTTAACAATAAATGAGCACTAGACTCAAATGCAGCCTGACAGAAGCTTAGAAGTTGGCCCAAGTATTAGAGACCAAGGAGAAACTAGGCCAGTCCACTAGCTGACATGTCTGACAGTGTGGTCCCGACGTAGAAGAGAAGTCAAGCAAAAAAGGGAGCAGAGCATGTAAATCGAGATAGCAGCTGTCCCAAACACAAGCCTGAGCAGATGGATCTTCAGTAAGTCCAGGCACCAAAGACAAGGGAATAACCAACTAGTCCAGACTAGTGGAGCAAAGGGGCTTTTTGTATTCGAGAATAAGGAGAGGTTTCAGAGTAGCAGCCGTGTTAGTCTGTATCCGCAAAAAGAAGAACAGGAGTACTTGTGGCACCTTAGAGACTAACAAATTTATTAGAGCATAAGCTTTCGTGGACTACAGCCCACTTCTTATGCATCCGAAGAAGTGGGCTGTAGTCCACGAAAGCTTATGCTCTAATAAATTTGTTAGTCTCTAAGGTGCCACAAGTACTCCTGTTCTTCTTTTTGAGAATAAGGAGAAAGTATCTTAACCTGGCCCAACAATCAAGGAGCCTATTAGATGAGGTACTGGATGGTAGCTGATGCCTCACAAACTGGAGTGGAAAGCAGAAAGATAGATGGCCCAGTCAGTAGGAATATGGAGTGCTTCCGGAAAGGGTGGATGAGACCAATACCATGCCTGTGAGTGAAACTCGTATCAGCAGTCCCAGCTTCCAGACAAAACTCAGATACTATGCTGATAGGCACAATATAGGAATCTGAAGAGTATGGAATAGGCCTGGTTCCATGTAGAAACCAGACCAGGTCAGCCTAACAAACCAGAAAGAGGACTCTGTGGGACAGCACTAGTCTACAAGAAGCTTACACAGCATCTATGCACCCATCAGAATTAATAAGGGTAGAATATAGCTCTCCTGTAACACCAAAGACTAAGCAACTGAAACTAGAAAGGACTTGGGGAATGTTTCTGAGTGAGCTAACCCTCGGAAACCTACTGTGTCTGATATGTTCTACTGTTGTTGCACTGGACACTTTTGTAGGAGTGTTCTAACACAATTTTACCACTGGAGACTATGTGATCGAGAGGAGCCATTAGTTATATATATGAACTCCTCCCTATCTTGACCACCAAATGGCTCATAATTGTGTTTGATCACATCTGTGTGTGTTGGGTTGCTACACATGTCTAAAATCTAGAAATTAAGAAGAGAATAGAGCTGGTTGAACAAAGTAGGGAAGCATGCACTCCTAATACTCCTCACCAGTATTAGCAAGTGAGGATGACTGATGGTGCCCTCACTATAGGGAATCCCACCCCATATGTAACCACAATGCCCTTTTGTGATCAGTCTCCTGACCCCAAAATTAAAATGAGAAATGTCTTAGGGCTCAATCCTGCAAAGTGCTGAGGAGCACTATGACCTGGTTGAGGAAAGCACTTGCTTAACTTCATGCATGTTCATAATCCCTCAGATGACAATGGGATACTCAGAATATTTAAAATTATTCACATGATTAAGTGCTTTGCTGAACTGGGGCCTAGACCTGAAAATTGCACCTCATCACATTGGGTATGTTAAGAAACTAAAAGCCATTCTGCTGCCTCTCCAGCTTCTTTAATACAACTTTTCAGATTTGTAATGTCTGTTACTATAGTATCTAACCAGTCTCATATACTGCAGAGTTGGTCATGAATTATCACTTCTGTTTTCATCTGTTCTCTAAAATAATGTGTTAGGACTAGTAATCAAAGTTTCAGAATGTTTCTCTTTGGCTGTTCGCAGGCAGAAGATGAAAGAAATCTCCAAGTACACATTACTGCAGGAAATGGCCTAAGATGTCTGGAAAGAATTCCTGATGAGGTTTGGCCAATTTAAAAATTTGAATTCCATGGCTCCACAAAAGGAAATATTATTTTGTTCAACTATACAAATAAAACAGGTGCAGGGGCCTGTCTTAGCATCTTCTCAAAGGCAAAAAAAAAAAAAAAAAGACATTCCCTCTAGACTGGCAAACTTTCTCCTTTCCCAGAGGCACAATAGTAAAGAAAAGAGGGGATTACATGCAGGGCACACTCATTATGGCTATATCATAGCTATGGCAAAGTTTGATTTATGAAAAAAAACTTCCCACAACCATTCCAAGGCAAATTCTCATCTCATTCACACCAGTGTAATCCCATTGAAGTCAACAGGATTTCATTGATTTCACTGAGAGATGAATTTGGCCTAAAATATGCAAAAATATCCTTGTTCTGTAGAAATGCCTATGCACAAGATCCACTCAAGGTGATTTTCACATGGAGTATATGCTACCTTATTTGATAAAAGCCTGATACCCAGTGTAACATTAAATAATGAGGCAGAGCAGACTTTTGGTTGGTGCACAAGTTTGGGAATCTGGAGATCTAGGTCTAGAGCTACCTCATACACTGATCTGTTGTTTGACTTTTGACAAAATCACTTAATTCTTTTGTGCTTTATTTCCCCCTGCTCCAAAGAAAATAACACCAACCACCAGACCCAGAAGGTCCTCAAACTCTTGAAGAAAAAGAGAAAAATGTAAATCTCAAAATATTTTCCATATAAATCTCATATACTAGGGTACTGATTGTCTTTTTCAAAGCAGTACAGGGGATATAGCCACACATCTTCCATTAACAATAATGCTTTGAAAAATCTCAACCACTATTCTTAATCACATAAATCCCTATGTGAAACACAAAACTAAAGTGCAATCAAATATTTCAAAAAATGTGATAGTAAAGAATCAGCTCCATTGATACCAAAACCAGATTAATGTTTTCCAGGATGATGTGCTCTGTTTTTAATTTGGGATACCGTAAAAGCCTTCCCACCATCAGAATAATAGAATAGATAATAGTTTGGATCTTTAAGCAATTTTAACTTTGTGGGACCAAGGATGAAGACAGGAAAGCTTAAACCAAACAACTACGCCCTAACTGACTTGCATAACTTTTGGGATATATGGAAACGTAATTTTTAAATTTTCCTGAGAACCTTAAATATTCAAGATTTGTGTTCCAGTAACGAATACACCATTTAGAAATGGACAGCAAGTCTGGGTTTTCTTTTTGAAGCAGAATCAATATTCTTCCTCTAATCATAGCTTTAACAAATATTGTGAGTGAGAATACTCAAACTCTGGATTTCTTTTCTTTGTTGTCTAGCTTTATTCTTGAATGTTGTTTGCCAAGAAATGAAGACTTTCTTCATTATCTGACAGCAGAGAGCCTCTCTCTCACTAATATAATAGTAGTACATTTGGGGCCTGGTCAAATAACAGTCTCAATAGGAGACTTTCCATTAACTTAAATGTGGTATGGATGAGGCCTTTTGTTAAAGTCCCTGAAGTTGAACAGGTTTTTCTTGAAGTGATTTTTTTTTTTTAAATTAGTTCCTGCATTCTTTTGAATTGCTGAAATATGATGTCTGGAACCAGGAACCTGTGAAGGATGAACTTGGATGGTGTTTAAAAGTGCACACAGGTGAGGAACAATTGTTTCCATCTCTGAATGTATTCATTTCTATATTGCCTTATGGAAAGAAAACCCAGACACAGGAACAGTTCTGACACTATTTTGCAGGCAGATTTTGAGCATCTTTCTTCACACTTCGTAACACCTCATGTACAAATGAGTAGAGCTGTGTGAATAACTGCTGTTTAGGTCAGTGACAAAAACCAGAATCAAAAACTGTTTCAGAATTTTTCTTGGCAAAATGAAAGTTTAAAACAATGGTTTCAAGTCCAATTAAATGTTTTGCCCTTCTATTAAATAAGATAATACTAATCACCAGACCCAGAAATCCTCAAAAACACACTCTAGCTGGTTTGCCATTTCATCCAGTAGAAGACAGCTCCAGCCAGGAGTGTTTGGTTTAGCAAGATCATTCTGGTAAGAGTTATGTGAAGGTTTTGTAGCAAAAGCTCTAAACCAGATGAGGCTAGTTACCTCAGTGAAATCTACTCAGATTCTTGCAAAAAAAAAAATCATGTTTATTATTATTTTTATTTTAAACTGAATCTCAGACATAGCAAAGATAAGAGATTAAATTAATGTTTTGCCTGATGCCATCTATCTTTGTCACTAGGGTTTTGTTATGAATCAGACAAAACTTTCTGGTCTCAGGGCTGGTCTACACTGGATGGGGGGAATCGATCTAAGATACGCAACTTCAGCTACGCGAATAGCGTAGCTGAAGTCGAAGTATCTTAGATCGAATTACCTGGGGTCCACACGGCGCGGGATCGACGGCCGCGGCTCCCCCGTCGATTGCGCTACCGCCGCTTGCTCTGATGGAATTCCGGAGTCGACAGTGAGTGCGTTCGGGGATCGATATATTGCGTCTTAACGAGATGCGATATATCGATCCCGGATAAATCGATTGCTACCCGCCGATACGGTGGGTAGTGAAGACGTACCCTCAGAGATATTGCTGAAATGTGCTGTTTTCACAACATAGCCAGTGAAACTTGCTGGATTTATTTGATTTTTCACACTGACTTTTTAAATTAGTATGAACACAAAACTCAAATTAAAACCAGGGAGTCATGAAATTGTAATCAAAATCTGACAAAAGGATCATCATGTAAAAAAAGAATGGGTTTTACATAGCTCATTCTTTGGGTCCTGAGATTTTTTTGAAGTTTACATCCTGTTTGCAGCATTACCAGCTCCAGTCCTGAGCTGTAACATGATCTCCCATTCCACTTCCCTGAAACAAAAGTTCAAAATAATAAAGAAGTATTTAATATAAGAGGCTGCTGTGGAACTATGAAGAAAACTATTTGTTTGACAAGGTCTCTGTACATCTGTTCAGAGAAGAAGAGGAAAAAAAAACTTGGTAAGCTTTTTTTTTTAATCATCATCATCATCTCAGGAACAGCCTGGGAAATGTGCCAGTATCCACCATAGCTATAATACAATGAAAATATATTTAGAGATGTAGGTCCTGAGCAGATTCTAGTGAAATCAATGGGAGTTTTGCCATGAACTTAAATGAGCATGTCCTTGAAGTTCAACTGTGGCTACAGCTGGCAGTAAGGAATGGTGGAAGTGTTCCCTAGGGGGAGGTCCTGGAGGATTCCACTACCTCCAAGAAGAGAGGGGGAGTGGGAAGGCACTATCCTATTGTGGGATACAATGTGAGCTCTCTCTCTCCCACTGCACATAGCTAGTATGGAGAGGAGTTGGAGCCTCATCCCTACCCCCCCACTCGAAAGGATAGTGCTGAGAGCAGTGCTAGCTTGTAGAAATCTTTTCATTCAGGAAAGGACAAGGAGCAGCGTTTCCTCCAGAGTGAGAGTCCCACTCCAATGGGGATGGGGGTTGTCCTTGAAGTAGCCTCCAGACGCAGAAACCCTAGCAGCAGGATTCCTTTGGAACCGCACTGCCAAGTATATGAGTGCCTAAGACCCAGAGCTAGTGCAGAGACATTCAGCCTTTCTACCAATGGCCCTGTACTACTACTGATCCATGTGAATCCCCCAAAAAATCTTTGGGTTCTATGGGCATATCCCGTTCAAACAGAACTTTGTGGACCTTTCATCCCCTTTTGGTCCTTCCTGTGTATTTTTGCAGAGCAGTGGATGATCAGACTCAAACTTGGGGTCTCCTTATTGCTCCAGGTTTTTAGGAAAGAGGGAAGTAATGCTATGCTCCCCCCTTCCATTCACTTGTTTCTCCTCATCTGAAAATAACTATAAAACAGGCTAATAGTATGGGAAAGGTGGGTTTGGTATTTCTAAAGTGCTTTAATATAATATTTGATGCTTTAATCTCATTACTGTAAAGGCAGTATTTTTTTGTTCCCAGGCTGTACAGTTGAAGCTGGCCTTCTGGTTGGCCAAGTGATTCAGTCCCATTTGCTGGTTATGCTGGAAATAAACAAGCCTCAGTAAGGAAACTGCTAGGAAAGGAGATGTGAACTTTGATACATGGGATCTCATGGTGATAGACCAGGATGGCTTTGTCTACTTCACTGACAGGATGGGAGACATTTCCAGGTGTAGTACTGAGATTATAAGATCAGTGAATTACTACTGGATGCAGTTTTGCATACAGCATTTGGTTATTGGGTTTCATAACACACTTTAGAACTTGCTGAATACCAGTTTTGCTTTGGCAGAAGAATTTAGGGCCTGATCCAAAGCCCACCGACGTTAACAAGAGTCTTTCTGTGGGCTTGGAATCCCATAATGGCTGTCTGTGATATGTAGTTTAAAGGGTGGAAATAAAAAAATATCGTAGCACAAGCAAGAAGGTAACAAGCTGTGATTTCTGTTGAATGGTTTGTTTTATTATTACTTCCTCCTTCCAAGCCAAGCACACTAGGTCGTCAATTTTGTCTACCTGTTTCTTCCAGTCTCTCATCTAGATTATTAGCTCTCAGGGGCAGGAACTGTCTTCTTCGTTTTAAACTACACCAAGCACAATTGGGCCCGCTCCTTGATACTGTAACACAAGTATACCCACAATATGTCATCAGTGGCAGTGACCATGGGATTTTTATTATGATTTTTGAGTGAGTACCATCAGTATGCTCAATGTTTTACACAAAAGACATGGAAATTGTAATGGACCCAGCAGATTAGAATTGAGGTTAGAGAGCATTTTCCAGGAACATAACACAGCAGCCAGAAGATGTTTGCATGGAAATATAATGTGGTTTGGTTTTTTTAGGCTGGGCTATGACTGTCGTATTACAGTGGATTGGGCTTAGTGCTCAATCATGAGGTCATGGTTAGCTCTAGGTTTTACCCTACATTAAGTAATATTTGGGCATTCCCCCTCCCACATCTTCCTCAGAAGGACTTCATGCACCTCTCCCCATCTTCTCCTCAGGCAGCATTCTACCTGTTCTTGAGCCAGCCTGACCCTACCCCAAGGTATATCATTTGAATTTCAAATAGACCCAGTTAACCAACGTAAATATATGGATGAGTTTCAGAGGTAGAAGAGAGTTAAAGAGGACCAGGAGAGGCCAGAATCTGATAATCCGTTGTATGGGCCCTGAGGCTTTGAGGTGCAGTAAGACAGCAGCCTTAGGACAAAATTACAATCCCATAACTTTTGAAGTGCAGGGGTTGCTCCCTGCTGGCGTTTCCCAAAGTACAAGTTCCCACAAAGAGGCAAAAAGGCATGGAAAGGAGTGTGTGTGACAGGGCACTATTAGGAGTACCCTGATCACTGATATTGCTGCAACATGAAGAAGGCTGTAAATTTAGCTATGATGAGCAATTAAACACTTTCTGTTGGGGGATTATGAGCACCTGGGTGGTAATCACTGGGTTAATAATGCAAGGGGGGATATAAATGGAAGGAATGGGAAGCTCAGAAGGAGAGATTGATCTGAGGATTGAAGGCTATAGGGTAACTGCCTTTTGCTGTTATACTTTTTCACCATATGTGTATTTAGTCCTTCCTTAAAAAGTAACAAGCTTGTGTGTATCTGTAACTGTGAGGCCACATAAACTGGCCAGGCAGTGCAGCACACGGAGTTGTGACAGGCAGAGCTGTCCCTAGGGTACGGCAAATCAAGGCTTCCACCTTGGGCTCTGTGCTGTGGGGCGCCCCGCAGGAGGGTGAGTGAGGTGAAGTGGTGACAGGGGGAGGTGGGCAGGAGAGGAGGAGCCCCCTACCAGAACCTCCCCCCCACCCCAGCAGTCTCCACTGTTCAATGCCTCCCTCTCAGCGCCAATTGTGGCTCAGATGTTTTGCTCACAGCATCAGGAGGCACTGGGGGTGGGAGGGGAGAGTAGCGTGGGCACAGCACATTCTGGGGAGGAGGTGGAACTGGACAGGGAAGAGGTGGGGCCTTGGGGAAAGGGGTGGAGTGGGGGCAGGGTCTGGGCAGAGCCAGGGGGTGCTTAGAAACTCAGCACCTACGTCCCAGGGCCCACACCCTTCCCCTGCCAGGATGGCCCTGGTGACAGGTGCCCTATGTCAGGAAGTATGCAACAGCCCATCAAGGGATGTAACAGTCAGCATTTGGTCCCATGTAGCATTGAGCTCTGGAAGGCTTTCTACAATTATGCACTGCCCCCAACAGGAATTGGGTTTTAAAGGCACACATGATCCCCAAATTAAGATAAGAGCAGGATGAGACTACAACACAGGGAGGTACTGGAGAAGGGAAGGATAAGGGAGAAGACAAGCTGATCAGTTGCAGGGGGAGGGATAACATGTATTAAAAGGGAAAGAAAGAAGTTAGTGAAGGACTTAAGAATTGAGGAAAGCTTTTTCACTCACTGAAGGGAAGCATACCAGGTAGATCATCTTTTAAAAACGGTTAGAGTAGCCTTGTGCTTAGAGTGATCAGATAGCAAGTGTGAAAAATCAGGATGGGGGGGATAAAAGGTGCCTACATAAGACAGCTCCTCAATAGTGGGACTGTTCCTATAAAATCAGGACATCTAGTCACCCTACTAGTGCTACTTTGTAACATTAGTAGATGTGCTGGTCCAGAGAATCCTTTAGAATAGCAGTGCCCTCTACTGGGAAAAGTATTTTGAACAGACATTTCTTTGAGGAAAAAATTATTTCTGTTCGTAATTACTCATGAGGTGCTCATTGTGATGGAGCAGCCCCAAGCTGCACTAGCCCCAGCGGCGTCAGACCGGTAGTGCTGACAGAGGAAATCCCGCCCCGTTCGTACTGGGCATGCTCCAGATGCTCATTGAGTATAAAAGGAGGGAACTCAGCTCAATCGGGGCTGGCGGCTGCAGGGGAAGGACCTAACTGGGAAGCTCCCGCAGAAGACCTAGCCGATGCTCTTAAAGCTGCTAGAAACAGAGGCTTCTACAGGCCTGCACTGAACCCCTACTGCAGGAGGAACCAGAGGAGGTGACAGATCCGGAGACTCGTGGAGAACCTTGGGATCCGTGGGAGACCCCAACTCCCAAGCCGGTAGGGAGTGACCTGGGAGAGGTGATGGACTGGTACCTTGACCCCGGTAAGCCTCAGCGTGTTTCGGTAGGACCCTCTCGCTGAGCCAGTAGTAAGGTCCTACGGCCCTGCAACCAGGGGCGCTTACATGGACTTTGGCCACTAGGTCGTGCTGCCCTGCAACCAGGGGCGTAAACACTCACACTCATGTACTGAAGTATGAAAACCTAGATAAGACTAGACTAGACTCTCTGCACATTCAAACAACCCTAACCACAGGAGAACTGCCATGGCTCCACTGGACAAGGGGAAGCACAATGGATCTGGTAACATTTATTTGCACTGAGTGGTAGCCTGGGTTTATGGCCCTTCATTTTATTAAGCAAAAAGCCTAATACAATACAGCTAATGCTTTAATATAAAATAGACACAACATGAAGTGTCTGTCTGCTATTGTAAAGTGAACTGATCTCATTTTTGGAATGAGTTTTGGAAGTTAAAATTTTAAAGGAAGGCAGTTTAGTGCATGATGATGAATTGAGTTTATTCTATATTTATTAAAGGGCGTTCACACTAGAAGGATAGTGAGAAGGTTCATAACCACTAAATATTTCAGAAAAGAGGCTATTTCTTTAATTTTCTTTCTTCACTACCTCAAGCTTTTGAGCAATGTTGAACCTAGACCACAAGTTACTTTGGGTAATCAGCTAGAATCAACCCCAGGTTGGTAGTGATTGAAAGTTGTTGTCTGTGAAGTGACATGGTTCATCTCTGTGGTGCCTATAATAAAAGCTGTCAGTGGAGTGAACTAATTGGCAAACTTATTGGCAGTCTCCGCAAAGAGGTCAAAGTCTTAATGGGCATGGAGAAATAGGGGAGGGGAAGGAAAGGAGAGGGAGTGAGTTAATCATTACAGATTAAAAGAGGGAAAAACCTGAAGAACTGGAAGTCTGTCTGAGAATGAAGACTAACAGAAAGCCTTGACTACATTTTAAAAAGCTACAAACCAAAGGCTTTCCAACTTTTCCTTTAGTGTGGACCACATCTTAGAGACTATTCCACCACTCCCCTTCATTTGTGACTGTATACAGTCCTTCTCCATGCATTTGTGATTACAACTGCCCTGCAGAATCAACTGCAATTGTTTATATAGCAAAGTAACATTAGGAAAGTGTTTACTATATTTGTAATGTCTTTAATGAAACTTAGCAGATAGAAATAGGACCGTCAGTGCCATACACTCAGTCAGATCTCTGCAGACTACCAGCAAGTACTCCATAGACCACAGTTTGAACTTCTACATTAGAAACATATCAGCTTGGCTGGATTTTTAAATAGAGATGAAAGAAAGTTTGCTTCTAAATATCTAATTCTTATACTCATTGCACTATTATAGTAATCATGCACACCAAGCAGGTAATCAGCTCTCCCCTTCAAACTGAAGCCATTTTATAACAGACATCCATTTTATTCAGTAATTACTTTTATTTACTTATCTGTAATCTCAGTTGAATAATGCACCATATCTGAATTATGTTTTTTTAGGAAGGCATGAAAAGTACTACAACTTTTAAGCACTGGAAAGGACATCTAGTGAATGAAGGATTAAATCCAGAAGTTAGATTGATTTATTTATGATGAGATTGCAAAACCCTATATTGCTTTGAGGAAAAAATCTGCAAAAAGGCAGCTTCTGGTCAAATATGGCTGTAAAGGGTACATCCAGGACATTCTGAATGTTGAAGAAAGGTATTGTATCTTCTCACATTCTTTACATAAAAAGAATATAAATTGTTTTTGAAGAGTCTCAAATCAAAGCCAGTATGGGCATAAAAACTAAATTACCCTCTTGCTGGCAGAGTTGGTCCCTGAAGAATAAGAATGAAAAACAAAGGTTGTGTGGAGTGTGGAAGCTGCAGTACTGCTATATATTGTTACTTTTAAATGTCCATACAGGTTTTATATGGCATGAGAACTTTTCACCAATTTGAATACCTATTTTTGTATTACTAGTAATAGTGGATTTGGCCTTACTGGTCTTTTATTCCTTCCTTAGTAGGGCAGCTTCATGTTGCTTCTAGAATTCAAGAGGGATAACTTCGTATTTCCAATGTTAAAACTCTACACAGCTAACATCAGAAAAGTATAAAAAGAAGGATCTAAACATACTGAACTGGGGTTAAATAACCAATACCAGCTGACGCTAGATATTATGCAAATTTAATTGGTATTTTATGTGATGACCAAGTTACTATGTTTTTATATTAGATACATTGTTTAAAAAGAATCTTCATATTGCATATCTGAGAGCAACAAAAGTATGACTGGAAGACCTTGGTCATGGAACAGAAGACCCATTCTCCTTCATCTTCTCTAATTGTCTGTTTCTTTAGGAATTGTCCCTGTAAACATCAAATCAGTGATGTAAAGTCTGATGTACTGCTCTGGCTGCTCTAGCTTTTGAGGTTAGCTGACCCAGTTTAGTTACCTTAGAAGATTTTTCTTTATAGGGGCACTGACTTCTTAAAAGAATCTTGTCTGAATGTTTTTAAACCTGCTGTTATGACAGACACAACTATAACTGAAAGATTAGTCATTTCCAATTTGTTTACTTTGTGCATTTTATGGTACTTTGACTGTACAAAGTAATGGCTTCCCCCAATTAGTCAGTTTCCCCTGTTGCTTGTCTCACACAGTAACAAGTTAGAGTGAAGCTATGCACAGAAAACAAAAGCCCCACAACAAAATTTATAAAAAGTGCATTTTCTTTTTCATGATTAGGTTTCAGGTTCACATGTGGCTGGCAAGATGCTTGGGAGTTAATGAAACCGGGAAGAAGTGCCATCCTAGCCCTCTAGCTGCTCCCCAGGCCCATGGTGGGAGTCGGAGTCCTTCACTCCTCTTGGCCTGGTAGGGGCTTGTAATGGGGCTTTGCCGAGGTTCATCCCTCAGCGGGGCTGTGGGGTATCCCACTGCTTCGCTGTCAGTCCTGGCCCTGCAGTAGTGTGGGACAACAAACACACTGTTAGGGGCTCAGGCCCTTTAGGCTGGGGCTGAGCCAATAGTTCTATACAGACGCCCAGGCACTAAGTCGGGGGTGGCAACCAAACAGTCAGGAACTCAGGCCCTTAAGCAGGGGCTGAGTCAATAGCAAGAGGTCCTAGCCTCTCCAGGCCAGGGAACAGGGGGAGTCTGCCACCCAAGGAGTGGGTGGCAGAGGGGACACAGGCCCTCCCACTCCACTGTGTCCCAACCCGGGGCCCTAGTGGCGGCGGAAACTCGCTGCTGTCAGTGGGGATCCTGGCCTCAACACACCAACGTAGGCTCTGGCAGTGCTGCAGCCAGACTGGGGTCCGCTGCCCCCGGGCTACTTCCACACTCCCACTCGTAGGGTACCGCTAGTGTCCTCAGCGGTATCTAACAGCATTGGTTCCTCTGGGTAGGTAGCTGGAAAGGGGCAGGCTCGGCTGGCCCAGTGCAACCTCAGGCCGGCCGCGGCCTGCTGCTGTCTCCTAAGAGGGAGCTCGGTCACAGACGTCTGGTCTCTCCAGCGACTGGTTCTCAACTGAGCTCTGCAGGCGGGCTTTTATACTTCCAGGGCAGGCGCAGGACCCAGTGGCTCTGCCCATGTTGGTGTTATGGGAGGTTCGTCCCTCAGCGGGGCTGTAGGGTATCCCACCGCCTTGCTACAGGGCTCCTTGTTCTGCACAGCCATTCCATCTGGCTTCTGTCCAGGGCTGGGTTGATGCAGGATTGAATTGTCTTGATTACTTTTTTCTTCGTTTGACAGAGGCAGAGAAGGTGAAAAGAAAATAAGGGAAGGAAGACAGACAAGCATTGCTGATAACCTGTGTGCAATCCCCACCCTCATAATTTACTTCATGAAGATTAGGTACATTTACCAGATTTTGGCATAGGCTTCCACAATTTGCCTTTGGGGAGCTCCCTAATCTATTCAATACTGACTTCTGTGCCTAGTCGTGCTGACTTATACTTGTGTGGCATGTATATAAAATTAGTGAACATTGTGCCTATTATTTAGGGTTTTGATACTTACTACAGGAAGTGCCAAATATTTTACATCGTGTAACCAGTTCAGTGCTCTGCTAACCCCATGTCATGACCTGGAAACTCCTGCATTTTGAAAAAGAATACTGTCTACCCCTGAGATGTGTGAATGCTTTTGAATGTTTTTGCAACAGCTGCTAGAAGTAAAGCTTCTCTCCCCCCTCCCCCTCCCCCACTAAAAGGCAATAAATGTGGTGAGTTTCTCTGGGAATGAATACTTTAGTTTTTGTAAATTGGGTATGTTCTCTTTAACAGAATCCTTCTCCCCAACCCCCATGCTAGATTCACTGTTTGAGCATCTTAACCATTATCTTTTAGCCGAGACTGAGAAGAAGGGTTCTAGCTCAGCTCAACTAACAACTTCTTCCTCCCCCCCCCCCCCCCCCCCCCCCCCCAGGACAGTTACTACAAACTTTTATATCATCTGAAAGACTGTCAAATAGGGGTTCCTCCTAAAAGATCTCCAGCTAAAGAGGAAAGGGAACAAGGGATGTTGTTAAAATGAAAGTCTTATTTAATATTTCACATTTCAAATGCTTTACTTATTTTTAACTTCTTTTCTCTGTCTTTAATAAAAATGTAAAGGGATTTGTAATGAGTTTTGCTATGGTACTAAATAGGTTGATGTCTCTGTGTACTAAACGTGGTTTAACGTTATTTGATGTTGGACAGCAAATGGGTCATGTTAACATCTTTGACTCTCTGGGCCCATTTATTCCATCTAAATTAATAGAACAGTTCCTTACCCTAATAAAATCTTTTCTAAAGTAGGATTAAAGAAGTTTTTTTCAGAGACAGGCAGCCAGACATTTTGCCCAGCTTTAAATGAGATGCACATTATCAGAAGCAAAATAAAGTCACTTATGAAACTATTTAAGAGGATCCACTATTTGCCTGAGGGCAAACTTGAGTTATTCAAATAATTTGGCATCCATAAATTGGAAGCATGCTAGGTTTTATTTTCTTTCAGTAGATCTTGTCAAGGAGAAGATTGCTCTCATATTTCTGCTTTAGAGCATGGTAAAAGGGAATGGCAAAGAAGAATTTGAGTGAAAGAGACTAAGCATGTTGTGGAATTCCTGCCAAGACGTGCCCTCTCATGCTTATTGAGAATCATAGCAAAAAAATTAGATGATAAACTATCATTTACCTTTCAGTAATAAAAGGTGCTGTACTACTTATGCATGCAAAAGTTTTATCTGGTCTGTGAAGCACAGGCAGAGTCATACTAGATGCCACTCACACTTTAATACACATTAATAATTTTATCATTATAGTTTGTAGTATGCTAATGCTCTGCATAGATAGCTATTGAGTAAATTTCCAGACATGCCTTAACTTATTTAGGTGCTTTTGAAATATTTACCCATTGTCTCAGGCAAACTTTCCCTGGAAAATCTTGAAGCCATACAGAAATGAAGTGATAACATAAGTGTGTACCATTGGGCATTGGTACATGCTTAAAAGGATGGTCTTGATCCATAAAATTTGGATCCAGATTTTGAAAGTCCAAGAGTGCCAACCTGGGGATTCATCCTATTATAGAGACAGAGCCCCGCTGTGAAATTTAGAGTCAGCTCCTGGTTTCATTTCTGATCCCTCCAAAGTTTGGAGCATTCACAGCTGAAGTGTTGGCATGGGTTTATTTCTAACACTCAGTCATATTAAAGGAGACCAAATGCAGGGTACTGTTATAATACAAGCCCCAACACTATGTAATCTTACTGTCATTATATAATGCATCTTTTTAAAATTTAACTTTTGAAAAAAGTGTTTTACTGCACTTTTTAAAGAGAAAGTTCAGAGTAGAAGATGAATGGGAAACCAAAATTTCCTTTCACAACAATTTATAGGAATTATCTTTAAGTACTTAGGGGTGTTATATGATGTAGCCTGAAAGCCAACGTTGGATCCTAAAGAAATTATGTTGGGTCTCTATTTACTTCTCTCTTCACCTGTCCCTTGTGATCATCCCATCCAGCATGTCACTTTCC
The DNA here is from genome assembly GCF_027887155.1 of Malaclemys terrapin pileata. Taxonomy (NCBI): domain Eukaryota; kingdom Metazoa; phylum Chordata; order Testudines; family Emydidae; genus Malaclemys; species Malaclemys terrapin. Next base: position 53,861,996 of record NC_071510.1, on the reverse strand, counting down.
AATAAGGTGCTGGTCATCAGTGACCATTTAAAAAATAAATATATATATATATATATTTGAGATGTGTGATCCAACAGAGCTAATTATTCCTCTCCTGCCTGTTTATAAATCCTGTTTAATCCCACTATTCTGCCTGGAGGTGGATACAGTCGGTCAGACTCACTATAAGAGAGACTGGGACTGGCTGGACAAGGAGACTGGGGGCACATCTACATTACAGCAACACTGCTGTAGCTCTGTAGTAGACACTACAGTGATGAAGGGGTTTTTCTATCACTGTAGTAACTCCAACTCTCGAAGAGGCAGTAGCTAGAGTTGATAGAAGATTTCTCCCATCCACATAGATGTGTCCAGAGTGGGGATTAGGTTGACCCAACTACCTCACACAGAGTGTGAAATTTTTCACAGCTGTGAGCAATGTAGCTAGGTAGACTTAAGTTTTTGATGTAGACCAAGCCTGGGAGATGTGCAGGGGCAGGTTGTGACTGGGAGCCATGAAGTGGGAGGGGAGGCTGGGACAGGGACAGGGACCGGGACCAGTCAGAGATACAAAGGAGGTGAGGGTGGGTTGGACGAGGAATTGACGGGCTGGACAGGGAGATTGGGACAAGGAAGCAGTGAAGAGGAATGGGGGTTGGGGAGGAGAAGCAAATCTGAAAAGGAAGGGGGGGTGTGCAGGGACAGAAAAGAAAGAGCAAAGAAGGGGAGACAAGAAGCCATGAGAGGATGGAGGAAGGTGACTGAAATTGGATGAGAAGCCCAGGGAAGGAGACAGGGATTGGAGGCCAATCAAAGATAAGGAGCTGGGAGTGGGGGAAAACTAGGATTCACTGTGCAAGATGACTAGGGACATGGAGTGAGTAATTTGTGTGGGAGAACTGGGACAGGCTTGGTAAGGAGCCTGGGATGAGAAGCCTCAGGAGTGGAGATTGGGTAGACAAAGAATGAGACTGGAACAAGGAGGCCAGCATGTGGGCAAAATATAGAACAAGTTGGAAGGAAATGGGCAGAAGAAATCAAACTTGAGGAGAACAGGCAGACTCCTTTCAAGAGCCTATAATGGAACACAAGATTTATGAGTTTTTCTACCATCAGCAACTATCTGTGAAACCCACTGCCAAAACATGAGGGTCATCTTCCCCTTATTGTTGGTCAACAAACAGGGTGACAATCTACTATTACTATCAGTTACTCAGTGAGTTCAAGCGGCAGGGGTGTGTGCAGTGGATATAAAAGTTCCAACCCTGCTGATGACCCATGGAGGTTCAATATAATGCAACATGATGGAATTTGGAGTTTTCTGGGGGGGTTGTTTCCAGTTTCCTTTTTTAGAAACCTAGGAAGTTACACAGGAAAGCTATATTAAAAGATTATTAAGGTTGCAAAGTCAAGCACTCAAAAGTTAGGAAATGCTAGCATTAAGGTTGCCTGTGCAACCTTTATTCAGGCCTCTAATGTATATGCATGCATATACGATAAACTTTATTTCCATTATCACATACTATTTTATTCTAGAAGACTCCTGCCTCATTAAGTGCATGGGCCTATTTCGTTTCCAAATCCCCCAAAAGAGCACCGTCTACAAAACCAAAAGGGCCTCCCCTTCTACAGAGGGGGAGGGACAGAAAAGAACATTGACATCAACTGATCCTGGGGGACAACAAATTAAAAAAATATGAAGGGAGTGCACATCAAGATTTCAAAGACAGGGTTGCAGAGCAGAGAACCCCAGACAATGCCCACTACTCCTCAAAGGACTCCAAGGAGCCAGCAGATGCCCCTTGGGAAAGAGGAACTCTTTCTAGAGATGTGATGAAGGAATGGAAATAGGCTTCACAGTTACAGAGCACCTCCCTCACTGAGCTTCCTCCTCCTGGTCTTTTGGATAACCATGTTGGGCTGTGCCAGGAGGAGGTTAATGATGAGTTATCGCAACTTTGTGGGGCCATGGATGGAGTGTGTTAGACTAAGGGTATGTCTACACTATGAAATTAGGTCGAATTTATAGAAGCCGGTTTTATAGAAATCGGTTGTATACAGCCGATTGTGTGTGTCCCCACATAAAATGCTCTAAGTTCATGAAGTTAGAGGCTAGTGTCGATTTCTGGAGCGTTGCACTGTGGGTAGCTATCCCACAGTTCCTGCAGTCTCCGCCGCCCATTGGAATTCTGGGTTGAAATTCCAATGCCTGAATGATGCAAAACAGTGTCGCGGGGGGTTCTGGGTACATGTTGTCAGGCACCTCCCCCCTTCCCCCCCGTCAGAGCAATGGCAGACAATCGATTCGCGCCTTTTTACCTGGGTTACCTGTGCAGACAACATACCACGCCAGGCATGGAGCCCGCTCAGCTCAGCTCACCGTCACCATATGTCATCTGGGTGCCGGCAGACATGGTACTGCATTGCTACACAGCAGCAGCTAATTGCCTTTTGGCAGTAGACAGTGCAGTATGACTGGTAGCCTTCATTGGTGATCTGGGTGCTGGCAGACGTGGGGCTGCATTGCACACAGCAGCAGCCCCTTGCCTTTTGGTAGAAGATGGTATATTACGATTGATATCCATCATCGTCGTACTGCAGTGGCTGTCGATCATGGGCAGTCTCAATGATGATGGCTATCTATCAGTCGTAGTATGCTATTTTCTGCCAAGCGCCCAGAAGATGCCGAGGGCTATCAGTCATGCTGCACCGTCGTCTAACAGCTTAAGATGTAAAAAATAGATTTGTTCTGTATTCATTTGCTTCCCCCTCCCTCCGTAAAATCAACGGCCTGCTAAACCCAGGGTTTTGAGTTCAATCTTTGGGGGGGGGCCATTCTGTGTGACAGTTGTTTGTGTTTCTCCCTGATGCACAGCCACCTTTGTTGATTTTAATTCCCTGTACCTGTACGCCATGTCGTCACTCGCCCCTTCCTCCCTCCGTCCGTCAGATACTAGTTTCGCGCCTTTTTTCAGACTAGACGCCATAGCACTGGGATCATGGAGCCCGCTCAGATCACCGTGGAAATTATGAGCACTATGAACACCACGCGTATTGTCCTGGAGTATATGCAGAGCCAGGACATGCCAAAGCAAAATCAGGACCAGCCGAGGAGGCGATTGCAGCGCGGCGACGAGAGTGATGAGGAAATTGATATGGACATAGACCTCTCACAAAGTACAGGCCCCAGCAATGTGCAAATCATGGTGTTACTGGGGCAGGTTCATGCCGTGGAATGCCAATTCTGGGCCCGGGAAACAAGCACAGACTGGTGGGACTGCATCGTGTTGCAGGTATGGGACAATTCCCAGTGGCTGCGAAACTTTCGCATGCGTAAGGGCACTTTCATGGAACTTTGTGACTTGCTTTCCCCTGCCCTGAAGCGCCAGAATACCAGGATGAGAGCAGCCCTCACAGTTGAGAAGCGAGTGGCGATAGCCCTGTGGAAGCTTACAACGCCAGACAGCTACCAGTCAGTCGGGAATCAATTTGGAGTGGGCAAATCTACCGTGGGGGCTGCTGTGATCCAAGTTGCCAGGGCAATGAAAGACCTGGTGATATCAAGGGTAGTGACTCTGGGAAACATGCAGGCCATAGTGGATGGTTTTGCTGAAATGGGATTCCCAAACTGTGGTGGAGCGATAGACGGAACCCATATCCCGATCTTGTCACCGGAGCACCAAGCCACCGAGTACATAAACCGCAAGGGGTACTTTTCAATGCTGCTGCAAGCCCTGGTGGATCACAAGGGACGTTTCACCAACATCAATGTGGGATGGCCAGGAAAGGTACATGATGCTCACGTCTTCAGGCACTCTGCTCTGTTTCGAAAGCTGGAGGAAGGGACTTTCTTCCTGGATCAGAAAATAACCGCTGGGGATGTTGAAATGCCTATCGTTATCCTTGGGGACCCAGTCTACCCCTTAATGCCATGGCTCATGAAGCCGTACACAGGCAGCCTAGACAATAGTCAGGACCTGTTTAACTACAGGCTGAGCAAGTGCCGAATGGTGGTGGAATGTGCATTTGGACGTTTAAAAGCGCGCTGGCACAGCTTACTGACTCGCTCAGATCTCAGCGAAAAGAATATCCCCATTGTTGTTGCTGCTTGCTGTGCGCTCCACAATATCTGTGAGAGTAAGGGGGAGACATTTATGGCGGGGTGGGAGGTTGAGGCACATCACCTGGCCGCTGATTACGCGCAGCCAGACACCAGGGCGGTTAGAAGAGTACAGCAGGGCGCGGTGCGCATCAGAGAAGCTTTGAAAACGAGTTTTGTGACTGGCCAGGCTACGGTGTGAAACTTCTGTTTGTTTCTCCTTGATGAACCCTCCACCCCACCCCCCCACCTCACTCTACTTCCCTGTAAACCAAAAACCCAACCCTCCCCTCCCCCTTCGAGCACCGCTTGCAGAGGCAATAAAGTCATTGTTACTTCACATTCATGCATTCTTTATTAATTCATCACACAACTAGGGGGATAATTGCCAAGGTAGCCCGGGATGAGTGGGGGAGGAGGGAAGGAAAAGGACACACTGAAGTTTAAAACTTGAACTCTTATTGAAGGCCAGCCTTCTGATGCTCGGGCAATCATCTGGGGTGGAGTGACTGGGGGGCCAGAGGCCCCCCCCCACTGTGTTCTTGGGTGTCTGGGTGAGGAGGCTATGGAAATTGGGGAGGAGGGCTTTGGGTACACAGGGGCTGTAGCGGCGGTCTCTGCTCCTGCTGCCTTTCCTGCAGCTCAACCATACACTGGAGCATATCAGTTTGATGCTCCAGCAGCCGGAGCATCGACTCTTGCCTTCATTTGCAAGCTGACGCCACCTATCATCTTCAGCCCGCCACTTGCTCTGTTCATCCTGCGATTCAGCCTGCCACCTCTCCTCTCATTCATACTGTGCTTTTCTGTAGTCTGACATTGACTGCCTGCACGCATTCTGCTGTGCTCTTTCAGCGTGGGAGGACATCTGGAGCTCCGTGAACATGCCATCCCGAGTCCGCCGTTTTCTCCTTCTAATCTTCACTAGCCTCTGTGAAGGAGAAACATTTGCAGCTGGTGGAGGAGAAGGGATAGGTGGTTAAAAAAGACATTTTAGAGAACAATGGGTACACTCTTTCACGTTAAATTTTGCTGTTCACATTACACAGCACATGTGCTTTCGTTACAAGGTTGCATTTTTCCTCTTATATTGAGGGCCAGCCGGTTTGGTGTGAGAGATCACTCACGCAGTGCCAGGCAACAGATTTCGGCTTGCAGGCAGCCATGGTAAGCCACAGTCTTTTGGCTTTTTTCACCTTCTTAACATGTGGGAATGGTTTCAAACAGTAGTGCCCTCATTTTCCATACCAAGCACCCATTGTGTTGGCCATTTAAAATGGGTTTGCAATGTAAAAGGAGGGGCTGCGGTTCCCGGGTTAACATGCAGCACAAACCCAACTAACGCCCCCCCCCCCCCCACACACACACCCAATTCTCTGGGATGATCACTTCACCCCTCCCCCCACCCCGTGGCTAACAGCGGGGAACATTTCTGTTCAGCCGAGCAGGAACGGGCACCTCTGAATGTCCCCTTAATAAAATCACTCCATTTCAACCAGGTGACCGTGAATGATATCACTCTCCTGAGGATAACAAAGAGAGATAAGGAATGGATGTTGTCTGCATGCCAGCAAACACCGGGACCATACGCTGCCGTGCTTTGCTATGCAATGATTCCAGACTACATGCTACTGGCCTGGCATGGTAAAGTGTCCTACCATGGCGGACGGGATAAGGCAGCCCTCCCCAGAAACCTTTTGCAAAGGCTTTGGGAGTACATGAAGGAGAGCTTTCTGGAGATGTCCCTGGAGGATTTCCACTCCATTCCCATACACGTTAACAGACTTTTCCAGTAGCTGTACTGGCCACGATTGCCAGGGCAAATTAATCATTAATCATTGAACACGCTTGCTTTTAAACCATGTGTAATATTTACAAAGGTACACTCACCAGAGGTCCCCGGTGTGCCCTCAGGGTCTGGGAGCACGCCTTGGGTGAGTTTGGGAGTTACTGGCTCCAGGTCCAGGGTGATAAACATATCCTGGCTGTTGGGGAAACCGGTTTCTCCGTTTCCTTGCTGCTGTGAGCTATCCACATTATCTTCATCCTCCTCTTCCTCGTACCCCGAACCCTCTTCCCTTTGTGTTTCTCCAGTCAAGGAGTCATAGCACACGGTTGGGGTAGTGGTGGCTGCACCCCCTAGCATGGCATGCAGCTCCGCGTAGAAGCGGCATGTTTGTGGCTGTGCCCCGAACCTTCCATTTGCCTCTCTGGCTTTGTGGTAGGCTTGCCTTAGCTCCTTAATTTTTACGCGGCACTGCTGTGCGTCCCTGTTATGGCCTCTGTCCTTCATGGCCTTAGAGACCTTTTCTAATATTTTGTCATTTCTTTTACTGCTACGGAGTTCAGCTAGCACTGATTCATCTCCCCATATGGCGAGCAGATCCCGTACCTCCCGCTCGGTCCATGCTGGAGCTCTTTTGCGATCCTGGGACTCCATCATGGTTACCTGTGCTGATGAACTCTGCGTGGTCACCTGTGCTCTCCACACTGGGCAAACAGGAAATGAAATTCAAACATTCACAAAGGATTTTCCTGTCTACCTGGTCAGTGCATCTGAGCTGAGAGTGCTGTCCAGAGCGGTCACAATGAAGCACTGTGGGATAGCTCCCGGAGGCCAATAACGTGTAATTCCATCCACACTACCCCAATTCCGACCCGCTAAGGCCGATTTTATCACTAATCCCCTCGTTGGAGGTGGAGTAAAGAAACCAGTTTAAAGAGCCCCTTAAGTTGATAGAAAGGGTTTCATCGTGTGAACGTGTCCAGGCTTAATTCGATTTAACGCTGCTAAAGTTGACCTAAACTCATAGTGTAGACCAGGCCTACGCAAGTGAGGTGGTAGTGCAACCAGAACCCGAGTAAGGGGCTGTAGCCTGGCGCACTCTGCATAGATGTGCTCCAGGGTCTCCATCTTGCCACAGAAGGGACAGGTGTTGGGGAACTCCACAAATCACACTAGCCACACACCCAGGAGGGAGGGAGCCACCAACTAATATCCCCAGTGGTCAGTGGAGCCAGAGTGGAGTAAAGGTTGATCCACCAAGGCTCCCCACCCTCCACAGGTGGCAGCAGGTTCTTCACTTAATATTGAGAGAGGACATGAGGGCAAGGAAATGGATAGTATGGAGCAGGAGCCTGGGTGTAGTTCAGAGTTGGACGGCATTCAGCCTGCTCAGGTTGTTTATGAGAGGGGCCTGTGAGCTCATGGGACAGGGTCCCAATGACAAGCACCAGAGGGCCTGGTGTGAGGGGTGGGCAGGGAGCACTCTTCTGCATGCAGTGGTCAAGGAAAGCAAGAGAAACAGGAGCACACAACAGGAGACAGAGTGGGCAGGCCCATGCACTAGATGAGCACTGTGGGATCCACCCAGACCCTCAGATTGTAGTCCAGGTGGTCTCAGAGTCTGGTCACACCAGATAGGATCATTTTCCAGTGCACCAAAGGGGACTCCACCACCTGCACATAAAGATGGGGTGTGTAGCAGGAGTTCAAAGAGGAGATCCTCTTCCTTTGTGGCTGCTACAAATTTAGTCACTGAGACTAGCTTCCAGGTCCTGGTAAGACTGGCAGCTCAGAGAGGTCTATGAGAAGACCTCTCAGGTGGAGATAAAATAGTTACTAGTTATCTCGGAGCCCTCAGAGATAGGGGGGGAAGTTGTTCACCATCACTCTCCCTGCTGGGTTACCTGCACTCTAAAGGAGTCTCTGCAGGGCCTGAAGTGAAAGGTGTGGAGCTGGCCGTGGATACAGAGCAGGCCCTGTCCACTTTCCTACAATGGGAGGCTAAGGACACCCACAGAGACAGAGTGCAGCACCAGCTAAAAAAACCTCTGAGTTCTTCAACTGGAATTGGCCCAGGGTCAGCTCAGGGTGTTGAACTGGTGCCAAGCCATAGACACGACCAGATGGTTGAGCACCACTGCCCTCCCCAGAGCGAAAGGCACCAGAGAAGCTCCATCCACCTCTCCAAGCAGTCAGCCACTCTGGCCTCTAGATCACTCCAATTCAGCAGCAGGAAGGGAATCAGTGGCAGAAATGTATATGCACAGGTTGAACAGTGGACTTGCACCCTGCCACATGGTATGGAGCACAGGTGGGAGAGAACTCCCCTGCCACCCATCCCTGACCACAAGTGGAGGAGGCTGCTTAATAGATGGCCTGGCAAGTCTCCATCTGTGTCTCTCTTGCTTCGGACCATGAGAAGCATGTCATCAGCATTATTGGGGCAGGCAAGTCTAGGCCTACCCATATCTAAAGGCCCACCCCACAGTTAAGGGAAAGGGTCCACTAAGCCAGGCTACAATGGAGTTCTTGGGACAACAAATGCGGGGACAAAAAACAAACAAAAAACCCAGGAATGGGAATGAGGTCAAAGATGAGGGATTGCCGGGGGGGAGGGGAGGGAGGAGGGAAACCCAGACACCACCCACTGCTCCTCTAAAGGTGTCTAAGGAGTCAGTGGACACCACTCAGGGGAACCCTGCCCAAAGATGTAATAAAATGTGGGACCAGAAATAGGCCCCAGAGTCACAGAGCACCTCCCTGTCTAGCTTCCTCTTTCAGGTATGACAGATGGCACTCTTGGTCAGTGTCCGGAAGAGGCTGACAAGGGGGTCCTGTGACTGTGGGGCTGCAGATGGTATAACTCAAGAGGTGCAGGGAGAAGTGCAGTCAGAACCTCAGTAAGAGGTACATGCCTATGCTTACTAACCAACAAAGGAGCTGTCAGCTGATATCCCTGGTGGACTATGGAACCAGCATGGAGTATAGACTGGCCCACCAGGGTTCCTCACCCGCCTCAGGTGGCAGCAGGTCTTGACACTTGGTGTTGGGATGGGACACGAAGATGAATAAATGGATGGTGTGAAGCACACGTGCGTTCAGATGTTTCCTGAGAACACTTCAGAGGTGGACTGGGTGGATGTTGTTCAGCTGATTTAGATTGCATGTTAGGGATGGCTGGGGAGGCCTGTGGGGCAGGGGACTGCTGTTGAGTTCTGGAGGGCCGGGGTGAGCAGCAGGTGAGGATCACCCTCCCACTAGACCCGCACAAGGAAAGCGAGAGAACCAGGAGGCAGAGCTGCCCTCACGTCCTGGAGCACACAAAGGGGGATGCATGGGGGTGAACAACCCCATGCACTGGCTGAGCTCCACAGGGTCCACCCAGTCCCTCCGGTCTTAGGCCAGGAGGTTTCCAAGTCTGATGGTACCAGCCAAGATCATCTCTTGTGCATCAAAGGGGACTCCACCACTTGCACACTAAGGTGTGGATTGTGTAACGGGGGTTCTGCTAGGATGTCCTCCCCCTTAGTGTCTACTATGGACCTGGTCACTGAGACTAGCTTCCAGGTCCTGAGGAGGTCCTGATAAAAAGAACAGCAGCTCAGAGAGGTCTCGGGGGAGGCCTATTGGGTGTAGATAAACACTGCTGGTCATTTCAAAGCCCTAGGTGATGGAACAGGAAGGCATGCCCCAGCATGCTCCATGCTGGATTACCTGTAGTGTAAGAGCCTCTGTCTGCCCTCACCTAGAGGAAGGCTCGGACACCCACAGAGACCCAGTGCATTCCAAGCCAGAAAAACCCTGAGGTCTTCTACTAAAACATTGCCTGAACTTTGCAGTTTGACACAAAGATCCAATTTTAGGGGAGAGATGCTACCACCTTTCAAAATGGTGAAATAGTAAGTGAAATACACACCAGCAGCATTTTCATACTTATAACTGTGGCAGGGAGGATAAGATCTACAAGGTGAGCAAAGTTCTTGTTTCTAGAGTTCAGTCCAGCAATCCAGAACTGAAAATGCAATCTCATACTATATGGATAAAGTACATGGAGGGTAAGTTATACCCAGCCACACTAAAGACTGAGTACAATGATCAAATATATGGGTTTTAAAATGAGATCAGACCCAAAATTTCTCGGCAAGGTGATACACAAATCCCAGATAGAATATCCTAGAGAAGAGAGAGATTAATACCAGACAGACATAACTACGTTTTGGAAAGTTCTCATTTTCAAATGCTGGTAAGCTTTTATTGACTATTAAGTCTTATCCCATTCTTAAATTGTTTTATACTGTATATTCTACAGTGGTCTCCACTGAAGAGTCAACGTTTACTACATTTTAAGAGAATCCATAGTTAGAGCTCCTGGAAGTTCTCTAGTTGATGTCAATGAGCGTTTCAAGTGCTCAGCAGGACAAGGATGCTGAGATGGTGATCCTTTAGCTGAATTTTAAAACTGATAAAAACTAAAATACTAGGGAAAGTTGCCAGCTCCAACGTATTTCACCTAAATAAAGAGGGAATATATGGAGTGCCATTAGAGCTGACCAATGATGAGATTATCTTCTACTATGCTTTTGATTAAGTGTTAGTAAGTAAGTGACTAATAAGTAAATGAGGAGGAGAAAGCAGGCCATCAACAGCTGTACTGATGACACTTAAGGGAAGGACTCTACCTAAAGACAAGCCATATATCCCCCCTCCCTTAAGGTGTTAAGTGCCAATGTTATGGCCATGTTTGTAAATGGAAAGCAAGTTTTAAGTGTAGGGAAGAACATTTATATGAAAATTGTATGGAAGGGACAGGTCAAATGTAGCAACTGTGGTGGTAATCAGAGTCCAGTATATAGAGATATATTGCAGTAAGGCAAGCTAAAGAGATACAAAAGAAAAATTGTTAACATATCTTATACAGAAGCCATAAGGAGATTCTTAAAGCATCAGGTGGAGAAGGAAGAGAATCAGCGCAGGAAAAAACTGCAGAAACCTCATTCTACAAAGAATATGATAAACTGTGGAAGATATAGTAGTAATGAAGAAAAAGTATTATTGCATCAATGATAGAAGTAAAACTGATTTTCCCCCCAGTTTGTGATATACAAAAGAGGAAAATGATAGCAAAGGACAGTGGAAAAATACTTGTATAGTAGCAACTTGTCAATGGATCATATTCATGCAATTTTGAATGAAGATGAATGATGAAATATGACTAGCATGGAGACCTCAATCTTTTGTTGGAATATATACAGTTTGATAGCACATTGTCAAGGACTAAAAGAAAATATCCTGGAAATGAAAGCTAAACCAAATAGCCTATGTATCCAGGAAACATGGTTGGTTGAAAAGCTTGCATTTCAAATTCCAGCATATATTGCCTTTAGGCAAGACTGAAAACTAAGAAAAGGAGGTGGTGTTTGTACTTTCATATGGGAAAGATTAAACAACATAGAAGAGAATGAAGGGTAATTCTAGAATATTATGCTGTTGCAATCTGCATGCAGAAAAGTTGTATTTCTTTAAGGATTTATAATATCTATAACCCATGTGGGAAATTAGAAAGTTCAGAGCTACAAGAAAGAGGGAAGAATGCTAGAAGGCCATATGCTATGTGATGACTCAAATAGTTATAAGTTGTGGGGAAGTAAGACTGATAGAACTGGTGCATTCTTAGAAAAGTTCATTGATCAAAACAATCCAATGGTTTTAAACAGGGATACCCTTTCACAGGGTATTCACTCACTGTAGGTGGCATCACTTCCTGGCTGCTCTGGGGATTAGGTCTCTTCCAAGTCCAACGCTTCCCCTATTCTCCCTCCACATGTTGTCCTCTCTTTCACTCTGCATCCCCTCTCCTGCTCCAAGAGCTGCATCTTCCTCTTTGTGACTCAGTCCTCCAGCTAGATCACTATGTGGTTTCCCTTTCTGGCACAGAGTCTCACTGGACACATTGGGCAGGCGCAGTGGCGTAGCCAGCTTCTGAGAGGAGGGGGAGCAAACATAAAAAAGGCGCCCCCCCCTTGGCTCCTCCTCCGGCCATGCCCCCTTGGCTTCTCCTCTGGCTGCACCGCCCCACCCCCCCATGGCTCCTCCAGCCCTGCCATGCCATCCCCCTGCCCCCCTCGCTCCTCCGGCCGTGGCTGCCAGCAGCCATGCTGCACCCCCCGCTCCTCCGGCCGCACCCACCGCCCCCCCCCATGGCTGCTGGCCATGCTGCGGGCCGCCAGCCTGCCCCCCCCCCACTTCTCCGGCCACAGCTGCCGGCTGCGTTGCAGAGGTGGGCAACTGAGAGGGGGAAAGCGGTGGGCAGGAGGAGAAGGAGCTGACTAGACCCACACTCCCCAGACCACCACAAGGGAAGAGAGAGAAGCCGCCGCCACCTCCCAGCATGGACCTAGCAAACTCCCCCAGCAGCCGCCACAGGACGGCGGTGGGGTGGCTGTCCCCTTCGCCTGCCCCAGGAGCAGCCCGGAGAGCCTGCAGAACGGCTATGTGAAGAGCTTCATGACCCCCCTGAGGCAGGACTCCTTCAGGGGCTTCCTCTCCCTGCTGCTGCTCCCTGCCGCCTCCCCCAGGGCTCTGCTCAGCCTGGGCGCCCTGGCTGCCTTTGTCCTCTCACTCCTGCTCTCCTATGGCCAGAGCAATCCCTGGGGCCAGCAGGGCAAGAGCAACTGGCGGGACCCCTTGGCACCCCCCCACCCCACTCCTCCAGCCATACCCGCCGCCCCCCATGGCTGCTGGCCACACACCGCACCTCCGGCCACTTTTGGAAAGGACCAAGTACTGATTTTGCCCCAGATCCCTAAATGACCCCCTCAGGGATTGAACTCACAACCCTGGGTTTAGCAGGCCAATGCTCAAAAGGAACCTAGGCCCACCCGCTACTTGAGGTTACAGCCCAGGGAACCTACAACACTCAGCCAAGGTCTGTTCAGTCCCCGACCTTGCTACTCACTCCCTAGTTTACTTCCTACTCACCTCCCACAGGCTTTCTTCTCCCACCATTCTCTTTTCAAGGTAAACCTTTCCTTCGGGACCCAGATCCTACTCTTTTCCTGGTTCCCTCTCTAATACACAGTAAGTAGCTACAGGCATCCTCATAGCTGCCTACCATGTTGTTGGTTGGTTTTTTTTGGCCAGCTTCCTAGCTTTATCCTAGCCCAACCCATACCCATTCAGATGAGCTTCATCTTCAATCTGGGGTTGCTCTACTAGCCTAATCCTCTCATGTGAAGCCTGCCACACTAATTGGCCCTTTCTGAGCTTCCTTAACCCATTCAAGATTTAATGCAGCAGATGGTAGTTTTTCCCTGCTAAGACCTGGGAATTCTAGTAGCAGATATTGCAAGAAAATGCAACTGGGAAATCTATAAGGAGGAAGCAATGTTTAATTTGTGCTAGGGCTGAGCCACAGCATCTCTAGACTTGGCAGTTTATAGCTTGTCACCTCTAGGCTTGTTGCATCAGTTATGAATGTAAAAAAATTGCTTGAGCCCTGTCACCTCTTTATTACAAATTAAGCACTGGGAAGAAGGAATGGGGAGTGATCATTTCCCTATATGTATTACTTTTCAAGAGCAAGGTAAGGTTGAAGGTAATTAAAAATTACCCACCTGGATTTGAAGAAAGCTAATTGGGAGCTATTTACTAGTAAGTGTACTGAATTTGTGAATAGTCATTGAGTGTGTGACAACATAGAGAATTTCAATGATAATGTAACAAAGGGATTAATAGCTGCAGCTGCTTTAGCCACACCTAAGATATTGAAGTACCCCAAACCTATAAACTCACTTCCATTGTTGAATGAGAAGTGCAAAATGGCAGTTAAAGAAAGGAACAAAGCCTATAAGAAAGAAGACAATAGTGAAGATCTAATGAAGTATAAAAGAAATAAGGCAATAACACAAAGAATTATTAAAAAAATCAAAGAGTTGGAGGAAGTACTGTGGGTGGATAAACAAAGATACCAAGACATCATAAATATATGGCCAAATTAGAAGAATGAAGGGAATCCAGACCAAGAACCACATCCCAGGTCTTATTGGGACTGACAACAGAGATAGAAATTCTGATAATGAAAAAGCAGAAGTTTTAGTATAAACTTTCAAGCGGTGAGAGATGAAAACCAAATTGAAGTTTCTACCAAATTAAAAGACAATTCATTGAAGAGAATCATGATCTATTATGTAGTTGGGATAAACATGAAGATACTATAGTGAATGAATGCTTTTGTATGTGAGATCTTGAGAAAGCTATTGATATCAGCAAGAATACATCACCAGGCAAAGATAATATATGTAACATAATGTTTAAATATCTGACTGAAGATAGTTTGAAGGAATTGTATAACACTATGTGGGGGGAAAGGAGTGATACCGATAGTGTGAAAACATGCAGTAGTAATTACAACACAAAAACCAGACAAACTATCCACAAAAGTGGATACCTGTAGATCAATTGCCCTTACAACCTGTCTGGGTAAAATTATGGACAGAAGGGTGAATGGAAGATTGGTTGCCTCTTTGGAAAACAATGGCATTATAGATAAGGTGCAAAGTGATTTTAGGAGAGGAAGATGTACCATTGATCACACTGCTAAATTAGAAACTGAAATACAAAAAATTATGAGGTGCAAGAGTTTCATGATAGCTGTCTTTCTAGATACTGAAAACACACATGACATGTTATGAATGGAAGGTTGATTCAAATTAGGTGCACTGGGATAATGGGAAGAATGTAGGCATAGGTTAGAGACTTTTTAAGTAAAAGGACCATGCCAGGTCAGAGTTGGGAAAGTTATGTTGAATATATACAATACTAAAAATGGTATACCACAGGGAAGTGTTATCAGCCCAACCTTATTTAATATTATGATAAATGATCTCCCAAAACAAATAAGTGCTGGGATAGGCGTCACTCTGTTCACAGATGATTATGCTCTGTGGGTTAGGAGCAGGAATACAGAGGTGACAGAAAAGAGAATCGACCATTACGAGACACCTGTTATTAAGGAGTTCATGGGGTTTCAAGTTCTCCATTCCTAAAACCAAAGGACTGAGCTTTACAAAAAGGAAAGTTACAAAGGAATGTAAACTGTATCTGAGACTGTATGGAAAACAAATAGATATAGTTAAAAGGTTCAAATTCTTCAGGGTAATATTTGATACCAAATGACTTTGGAAAGGTCATATAGACTATGTTAAAGATAAATGCACAGGAAGGATTAATCTGCTTAACAGTCTTGCTGGGTCTAATTGGGTGGCGGATAAGAAACAACTGCTAATGGTATACAGAACCTTAATCAGATGACTTATTGACTATGGTTGCCAAGCTTTTGGGTCAGCATCAAAATCAGAACTTAAAAAATTAGATTTAATACAAGGCCAGGAACTACGAATTGCGTGTGGTGCATTTATTTAAACAGCTATATGCGCTACAGGTAGCTTATAGTGAAATGCCAGTTACACTACGAATGAAACTACTGGACCTAATTTTCTGGGCCAAAGTTAATAGGAACTACAGTTATGAAAGTACCAAACAAATTTATGGACTGAGTGCACAGTGGAAGAAGCAATTGATCACCTTTTATGGGTATGGAAAGGATTTGATAAAGAAAGAGAAAAGCTTTTTGAGGAATTCAAACATCTTAAGGTAAAAAAATATATATATTAAGTGATTTAGTAAAAACATTGGGGGGAAATGAAGCCTTGTTACAGGGCTGAGTGAGAGGATATAAGGCTAAAGACTATTCAGTCAAGTCTGATTCACCATAAAAAAGAGAAAAAGAAAATATGGGGGCTTGGGGGTAGGATGAAGTCCAGGGAGGTAGGAGAAAAGGTTCAAGCCCTCAAACACCTATTTTAAGGCCCCCTAGATTGGAACCCAATGTAGATAATGGCCCTGGGTTTGCCTGCTAGGGACTAGTGAAGTGGTGTGAACCCCTTGAGGAGGGGATGGGTGACTAGAAGCTCTGAGGAAAGGGCATATGAACCACTGGGCCTGGCATCAAGGCTGGTGGAGTGGACAGAGGGATTGGACATTTGTTATGTGTTAGACTCTGTAACCCCAAAAGGGGTGTAACTAAACTGTGACTAGGCCAAAAGGCTGAGTTATAGAAAGAGAAACCACTGGAGCGACTGTTGGCAGGGAGTACCAGAATGGGAAAGAGCTGCTATACCATGCCCAGCCCTGAGGGGCCGTGCCAGTGGTAAGGAAACTCTTTAAAAGTGTCTCATTTACATTTCATACAAGAAGGTACAATATAATTAAATTTACATTAAGCATCTGATTTTCAGAGGTGCTGAGCATGTGCAGTTCCAAATGGAGTCAATGGGAGTTGCAATAGCTCAAATGTCTGAAAATCAAGCCCTAAACAACTTTACTATATGCATTATGGGCTATGCCATAATGTAAACTACTCTAAGAAGTGGGGGGGAAGGGATAGTTCAGTGGTTTGAGCATTGGCCTGCTAAACCCAGCATTGTGAGTTCACTCCTTGAGGGGGCCACTTGGGGATCTGGGGCAAAATCAGTACTTGGTCCTGCTAGTGAAGGCAGGGGGCTGGACTCAATGACCTTTCAGGTTCCCTTCCAGTTCTAGGAGATGGGATATCTCCATTAATTATATTAAGGGTAGCTGCAATAAAATAAGTGGATTAGATTTATAGGTATCTCATAGGAAGGAGTGCAGGGTAGGAGAGGAGAGGTGAAGGGGCAATGTGACCAATGCTGAGCATGATGTAACCAGGAGTTCCTATATTCTAGCAGCTCCCATTAGTCTTCAAAAAACAAGATGCCTCAAAATATAAAATTACACAATAAAAAGTTATTTTCCCAGCAGCCCAGAGAGATTTTCAGCAGAATCTAGGGAGTTGCATATGTGGGGAAGCTGTAGCAGATGTCTGGAGAATGGGTCTTGCTGCATCTTCCTTTTCCTGCTGCTCACAGTGTTACCACTGACAGGAGCTGCTGTATCAAGGTGACAGATGAAGTGATGTGGGACATATGGGGTGGCACCCACGGTAACCACATTTGGCACACTTCTGATCCCAGTAGTACCCAAATTTCCTTTTCCTTCTGGCTCTTTGATGGCTTCAGTGTAGCCCTCTTCCCTGTTACTTTCAGGGCAGCAACAAAGAAAAAGAGGAGGCAGCTGAAAAGTCAGGCATAAGAGCCTAGGTCTCCATCACTGTGATCAATGGGAATTTTGTCTGACTTCAGTGAAGACAGGATTTCACCCAAAGTGTCTCATGTTGGGTACACAAATGAGTGCACACTTCTGAAAACTCGGCTGCATGCAAAAGACAAAGGACAAAAAGAAGATGCATGGACAAGCTGTTCTACATTTGTGATTTCCCCCCCCACACACCCTTTGCTGCATCTTCCAAACAAAAAGGAAAATCACTTCCAAAACAGCTAATTTAACTGTCATTCTGGATACCAACTTGAAAGAGTTGAAGGTAAAACTGAATTTCTTATAGAATATGTTTAAGGGCAATGAGGAGCTCAAATAGAAGATCTGCTAGCTTAAAGATTATGCAAAAACAAACAAGTGATGCACAATATGACAGAAGTTCAATTTAAAGTTATGACATAAAAGCTTGCAGACTAAGAACAGACGCAAACTAAAAACTAGCTGGGATCCTAGGCCTGCCTGAGGGCACAGAAGGCAAACACCCTGTTCTAATCCTCTGAAGGATAGCCCTAACAGCACTTTCACTTAGAAATTCAATATGATGAAAAGATTCAGTACCTACTCATGAGATTGGTAATCACTCCAAGAACCCCAGGTTATCAACATTTTCTATAATTTACTTTTTTGTGATCTCCAATAAGTTTCCACAAAGCAAAGAGAAACAGAAGCTGTAAGTGCTAAGCACTGTGGGTAATTTCTGAGGGCTAGATTCTGTCACCCTTACCCATGTCAAGGAGTAACGTATTCCTTTGGCAGCCGGTGTGATTATGTGAGAAGCAAGACATGCTTCAGTTTGAGGAACAGTGGTAGAACCTGGCCCCAAGTCAGTAATGACTTGGGATAAACAACTTCAGACATATCTCTGATATCTGTCCAAACTGGATAGTCACTACGTAAGAGGATAAATGGACACAAGTCAGATATCAGGAATGGCAATATACAAAAACCTGTAGGAGAACACTTCAACCTCCCTGGCCACACAATAGCAGATGTAAAGGTAGCCATCTTACAGCAAAAAAACTTCAGGACCAGACTCCAAAGAGAAACTGCTGAGCTCCAGTTCATTTGCAAATTTGACACCATCAGATCAGGATTAAACAAAGACTGTGAATGGCTATCCAACTACAGAAACAGTTTCTCCTCCCTTGGTGTTCACACCTCAGCTGCTAGCAGAGCACCTCACCCTCCCTGATTGAACTAACCTCGTTATCTCCACACTGATATATACCTGCCTCTGGAGCTTTCCATTACTTGCATCTGAAGAAGTGAGGTTCTTACCCACGAAAGCTTATGCTCCCAGTACTTCTGTTAGTCTCAAAGGTGCCACAGGACCCTCTGTTGCTTATCTCTGATATCTGCACTTTAGTTCATAGCAAGTTATGGACAAAGGGCAAGATCATGGCCCAACTTGTTCAGCTGTGCAGGGGAGTAAGCGGGCATAAAGTGTGCCCTTTTTCCCTTGCATGGGCCACTTTTATTGTGATCTGCTGATGCAGAGCTGCTATGCTCTCCTGCAATGTATATGGGTGGGAGAGGGCAGAAAACGGGTCTGCCCCTCCAGTGTTCCAATCAGCATTGCTGGGCTGGGGGAGTGTGGAGGGGTGTACTGTCTCTTTAAGGAATAATCTGCAGTTTATGGCCAAGATGGCCTAGGTAAAACCAAGAGCACCCTAGTTCACCTGGAGTCTGGGCTACATAAAAATGAAGCTGAGCAAGAATGAGGGGAGCCAGAAGTCATGCTGGTACTTACAAGCCACAGGTAAGTATCTTGACATTGGTCCTAGAGGGTGTTTTTTATGACTAAAAGTTTGGTTGTTCTTTATAAGAGTCTTGTGAACTGGGTTAACTAGCTCCCTTTCCTGATCTGACACCTCAGGGAAAGAGAGAAAACTACCCTGCCTCCTTAGAACAATAGGAGAACTAGGAACTCTGCTAGCTGAGGTTGGTTTGGAGGCCTTCTTAAAGGGGACACTTTGTTTAGGTTTACCCGCCCCCCTTCATGGATCCTGTACAGGGATGAATGCTGCACCAGGTACACAGCTAAGGGAATATGCCCCAAACCCTGGAGTAGGAGAAACTGAGAGGTAGAGTCTGACCCTCTGATTTGCATTCTGCTTCCTGGGCTGCTCCTGGGACAATGCAACAACATGCTGCCTCTTAGTTAGGGCTCCTGGAAATCTATGATTTAGTCCTGAAGACCAAATTCATCCCTGGTGTAAGTCAATACAAGTCCATAGACTTTTTAATCATACTGAGATTATTTATACCTTGCTTTAATAAAATCTTCTCAGAGGTATTTAACCATCTTTATAAAGAAATTTGCTTCATTGAATAGCAATGTTCTGCTCTATTAATTTTGTCTTGGAAGTGTGGCTTTTAAAAGTTTTTTTGGTCTTAAAGCAATATAAAAATATAATAAACTATGGACAAGCATTGCGAAACCAGACATGTTCCTCCGTAGCAATCTCATGTAACTCCCATTTAACATCTGTCTTCCATTAGATGATACATTCTTCTCTAATGCCAGTTCTTCAGTTTTGTTGTTAATCGTATAAACTAATAGTTCTCATAAAGCAATTTCTGCTATAAAAGATGAGTGTTAATATAAGAGCTTTTTCACCATCTAATGTTCAGTTTCTGCACAGCCAGGAAGAATTTCATTCCATTTTGTATAAAAACGTATAGTCCGATACAGTGATTCAGACAGTAACTTACGATTCTATACTAATTCTAACAGTACTATCCTAATTTTCACAAGATGGCAGAAGTCCAATAACCCCTTAGATTTTTAACTTGTTGCAATTCTATCTTAGACTAACCAGTAGACTATATTGTAATGTTAATATATTTGAATATTGTCTGATCAACTCATTTAATTCATGCTTCCATACTTCTGAGAGACTGAAATGCACAAATAGGATAATGACAGGCCAAATAACAGCATAAAATTCTGCTACCAGATGATGATGCAGGCTGATTTTATTGTAAGGATTATTAAAAAAATTCAAGTGTAGAGTAGGAATGTAAATAACCTGTAATTATGTGAAAACTTGGTAGCTCCTGTGACAGACTCATTCCAGTGGGGTACCGGAGTCTGGTCCTATTGGGATCCAGGATGTGGGCGGGCAAAGCCCGCTGACTGCTAAAGGATCCCCCCCAGCCTAAGGGGGGGTCCACAGGGCCTGGAGACCAAAAAATTACAGGGGACAACTAATAAAAGAACAGGGACAGGAGTGAGGTCAAAGGGTCAAAAGAAGGGGACCAGACGGGGACACTGAGCAGAGAACCCCGGACAATGCCCACTGCTCCTCAAAGGAGTCAAGGGAGCCAGTGAACACCGCCCAGAGGAACTCTGCCCGGATACGTGAATGAACGGAGGACCGGAAATAGGCCCCACAGTCACAGGAGACTCCATCGGCCAACCTCCTCTCCCTGGTTTTATAGATGGCTACAGAAGTCTGGTCGAAGGCAAACACACCGGCCACTGGCTGAACAGTTTTCTGTTCCCTGAGTGACCAGAGCAGGGGCTGCACTAGAGTAATCAGGAACCTGCTAGAACCAGTTAAGGCAGCAGACTAATTTGGACACCTGGAGCCAATTAAGAAGCTGCTAGAATCAATTAAGGCAGGCTAATCAGGGCACCTGGGTTTTAAAAAGAGCTCACTTCAGTTTGTGGTGTGACTGTGAGGAGCTGGGAGCAAGAGATTTAAGGAGCTGCTGGAGGACTGAGGAGCACAAGTGTTATCAGACACCAGGAGGAAGGCCCTGTGGTGAGAATAAGGAAGGTATGTGGAGGAGGCCAGGGGGGAGTAGCCCAGGGAGTTGCAGCTGTCATGCAGCTGTTACAGGAGGCACTATAGACAGCTGCAGTCCACAGGGCCCTGGGCTGGAACCTGGAGTAGAGGGTGGGCCTGGGTTTCCCCAAACCTCCCAATTGACTTGGACTGTGGGTTCTTCCAGAGGGGAAGGTCTCTGGGCTGTTCCCCAACCCACATAGTGAATCTCTGAGGCAAGAAAATCCGCTAATAAACGCAGGACCCACCAAGATGGAGGAGGAACTTTGTCACACTCCCCAAGGTAGACCCATCTTGAAAGGATGCAGATATACCTAGTATGCTCTCCTGATACAAATCTATAGAAGAAACAACACTAACCATTTATCATTCCTCCAGCTAAAGGGCCTTGCTTATTGGCTTTTGTTTTAAATTCTAGCACTGATCCAGATGGTAGTGTCATGATAAATTGTTACACTGTTCCACAATTTGTGCCCTGACTTAAATATAACTGCTAAACTTCAATAATGGGTTAGTCAGTTTTCTCATTTGTGTTTCTAGGAAGAATTGCAAACTTCATTTTTAGCACTTCTAAATGTATTTTCAGTGTATAAGTGATTCAGTAGATCCAAGATAATAAGTCAAGTGTGCAAGACACTTGCATTACAATCACTTTGACTGATTGCTTGGAAAGTGATCTGCCCCATATCATGGTATTATCAGAACACCTCACAAACATTAATGAATTCTGACTTGGAAGCGCTAAGGTATCTTGTCTTATGAACTTCTAATCTTCCTTACTTTACTAATAGACTTGTCAGAAACTTGGAATCTCTCTTCTTTTGTCCTAAATCAGAATGAAGAATTGAATATACGGACCAATACCAGAGGGGAGTGAAACACACACATCTTACCAGTGGATTTCACTGACATTTACTACCATCAAATGAATTGTGAGACTCAGGAATCTTGGGTTCACCTCCAGGCTTTTGAAAAATGTGCTCTAGTGAGCACAGACTCCTCTGTTCTTTTTCCCCCTCTCATGCCCCAAGCTTGACCCCCTTCTGCCCAGTCTCCTCGAACGGGTCCCTATCACCATCCCATCTCTCGCCCTTAGTCTACCCTGCCCTAGTCTCCCATTATGGGAGCCTCCATACTATCTGTCTCTGTCTTCCCTCCCCACCACACTGGGTAACACTTAGTTTTAGTTTTTTTTTTTATCTGCCTAATAAAATACCTTTACCTTATCCATAACTCAAGAAATGACCATTTTTTTTACCTGCCTCTTCAGGGAGCTTTAAAATCAATATAAGCCATTATGATCAAGGGAATTCCTGTCAAGTACTGTTGCCAAATTCAAATGATTGGAGAATTATTCCATTACAGAAGGTTGCTGCATTTGGTCCCAAGTATAGCAATCTATCTGCTTAATGGTTGGTGAGTCTTCTTTCATCTGAACAGTAAACAGTATGAGGAGTATAGGAGAGTATGTTTAAACTTTTAGTTGCTCAAGAATTATTACCTCCAGAGTGACACAATAAAATTTACTGACAGCTAATCCAACAAATATCTAAATAATGGTAAGAAGTTTTATGCATACTTGAGTGTAACCAGCTATTTTAATTGATCACTTTATGGAAAGATTTAAAAGTTAAAAATTAGTACACTGTGCTAGAGATGACATGGAAAGTTGCTCCTCTCACAAAGGAATGAAAGTATCAGTAATTAGAAGTACTTACCCACAGTAGGATAGTTTGATAAATCAACAATTTCAATATTAAGCTGGAAGTTTTAGCAGGTGTGAAAAAGGATGTGTGTGCAATTCACCTTAATGGAACTACGATTAATCTATTTCATTACTAAATGCAGAGGTAAAGATCTAATCTCATTGCTAGACTATAGAGAGAAGCAGCCACAGTTATGTATCCTTGACTGGTGCGATTAATTAGGGTCAGTCCTTGGACCAATCCTATTCAATTTATTCATAAATGATCTGGAGAAAGGGGTAAACAGTGAGGTGGCAAAGTTTGCAGATGATACTAAACTGCTAAAGATAGTTAAGACCAAAGCAGACTGTGAAGAACTTCAAAAAGATCTCACAAAACTAAGTGATTGGGCAACAAAATGGCAAATGAGATTTAATGTAAAGTAATGCACATTGGAAAAAATAACCCCAACTATACATACAATATGATGGGGACTAATTTAGCTACAACACGTCAGGAAAAAGATCTTGGCGTCATTGTGGATAGTTATCTGAAGATGTCCACGCAGTGTGCAGAGGCGGTCAGAAAAGCAAACAGGATGTTAGGAATCATTAAAAAGGGGATAGAGAATAAGACGGAGAATATATTATTGCCCTTATATAAATCGATGGTACGCATACAGATGTGGTCTCCTCATCTCAAAAAAGATATACTGGCACTAGAAGATTTTCAGAAAAGGGCAACTAAAATGATTAGGGGTTTGGAACGGGTCCTATATGAGGAAAGATTAGAGGCTAGACTTTTCAGCTTGGAAAAGAGGAGACTAAAGGGGGATATGATTGAGGTATATAAAATCATGAGTGATGTGGAGAAAGTGGATAAGGAAAAGTTATTTACTTATTCCCATAATACAAGAACTAGGGGCCACCAAATGAAAATAATAGGCAGCAGGTTTAAAACAAATAAAAGGAAGTTCTTCTTCACGCTTACCTGAGGAGCTTGTGAAGGTTAGGACTATAATAGCATTTAAAAGAGAACTGGATAAATTCATGGTGGTTAAGTCCATTAATGGCTATTAGCCAGGATGGGTAAGGAATGGTGTCCCTAGCCTCTGTTTGTCAGAGGGTGGAGATGGATGGCAGGAGAGAGATCACTTGATCATTGCCTGTTAGCTTCACTCCCTCTGGGGCACCTGGCATTGGCCACTGTCGGTAGACAGGATACTGGGCTAGATGGACCTTTGGTCTGACCCGGTACGGCCGTTCTTATGTTCAGCGAGTCAGCTTTGGGAAGGGGACTCCATACATTTAATGTGTGTGTTCATCATTCACCTCAACTGTGAATGTCAGCGTTTCTCAAGTCAGATCCTAGAGTCTCAAGTATGGCACCCAGAAAATAAGGAACATACAATTAGTGACCATCTGTGAAAATATGGTTGAAGTGACTTGCCTACATCACATAGGAATTTGTAGGGCCGTAGCAACAAAGAACGTGGCCCCCTCCGAACGGTGGCCCCCTCCGAACGTATGTCCGGGCGGGGCCACTTACAATGCAGAAACTGGAATGCAGTATTTATTTTGCCACTTTTAGGGGCCCCCTTCCTTGCGGGGCCCATGCCGGTCGGAGGGTACGGAGGCGCTCGCTATGCCTCTGGGAATTTGTGGCAAAGGTAGGGATAGAATCAGTTCTCCAGGGCAGCACTCAACTGCCTTACCATAAGACTATCCTTTCTCTTCCTCCAATCCCCTGCCTCGCTTGCTACATAATTTCCAATTTCTGCAAAAAATGAAGTAAGGGTCCTACAAACAAGTCTCTTTCGCTACATGCCTCGGATTCATCCCCAGAAAAAGAAAATGAAAGATTTGTTTTGTTAAAAAAATTAAAAATAAATAAAATAAAGTAGAGAATGAGTACAGGAGTCTCAGTTTTGAAAATTACAATACCACTCTTCTATCACTTTTTTTAACAAAAATAATTTCTGGAAGTGTTTGGCTTTGAATTTTACCAGAACTTTCCATTTGAAAGCTGCTCACCTTTTCCACTGTGGTTAGATTGCTCTTCTTGCATTGGTCTGTAGTAACATTTGTATAAAAATACTAGGCAGAAGCTTGAACATATATCTCTAATTGTTCCTTTTTCCATTACATTGGAAACATTACATTTGTCCAGATAGGACCATTTTACATTTTTTTACTTTGCTTTGTTTTTAATCAGGAGAATGTTCCCACTCTTTTTAAGTTTCATTCAGCTTTTCTGTCATTTTACAATCCCAACCTCATTACCAGAATTTTTACTTTCCCATTCAAAATTAAATTCCCATTGAAATTAAAGAAATCAAAAAGAAAATACAAAAGTAAAGTCACATGCTAAGCTCTCATTTAGTCTACTCTACAAGCAACTCTGAGAACAAATTAGCTGCTGAACTCTGCACATAGCAAGAGTACTTAGAAATTTAAAGCTGTACTACCACAAACAAAACTAATCCCATTGTTCATAACTGTACACATCGCACTGTATAGTTATTATATTTTTTCCTAATACAAGATATTTCGCCAGATGCATCCTGTTCTTTCCTCAACCTGATGAGTTTTTCTTCCCCAACCTTCCCCTCTTCCAACTTTTTCCATTTTTGACAACATTCTAATAGCCACCATAACCAAGCACACAACCTCTGTGGGGGGTGTGAGTGTGTGTGTGTGTACACCCCTCTCTTGCCATCTCAGCCACATGCAGAAAGTGACTAATACTTTTCCATAACAGTGTTGCCAGCCTATTCAATTTAATGAGTAATGCAATTTTAGTCCCTACTGGAGCAGTTCTTTCTCTCTCCCCTCCAGACCCAAGAGGTGTTGATAGGTGGGGAAGGGATGGAGAAGAGGGAGCAGCCAACAACATTTTCACAAGAGGATGGAGGATGCAGAAAAAAACCCAGCACCTTGCAACACCAGGCCTTGTAAGGAGAATGGGTGAAGAACCCACAGAGCTGCCCTCCCCGACCCAGCTGTGGTCAAGAAGAGAAAAGGACCAGGCTGCAGCTGCCGCCTCAGGACTGAGAGAGAGAGAGATTAAGTATCCATGGAGCTGCAAGAGGAGCAGAGGTGCACTGAGAGATAAGACATAGAAGAGCTAGGAGGATGGGTTGATGGACTTGCTGATGTTCCCAGTATTCTGTATTATCCAGGGCCTGAAGAACATGGCAGAGTCCTGGTTTAAAGCATTACATGTTGGCTTAGTATTGTGTCCATGGGTTGCCTCTACATCTCCCGGTCTATTTTTTCCAATACTCTCTTTGGTCATGGAAATGCTTTCCTTAGAAATTGCCATGCTGTCCTTGGCCACTGCTACAATCTCCTGGGAGAGCTCCCTGACTTCTTCCCTCTCTGCCCACAAATACTGCCTCCGACCTCTTTGCCATTTCGTTTTTTCTTTGGGACACCATCATAAGATTTGAACATTTCATCCTGAGTTTTCTGGTTTTTGCCTTCTCATGTTATCCAGTCGCTTGGCCATTGATACAGGCCCTATTCTTGAGGGTCTGGCTGTTGTAGGTACCCTGACTGTGGGAGTATGAAAACACAGTTGGTTGTTCATATTTCAGACTTGGAAATGCTTCTAGCTCACATCCACCTAAAATGGCAGCAGCCATGGGGTACCCATAACAGAAGCTAGCATGCCCATATAGCACGATGCAAATAAATTGTAAAGATCAGTTCTCATATGCTGAAGTTCTCTCCAGATGATTTGCCTCCTGGTATGGATGTTTGGCTGGAACTTGGGCTCTGTTGCTGCAGGGGAGGAATCAGGTTGGCTTTCTATATGGCTGGCATCAGGATCCTGAGTCCCCAAAAGATCCTGGCTGTCAGGGGATAGCTCCTCACTGGCCTCCTCATTCTCATCCTCTGAGTCTTGCTTGGCATCCTCAGAGGCTAGGGGTATTGAGCGAAGAGAGCAGGCAGCAGGTACCACAACCTTTCTGGTTTCCATGGTTGTACAGTTGTGCAAAATCCTGTCCAGTTCTTCAAAAAAGGGACAGGTTCCATGTCCCCTGTTGGATTTTTTTTTTTCTTGCCATCTGGTTTTAATGTAGATCCTCCTGAGCTACTGGCTCAATACTTGGCACTTGCTGGCATCCCAGTCATGACCCCTCATGGACATCTGCTTTGCAATGTCCAAAATCAGATCTTTATTTCAGTGACTGGCCACAAGCGCTTCCTGCACCAATGCTTCACCCCAGATGGTGATGAGATCTAGGGCCTCAGCATGGCTCTAAGCAGCTGCCTGAGGCGTGACGTGGGGCCTCTGTAGCAGCTTCCTAGCATTGCTGATATACTGGAATCCAGGAGCAAATTATTTAAAACTGGCACAAGGCCAGAGAGAGGAGATATCCTGGCAACTTAACAACAGAGCAGTGGAAGTCACACAGGTAAACAACAGGTCAGTAATAGTGGCCTGCAAAGCAGTATTGGATAGTTGTTGGAGGACTGCCAAAGTGACATGAACAGTAGACCAAGCTAATTTGTTTCACAGCAAACATAGTGCACTTGGCAAGAGTACTCCAGAGTTCATGATAAATGCAGGATTAGTGCGCTCAGATGGACTTTTGTGTGTATGCAAGCATTTTCAAACCAGATTAACTCAACTTAATCTGATTTTAAACCCCTAGGGTAAATAAACCCTTAGTTAAGTAACTTATTCTGAATGTAACTTTTTGCAGTTCACTTTCCACATCTTTATAGCAGCATCTTCAATATTTTCTTTTATTTTTAAAGAGTTAAAAACAATATTCTATTTAGCATGGTCTTTTATGAGAAAGAAGCAGATTTACAGTACAGGATGTCTGTTTACAAAAATTAGCTATGCAAATTCTATTCTTTTGTGTGTCCCTTTTTTTTTTAAGATTCCTTATATAGAAAATTCCCTAAAGTAAATACAAAAAGCTGTAATGTTGGAAGAAGTCACTTTAACATGGGCTTTTATTTATATTAAGACAGTAGTACCTCAATTTACAATGCAGCTAAAAAGGGTAAATTAAACATCCGTGTCCAGTAAGAACCATCTTTGAGAGATGAAGGAATAAACGAGCTACAAAACTTTAACCAACATGAGTACCTCTGTATTAGTGCAAGTGCGTTATATAATAATGGCTTATGTGATCTATTACATTGGTCAGAATTTGTTTCTAAGCTTAAGTAGAAATGGATGTTCAGGTAGCCACAACCATTCAGATCTGATAGGAATTGGATGCCCAACACTTTATTTGTGTGTTTGAAAATCTCCCACTCTTATTCTTTTAGCTAGTAATAAAACAATGCCTATTCTTAATGTATTTTCAGTGCATGTCCTACCATGAGGTGTAATATACACAATTTTGGACAACTCCAGTTTTTGCAACAATGTTTGAATTTTCCTGCCAGAATTCAGATAACTTGGAACACAACCGTGACATGTGAAGAACACATTTTATATTTACATGATAACTTTGACATTTAAATCTGCAATTTGATTGGTAAGTAGCTATTTTCTAGAAGACTATTTGTGTAAGAGGAGATTCATCTGTGTTTAATTTTAAAAAAATGTAGTCCAGACTGCATTCTAATTCTTCTTCACAATTTATTTCCAAACCTGATACATCATTTTAAAAAAAAAAATCTTTTAAACTCTACTTGTAATGGGCTTTGTAAAATGGCTTCAAATACTGGGGAGTTCTAACTCCCACTAATCTTAATAATCAATAAATAATCCTATCTTATTTTTTCATATCGGTCCCTACCACCAGCTCCTCAAATATTGTCTATGGCAAAGTACTGTGCAACTGTAAATAATTAAAGTAACAGGTAACTGGCAGTTTCCATTCTACTGTGCACTGTTCAAAAGATTTAAGCATTTCATCTAGTATAAATAAACATTCATCTACTATTGTTCTTCTCTTACTTTATTTCTCTCTCTAATCTAATGATTTTTTTTATGTTTGAATAGGGAGTATGTTGCATGCTTGTGCTTTGATGCATTTGGTTGTTTAGAGAAAAAGGTAGAAAGAATAGAGTGAGAGAGCTTAAAGATTAAAAAAGAATGCTTTGGTAAGGTTTAGAGGGAAAAAAAGAAAGGTTGTTTAGTTACGTTTAGTAAGGAGAGGTGATTTTTAAAGGACTGGTTTGACATGTTGCTAAAGAATAGAAAGACAACAAAGAAAAATGGAGATTTGATTTAAAAGAAGTAGTTTGAAAGAATAGAGGCAAGTTATTAAAGAAAAGAGAAATGTTGGTTAGGTTTATAAGGAGAGGTGTTTCTAAAGGACTAGTTTGGCATGTTATTAAAGAATAAAAAATTGAGAAACTTAAAAGGTGTATTAAATATAAGGGTAGGTTAAGAGCATTTAAAAACCTTAAATAAAAGAGAGAAATATGTTAAAGAACACATATGGCAAAAAAAAAAGAATTTTATAAAGCAGAGACTGTTTAGTAAGCACATGGTAAAATGTATAAAGGGAGGTTAATAGAAAAGAGCATTTAAAAAGAGTTAAGTAAAAGAGAAACATATAAAGATAGGTTAAAAGTGAGAACAGGGCAAGAAAAGGGAAAAGAAAGCACATGGTTAAGTCAGAGAGAGAGAGAGCTTGTCCTACCAACTGTTCCTGGGGAAAGTGGCAGTTTCCAAGGTTCACAGCCCCTCAGGCTTGTTATCTCCACCTTTGGATCGGACCATTCAGATGCTTTTCTACAGCTGCATCATAGAATATTTTCCTGAACCAATCCTATAGTCCCAAGATTTTTAAACAAGAGCCATCTCCCTCCCCTCTCTCTCACCATCCTTTAAGTGCCTTATTCTTATCTGAAAAAACAGACCTCAAGCGTCTTTCCCACCATTTAGCCCTTTTACATAGGTGCTTTAATAAAGGTTAAAACCATAAGCTTAAAACCATAAGTTGTTTTGTTTTATGCCTGTATAGACATACCTGGTGAATCCACAAGGTGCAAGGCAAGACAGGCCAATACATATTATTTTACATACTCAAGTCTTAATGTAGCATTTGGATGTGCTAGTTAGGCACAACATTTGAAAATGGGTGTCAATTTTTTCTATATTAAGAAAACTGTATTATCTAAATCTGTACTAAGATGCAGTTTGTAGGAAAAGTTTTATACATAACTAAGTCATACGTAATTGCTGGAGCAGTCTATTAACTTCCTTCCCTGATGAGAAAGGGAAGAAGAGTAGCTGAATAGGCTGCACACAGGGAGGGAGAGAGACTGGCTGAGGGATAGATAAAAGGGAATTTCTATGTGGATTTCTGAGAGTGAGAATGAGTGCATCAGGGTTGCAGAGATGGAAGGGACAATAGCTGAGTGAAATATAGCAGGCAGGGTGGGAGAGTGAGTGCCTGTATGTATGTGTAAGCAGAGTCAGGATGAGCTCTACCCTGACATCTGGTGGTGAATTATGGCGAGGGTGGAAAAGAACTTCAGGGGCTGATCTTGTTTGCATAGGCACACCCACCTGCCTAGCCTGGGATGACGACAACAACCCAAAGTGGTTACTTTGGCTGGTGTGGGATCCCCAGTTTCTCTGTTATTGGGGCAGGAAGAATAAAGTGTTACCCTGATTCTGTGAATCAAGGCCAGTGGAACTGTTGTATGACAGAGGGACTCACCAGTAACTAAGTAGCACTCGCTAGACGAGGGGAATGGGTTACAAAACCCAGTGAATTGAGAGAGGTTGGGGACAGGTATGTGTACCTGATGGTATGGGCCCCTTTTGAGGGCCTGGAACACCAATTGCACTATCCCCTCTCTCCACTGTTGACTAGCAGAGCTAAGTTTGCTTCTATTAGGAGTCTAACTAGAAGTTGCTGAACTGAATTCACTTTGGGCCAATAGTGCACCAGCACTGGGCTCCCCTACTACAAGCTGAAATCACTAAGAGCTAAAATTGCTGAGCTGAGATCACTGAGTGCTGTGTTAACCAGTGGGGGAGCCTGAAGAAATATTGTTAAGTTGCTAGCAGAGCCGAGCAGTTTGTGGGGCAGTTGGAGCAGTCCATGGAACAGCGAGCAGAGCGGAGCTGAGCCATTTGCTGGGGCAGCTGGAGTGGTTCATGGGACAGCTGGTGGAGTGGAGTGGCTGGCAGAGCTGAGCAGTTTGTGGGATGGTTGGAGAAGCAGCGCGGCTGGTAGAGCAGAGCCATTCGTGGTAAAGGCTACAGCAGAACTCCATGGAGAGCTGGGGCAGTTGGCCTCGGACCATGTAAGGTGCCCCTTAACATCCCGTGTACCCCCCCATATTTCTGCCCAGGCTTGGGGGGGTAAAACTCTGTAGATAAACTTTTGAACTCTGGGGCAGCACTGACCAGGGACAGAGACTTTGGGGTGATTGGACTTAAGACCCTGAGGGAAAAAGGACACTGCCAAACTTACTTGGAGGTGGGTCTTTTGCTCATGGTTTGTGTTATGAATCCTGTTTGTGGTGGTTCCCCAACATAATGCCGCATTGTTTCCCTCCTTTATTAAAAGGCTTTTGCTACACTCAGACTCTGTGCTTACGAGAGGGGAAGTATTGACTCCTAGAGGCACCCAAGGGGTGGTATGTAATTGTCCCAGGTCACTGGGTGGGGGCTCGAGCCAGTTTTGCATTGTGTTATTGAAACGGAACCCCTAGATACTGAACCTGGCCCTTGTTGCTGCCAACTCAGAGGGGCAGAAGGGTTACATATGTATGGGTGGTGGGGAGATAGGAACAGAGAGTGGCTATAATATTTTGATGTTTTCTGCCTTACAACAATTTCTGCAGATGCCTTGAAAAATTGACTATATGTGGTACTATCACTGCAAAGAAAAGACTGTGACTGCAGACCTACATATACACTCAAAGCCTGCACAACCCTATACTTTTTTTTAATTAAAAAGGGAAACTGGTAGAGCACCTGTGGTTTTGGAAGACAGTGGGCTGCACCCTCCATCTGAGAAGGTGAGGCTCTGGACTGCAGGCTGCGGACAACTCAGGTTCTGGTTGCATTGTGTAAAAGTTATGTAATGTTGAAATAAAAACAAGTATTAAATACAAGCTCTCCATGTCTTAATGAGAAGAGCAGCACACCACAGGGTGGATTGCAGGCAGTGAGAGTAACTGGGATGTAGAGAGGGAGAAAAGAGCAGGAAGGCTGGGAGGAAGGGAGACCGACTGGGAGGAGTGTTGCAGAGAGTGAGACAGGGTGGCCGAATGGACTTGTAGGCAGTGTGGATGGGTTATTGTTCAGAGAGAGACAGATCATGGCTGTAGTTACACAGTGGGAGAGAAACTGTCTGGTTAAGATGTTACAGGGGTGGCAGGATGAAGGGATGCTCCTACCCCTCCTCCCTGATTTTGCCCCTCAGCCCCTCTCCTGCCACTACCCACTGATGCTTGACTCTCTCCCCCCAGCCCCACCAGTAAATTTCCACCCCCTGCTCAGACCCTGACCACCCCCCCCTCCAATTTGCCCCCTTTGCCCCCTTTTTAAACCTTCTACAGAGCAGGCAGCAGAATCTGATTCCGAGTGAGGGCAATGGCATCGGCAGATGTTACTGAGCTTACTCAGTTTGGGTGAGCATGTTCAGTACAACTTAGATAGGAAATTCTGCCAGGGAGCTGTTTGTGTCCTCCCCTTGATGGTCTCCCAAAGAGCAAGGATGAGGTAGCAAGCCAGTGGGCCACCCCTACCAGAAGCCAAGGGAGGGAGGGAAGGGCAACCACTCTGCTTCCCTGAGGAGTCTGAGAATAAATGAGTTTGGTTGAGAGGTGTGCCTCAGGTCTGAGGAAGGTTGGAGCAATCAGCGGTTAGTGGGAGCCTCTGGGTTGAGAGGAGGCAGGTTACTGTAGTGAGGTGTTTGAAGGAGATGGAGGGGGAGCTGCCATGTTTAAAGGGACTTGGGTGAGGTACAGGGGAGCCACTGGATTTGTTGGGGGTTAGTACTGTCAACCCCAAGTGGTCAAAAATCAGGTGACTGACATCAAGATAATATTATTAAATAATACACTTTGGGGGCTCTTTATTTACCTTCTGGTTTTCTAAACTTCAGGGTGCACTTGGGTCACATTTTCAAGCTTCTCTCCACAACCAGGAGGACCAGAAACTTGATTGTCACACGTGCCATTTCCGTTGGCTCTAAGATCTCTTGTTTTAAGGGGGGGGGGGAGGATACACTATAAATCACAAACGGTACAGGGTTGTTGGGAAAGATATCTGGGGGATCACTGGTTTGGGAGTTAAGATATGTGGAGCTGGGTTCTAGGGTTGTGGGCTTGGGAGAGGAAGGGGACATTGGGCTGAAGCAGATAGAGGGGGCAGCACTATGACCACATGTCCCAGGAAAGAGCTAAAGCCAGAAGGTTCCTGGTAAAGTGGGACATATGGTAACACTAGTCACGTTTGTCTCACTTGAGTGAGAGCTGTAGGCAGCCTATCCCCACTGCTCACCCCGTCTGCTCTGCCGGGGTCCAGACTCCCACTTCTACTCACTGGCTCCAGCAATGGCTTTGGCCAGGGCCAAGTAACGTGCCCGGCTCTAGCCAGCTAGCTCCTGAGCCGGGGGCGGAAGAGGGCGGCTCCCTTTCCTTTGTTATATACAAAGGCCGTCCCCCAGCGCTGCTCTCAGTGGAGCGGAGGGGTGGAGTGAGGCAGCAGAGGCTTTAGCTTCGCCTTATGCAAGGAGCGCAGCAGGAATCGCAGCACCGAGATTCCCCACCCGTCTTCTCCGCAAGTGCCTGTCTGACCTTAGCCCCAGACAGGAGGTCGTGCTAGTCGGTGAGTCCCGGGGGTGTAGGGGAGAAGCTTGTTCCACGCAGTGGCTCGGGGGGGGGGGGCGTACTTACCTTGCTCTGCCTAGTGAACGCAGGGGACCCTCCCTAGTCCCGCTCCGCTCCCTGGGAGTCCACGGGCCGTGGGCTCGCTGGGTGCCGTAGGCGCGGCGTGGCGCGTTCCCCTCCCTTTGCTGGGAGGACAGGGGGCTCTTGCCACCTCTGCTCGCCGAGGCTCTGAAGTGCAACGCGGGAAACTTGCCTGGCTCTGCCTGGAGACTGATAGGGGGTGTTGGCTCACTCCGCTCGGTGGGACCCCGGGGGCAGCAGGAGCTCTTGGCTCGCGCTGGTCAGTGGGGCCGGCTGTGGGGCTGCCCATCTTCCACCTGTTGCCTTGTTCTGAGCTTCTTTGAGGTGCTCGTGCGCGTCTCTTCCCGCCCCGGGTTCCCCCAGCTTGCTCTTTGGGGGACAGCTGCCGGAGTTCCCGGGTTTCCTTTCGGACTCTGACCCGTCTCTCCAGACTCAGGGACCCCATTAAGGCACCCTAGTACTGCTGGGTGGGTGAGGCGCTTGCAACAATTGCTGTTGCTTGTTGTCCGCAGGTTGTTTGCTCCGCTTGTTCCGATGTTACCCTTTTGGGTAACGGGCGCCGCAGCTGGGATTGTCTCCCTGCATCTCATCCAGAAACTCCTCTTCCCCTACTTCTGGCACGACCTGAAATACCTGCTTAAAGTGATAAAGTATGGGCTGACCGTAGAGATCTACAGGCTGCGAGGGAAGATTTTCACTGTGCTGGACAGGTTTGTGAAACAAGCTGAAAGGCAGCCCAACAAGCCATTCATCCTCTATGAAGGGGCCGTTCACACTTATCAGGACGTGGATAGGAGGAGTAACAGGGTAGCTCATGTCTTCCTGCAACAAGGAGCTCTGGAAAAGGGGGATACGGTGGCCCTGCTGATGAGCAATGAACCTGACTTCATCCATGTGTGGTTTGGAGTGGCCAAGCTGGGCTGTGTGGTGGCTTTCCTCAACTTCAACATCCGATCCAGGTCTCTTCTGCATTGTATCAGCAGCTGTGAGTCCAAGATACTTATTGTGGGAGCAGGTACAGTATATACTTACTTATGCTTTTAACCTCATACACTGCATTTCTCCCCACGTCCTTTCTTTGGAGACCTAGTTTAGACAGATGATGTATTAAAGTAGCACCAAGAGGCCCCCAAATCATGAGCAGGTCCCTTTTGTGTGGTAGGTTTATGAGGATATTGTTCCTAACCCAAGCAGCTTACAGTCTAAAAAAGTTTTGTGTAATTTGTGTGGCATAGAGGAGATGAGACCCCTGCAAACATACAACAGACAACTAGCATTTAGGAGAGGGATGTAATAATCAGGGGTAGCTCACTTTGTGTTAGTTTCCAAATTATGGGTGGATTTTTGTTGTGTTCAGAGGAGATAGAACTCCTTTTTTGACCTGCATGTATTGTACAATGTAATTAGTGTTTATGAGAGAGGTCCTCAAACCAAAACCACATATCCAAAATCAGCTTGATAGGTAAAGAGCTTCAGCATCCAAATCCAGGTGCTAATTTTGCAAATGGCTCTTCATCTTTATAAAAAAACTAAGCAAAATCTCAGACTGGAACACTCCTGATCTTTGGGGTTGGAGTGTGTGTGTTTCAAAATTTACACTCTAAATATGCAGCTTTGTCCCATCTCTAAAATTATTACGTCTACCTGCACTCTGTGCCTTGTTTCTGGTTTTCTACGTATTGCTGTGCCTTTATTAGGCTGAGAGAGGGATTTTGCACCCTTTTCACCTGATTGGTGGAATTCCTTCTACATACTGTCTACGGTGGTGATTTTCTATTTTTAAAAGTAATCTTAAAACTTCCCCCTGATAATTTTTAGTTTCATTGGATGTTTTGTACTACAGTTTGTACTACTGTTCGTACAAGTGTCTGAAAAATATGAGTGGAGAAGAGTGTTATTTACGCAAGCTACTGAAATTAGAACCAGAGCTGCAATGCAAATTCAGCAGGATCACAAAACACATAATGACTACAGTGGGTGGGAGATGGTTTTCCTATCCCATTCAAAAAATTTCCTGTTCCTCATCGTGATGAAACTAAATCTTTTCAAAGTTTTAAGAGTGAGACCCCAGAATAGCCAAAAGCTTAGCGATTAAGACGCTCACCTGTGATGAGGGAGACCCTGCAAATGAGGCCAAGTAGGAGCTTGATCTCCCACATCCCAAGTGAGGGCCATAACCACTTCTTGACTATTCTAAGGTGAGGGCTTTTTCAATCTCTCCTGCTGGGGCTGTTCCACTTTGTATAAATAACTAAGCGAGCCAGACTGGGGGGAGGAGAGACTGACTGCATAGCGAGGTGGAAGAAAATGGGTCAGTTTCAATCAGTTAGTAGTTTCTGGCAAAAAAAAAAAAAAGTTTGGTTGAAAAATTCCCGACCATCTCTAATAATGACCTATTGAGTTTACATTTTTTCTCTTTCACTACCTGTCTTATTCAAAATGTATATAATATCTCAATGTAATAGTTTAAAACAGTTAATCCTGATGGATTGAGGCTCTTTAGTGTTAGAGTGGAAGGAGGAGATTCATGTCTGTGAAACTTCTGCTCACTTACAACCAGATCCTACCACCTTTACTAGTCAGTTAGTCCCTATCGTTTCAATATGGGTAAGATACTACTTAAGATGAGTAAGGGCAGTGAAATCTAATCTTTAAAAGAGCCAAATCATGCAGTCCTACCTAGGCTATGAGCATTTTTGACAAATTGTAGCTGCAAATTGTATCCCTTACTGCAGGAAGTTGTATGAAGCAGTAAGTGTTAACAGCATAGGCATAGTACCAGAGTCACCCCAACTAGCACAGGAAAGTGCTCATTGAACTTTCTGGCACCTGTAATGGCAGCTGAACAGTATTTCCAGCTCTGGCATTGCTTAGGGCTTTCCACTGAGAGAGGGTTGCTTTGTCAGTGGCCCCTGACAACACAGGCTGCTTAGGGGGATATGCAGAATTATATCCCCTAGCTGTTCTGATTATGGCCCCTCTTTGGCCAGTGTTTCCCACTTTTTCCCCCCAGCTTCACTGACTGCCTAGGAGCCTCCTGGCAGAGAGGAAATTGCCGTTGCTTTCTGCCACGGCTGTGTGCCCTTGTGGAAGTCCTGTCGCTATGGCTCCTGAACCTTGGTTTACACTGGCAGAAGTCAAGATAAACTAGGAATGAATTTAAATCATATTCTGTGAATGT
Source organism: Malaclemys terrapin pileata (assembly GCF_027887155.1). Classification (NCBI taxonomy): domain Eukaryota; kingdom Metazoa; phylum Chordata; order Testudines; family Emydidae; genus Malaclemys; species Malaclemys terrapin. The sequence goes on along the minus strand of NC_071510.1, from coordinate 53,825,420 downwards.
CCTGGAGGAGGGGAGTGAGTGAGATATTTTCAGGTGCTTGTGAATTCAGAACAGCTACTGTGACATACAAGCATCAGGATCCTTAATCAGGTTTTGAAAGGGAAATTGTTTTCTTGATAAAATAGATATTTGATAATAATTAACATTTAACTTGATTATTTAAACTAAATTATAAAAATAAGTATTATGAGACATCCAGAGCAGCACAGAGTTAGACATGCAGGGTGGACTCTTATGGACTGTTCCAAGATGGGATTTGCCTCCCCATTTTGCTTGCTTGCTTCTCCCTTTCCTGGAAAACTCACTGGGTCCCCTACCTGGGTCAGTGCTTCCTTCAGATACATCCCAGCGTTTGATCAGTAATAGACATTAAGTATTTGTAGTTCCTAAACACATTCTAGAATCTTTTGCATGGTCTTCAATGGCATTTCAAGGGAGCAATGGCAGGCAACATAGATTCTTAGCTACATCTGATGACACCTGCAAGCTTTTGCCATAGGTTCTAGAACAATTTTTATAGTGGGGGTGCTGAAAGCCATTGAACCAAACTGTAAACCCCATATCTAATGGAAATAACTTCAAACCAGGAGGTGCTGCCGTATCTCCAGCACCTCTGGCTTTTGCTGAACACAATTTAGCAGGAACAGAGAGCCTTTTTGACAGGGAACTAAGTATATGGAGGGAATGAATCTAAAAATGGGGAGTTTGGGACTGGCCTTTTATTGTTAAAAGGATCATTGGTGGCAACCTGGGTTGTCACAGCTTATTTAGTATATACATCAGTGCCCTTCAAATATTTTGTCAGCAATATTTCATAAAACTTTTTGAATGAACTGAGTAAGATTTTGTTCAGTACAAGTTGATCTCATAATCTGATTTCTATCAGTTGTTATTGTGGGTTCATATCTGCCTGCCAATAAATACTTGCATTATTTCTTTGTTCGGAAAAATAGAGAAAACCTTTTGTATGACTAGCAATGCAGGAGGCAGTTTAAAGCCAAAAGGTATTTTGTCTATTCTTCTAAGGTCACAATTAACAATTATTTATGTATTAAGGTTGGTCACATCATGTCACAAACCTGCTCAATTGTTCATAGGGAAGCAGGAGAGGGGAAAAATAGAGAAAAGGGCGTGGGGAGAGCTCCACCTCCATTAACACATGAATTTTCCCAGGAAAGCTAAGTAGCTAATACATTCTGAATAGACAAACATTATGTAAATAATATACAGGACTGCTATTTACTCTATTATAGTTAAAGATTAGCGCTAATAATAACTCACTGCAAAACAAACCTTAAAGTTTAATAGTACGTTACTAAGAAAAAAATAAACAAATAGAGAAAGCTTAAGTTCACAACCTATGGTTTGCTTTACCATCTGCTTATGTACATGTACCAGGCACCACCAGAAATGCTGTATCGTGTTTCTTCCAAGAGAGCTGTTTATTCTGGAAACATGGGTAATACAAGTGTAAAATGAGCAACAGGCTCTTTAAAAACATCTGGTGGAGAAATTCAGTGTGCATTAAACAATACATCAACATTGGACATAGTCTTGGACCTTTTTACATTTGTATAAGTGCTCTTTGGAAATACAATGGAGAGTTTATCTTCAGCTCACATTGTTCATACATTATCCAGAATTAATCTAAGGTTTCTGGCTCTTTTAATATTAGGAAAATATTTAGCTATTTCCAATTGCCTTTTTTTCCTTCAGGAAATTGCTTATGGGTTTTTTGCTGTGCTCTCCTATCTAACCTGGAATCTCTTTCAAGATAACAAATGATTACAAACTGTTCAGATACTGTTCCAAATTTTTAATACCAGAGTGCAACTGAAAAGTCTCTCTTGTAGAACCAACTCATGGTATTAATATTCAATACTAGGTGAATAAACAAACCTGTACACAGAAACGTTAGATTAATTGAGTAATTTTTAAAAGTGGAAGCAGTAAATCAAGGATATTTTCAGTCTGGGGCATGATCTTAATTAATTGGAATAACATAAGGAAGATGTGTTTTAGTCTAGGAAGTGGGAACTGCTGCCTTTCTGTCATTCCTGAATCCTAAATGATAGTTTAAATTGGACTGTAACTGTGATATTTTTCCCCTTAGAAAGGATTGCCTAATTAGAGGATAGGGTAATCTTATGACCACAGCCCCCTTCTTTCTTGACTTGTCTGCAGTTTAAATATAATTGATATTTTTCAAATATGTTAAGAACTCAGTGTAAATTTATTTCTAAGACTACTGCACTGAAAAATAAAAGATCAGAATTATACCTGAAATTATGAGCGACCATAAAATCAGTGACTAATTTCTTAGTGTTCTTTATGCTCAGTAGTCCTAAACACAGGAAAAATAGTTTTCTGTAAATAAGCCAGTGCTTTTTTGGCACCAATTACATAAAATTGCAAACATTTCTAGGGATGTGAAACACAAGAGACAATAAATCATGATAGCTGCTCATTTTTTACTTGTAGTCTGTGTATGTTTGGAGAATGGTGACATCTGTTACTGTTTTCTGCCATGCCATTTGCAAGGGGATAATTTTGGGTTAAGTAGACCACTAGAAACACTGCAGTTGTGTCACTAGTGTAGACGCTTCCTTCAGCGATGGAAGGGGTTCTTCTGTTGCTGTAGTAAATCCACCTTTCCAAGAGGCAGTAGCTAGGTCAATGGAAGATTCTTCCATAGAGCTCACTATGTCTACACCAGAGCTTAGGTCTACCTAAGTACATTGCACAGGGCGTGACCTATTTCAGTCTTGAGCAATATAGTTAAGCCAGCCTAGCTTTGCAATGTAGGCCAAGTATCCATAACTAAACTGCAGTGCATGAAAGCAGATTATCTTGCCAGATGAAATCTGGAGAGAAACATTAACTGCACTTCTCATCTGAGACGTGACTGTAAACTACCCAAGATTAGGTATGGCCAAGAGATGGTAGTCATTGCTAGTGAGTTTTTATGGAGTGCTGGCTGAAATTTAAAGCATGGGAGTGACAGCAATTGTATGTACCATTGCTTGTCCTTTTCTGCATGAAGTCTACCCCACCCCTGGGGCATCAGCACCTGGTTATATTCCTTTACTTTCACAGAGGTGAATCTGTCTCCTTGTATTTTGCTAACACAACTCAAAAACATTGAAAAACTTGCTTTAAGTTTAGCTTTCTGTAAATACATTATAAAATAGGTAACACAATGTTGTTATTGTTTTTAAGATATGCTTGGGACATTAGAGGAAATTCTTCCTAGCCTCCAAAAAGATATTGGTATTTGGGTAATGACAAAAGACTGCACTCTGCCACGTGTTAATACCCTTTTAGACAAACTGGAAGCTGCATCTGAAGACTGTGTACCAGTTAATCTCCGCTCTGCAAACAACCTGAAGTCTTCCGTACTCTACATTTTTACCTCAGGAACAACAGGTACAGCTCTCTTGTGTTTCCATCATTTCCTGAAACTGTATATGAAACCATCAGTTAATTTGTCTGTATCGGACACTCTAAAAGTCTCACCTCAGTCTATAGGAGAAGGTATCAGGAGCTCAAGAAAGGCATTGGTCCTTTCCAAGGCTGTTGGCATAGAGGATCCCTCTGACTCCGCATCCCGCAAAGGTAGCACCTTTTCCCCTGCCCAGCTGAATTTCTTAAATCCTGGGGCAGGGCATTATGCCCTTTTATTAAATAACTACTATTATTGGTGCCTGCTAATCAACACTGCAAACATAATACTAATATTTTGTGATTCTATAACACAGCCATAGAACTAATGTGTACATCTAGAACTTTACAACATCTTTTCAAAACAAGTTACTATGCACTTATTATGAAATGGGTCTTCATTAAGTTGCTTTGAATGCAGGTCACCAAAGAGAGAGAAAATAGGATTAAGTTACTAGCCTTTTAGTTTAGAAACAGATGGCTGGGTTCATTACCATTGCTCCAGTGGCTAAGAAGTTAAGACTTTTAAAAAAATTCTGATCACTGACATAAAAAGCAGCATGGTGGTGTTAGGATAAACAGATTGGTGTTTCTTAATCAACTGAAAACTAACTTGTGGTTTCAGTCATGAGATGTTTTAAAAATAACTTGCATCTTACAACTTGTTTCCCCTGCCCAAGCATAATTATTTTATTGATTTTATTTGCCTCCATGGAACCATATATTAGTTTATTTTAGAATTAAATTCTATTTATTTTTAAAGTAATAAAAAAACCAGAACTGTTGCAAACATTATTCAGAGATCAGTTATGTTTCAAATAGTGGTGAAAAAATATAGCAGAGCTTGCTACTGTGTATAGACATTTTGTTCTGAATACTCTTAGCTAAATCATGCTATAGACGTCACTAGGTAGTCTATAACATAGTTTCTACAATGTCATTTAAGGCCTCCATATGAAGCTGAAGTGGAAAGATGCAATGCACAGAATTAATCTAATATATTTTAGTTACTTAGGGAGGTAAGAAAATTTAAGTGATTGTATGTAGACCATGCATACTGAAACTTTATCTCTTTTAAGTATAGTGTGATTACAAAAAGAGCAGTTATTTAGCATGGAAAAAAGTTTAGAGGGAATTGAATCATTGTTTGCATGAGACATGATTTTAATCTGATTCATCTAGGGCAAACAAATCCATCCATCCTTTTCATGCTTTCCGATAATACAAGAACACATGATTGCTGATATAATTAATAGTCTAGATTTACTGGCCAAGTTAAAAGGAAATAAAATGTTGTGCAGCTTTTAGTCATTTTATGGAATCCAGAGCCAGGGGAAATCAAAAGCAAAAACCGTGGATGGATTTTTCAAAGTGCTAGATTATTTTGATCAATAAAATAATTTTGTGATTATGCATGCTAAAGTAAGAGTGAAGGCTGATTCCTAAAGGAAGGAATCTTTCCCTTACATAAAGCACTGCACAACTAGCTGTTGGTAGGTACGATATGGTGGGACCTGAGTGCACAGGCTTGTCTTCCTCTGGAATGTCAAGTAGAGGCCACGGACAGAGCCAGACAGGAGGAAATACTCAATGAACCATTGATCTGATCAGTATGGAAAGTCTTTTGTCCTGCAGTGTATAATTTGTCATCCTTGGAAATGATATGCACTTGTGAGTGGCTCTCACCCCAAATACAGCTTTATAAACTTGTTTAGCTTACTTAATATAAACTCCTAATTGGTTTTTAATTTTGTATATTTAAGATTATCAATTTTGCAGTCCTTGCTTGTCTTTTTTGAGTTTAAACAGTGACTGCTGATGGTGCTCCAGTGTGAGAACAGCATTTATCCAGGAGCACAAGAAAGAGAAACAAATTCTTCTAGAACTCCTTTTCAGAAGACAAATATCTTGCTGCATCCCACATCTTCTAAGGAGCCAGCATTTGGGATTGGGGGTGGGAAGCAGAGGCAGGGAAGCCCTTGAATCTTACTGGAGAGAGATGCCATGAAATCAATGTCATGTGATGTAGTAAAGAATCACAGAAAGAGCTGATTTCTTCTAACACTGAAAAAGGATTAGAAATAAGGAAAATACTGTTTTTAAAGCTTCTGCCTCACTGTAGTGCTTGTGCCTAGAGCCTTCCCCAATCTCCCTCCTACCAGGATCCCTGGTTCAGTTTTAAAGAAACTGTACACATCCACACATGAATTGCTGTGTGTGGAAAAAACAAAATGAAATGGAGCAAAGGCATGACAGCTGTGATTTCATAAATTTCCACTACAACTTCAACAACCATCCATCCATGAAACTCTCTCTAGAGTACTACCACACCAGCATCAAATTCCTGGACACCATGATCAGCTTCAGCAGTGAAACCCTATAGACAACTATACATAGGAAACACCTGGATCATCACACTTATCTTCACACATCTAGTAACCATCCCCAAACACACCAAGAAATCTGTTTTCTACCAGGCACTCAGATATCCTAGAATGTGCTCTGAGGCCAGAATCCAGGTACAAACCTTAACACACTTAAAATCCCCTTCACCACACAAGGAAACTCCACCAGAAATGTAGATCACATCATGGAATGGGCCACCCAAATACCCTGACAGAACCTGCTTTAATACAGGAGGGGAAACAAACTTCCCACTGTATAACCCTAGTTGTCACCTAATATCCCACGCTGAAACCCATACAGGGTATCATTAAACGTGCACCCCATACTTGATGGGAACCATATCCTGAAAGAAATATTTCCCAAACTCCTTCTTTTGGCCTTCAAACAGCCCCCTAGCCTCGCCAAGCTCATCATCAGAAGCATGCTCCCCATACACCAGGACATACCAACTCAAAGCAGTACCACCCCCACTATAACACTAGATGCAAAACCTGCAGATATGTCTTCACTGTTATGATGATAAATACCCCCCACAACACCCCTTTCAAGATCCATGGGTCCTACACATGCCTATCACACCAATGTGGTGTACCTCATCCAGTGCACTAACTGCCTTAATAACTATGTGGGTGAACCCAGACAATCAACACTCTTGAAGGAACTCTCACAGAAAAATAAGATAAAAACATGGGTGAACACTTTTCACAAAACGATCACTGCATATCTGACCTCTCAGTCCTCGTTCTCTAAGAAAAGGGAACTTAATTTAATAACTCTGCTAGACACCAAAAATCATGGACTTAGTAAAGACACTGGATCTGTTCTACCCTTGTATTTAGCTGTGACACTCTTGGGCATGTCTACGCTTAAAACGCTGCATCGACGCAGCTGTGCCACTGTAGTGCTTTAATGAAGATGCTCTTAGTCAATGAAAGAGAGCTCTCCTCTTCAGCTTCGTTAATCCACTTCCCCGAGAGGCAGTAGCTATGTTGACGGGAGAAGTTCTCCCGCCGACCTAGTGCTGTCTACGCAGGGGGCTAGATTGGTGTAACTACATCGCTCAGGGGTGTGGATTTTTCACACCGCTGAGCAACGTAGTTATACCGATATAGGTCTGTAGATAGACAAGAACTCTGGTTACCTTTCCCAGACCTGAAGCAGAGCTCTGCGTAAACCCGAAAACTTGTCTCTTTCACCAACAGAAGTTGGTCCAATAAAATATATTACCTCACCTACCTTGTCTATTTTGACTATACATCAGGCCTGGAGCTCCTTCATATTTTGTCACCTTCTGGACCATCTGTTGTTGAATCAGATGACCCAGTATGCAGTGAGTTTATGCACCTATGATCTGCTGCATATTTCTTACTTCTATAGGACCAACAGATATAGTGCCACATTAAACTTGCAAACAAGTTCTTAGATGTCTGTGTAGTTAAGTGGCTAGCTGAAAAATTGGCTCTAGAATATAGAAAGGTATTAGTATTATTGAAGTTCTTAACAGACTGGATACTCATGTACTCAACAAAAGTGAATTTTGACCTCTCTGTAATGTATAGTTTTATGTCTTTTTTTTCATTTTAGGTCTACCAAAAGCTGCAGTTATCAGTCATCTGCAGATTCTAAAAGGAGCTGCTGGATTATGGGCATTTGGTGCTACTGCAGATGACACTGTTTATATAACTCTCCCTCTTTACCACAGTGCAGCCTCTCTCCTTGGCATTGGTGGATGTATTGAATTGGGTAGGCTCACTTTATTTTATAGCATTGTTGATTTGAAGAGGGGATTAATTTAGAACTGCATTAAAACACAGTGCAGAATCATTGCTATCAGTGGGGTTAATTAAACTTGTCTTCTTATATCTGCCTTTCTAAGCCAAAAAAGAAATGAATCTGGAAATAATTTTAACTCGTTTTGTGATTTAGTTGATTAGTGGGTTGTTTGTTTTTGTTTTGTTAAGAAACTGTAGAAAGGTCCATATCCATTTTTCTTTTAGAAAATTGGGTAAAATTCTGTTCATCCACTTTGTTTGTTTGTTTTTGACATTAGGGTAACAGGGTAGCAGGCACTTAAATGAAATTGGGCTCAGTGCCCCTGTTGCAGTCCAGGTGTACCTGAGTTTAGTGTAATGAGGAAGGTGGGGCGGCCCCTGGGAGTTATAAATGAGAGTTCAGAGGTTTGAGAAGGGAATTCAGAACTCAGAACGCTGAGAGGAAGCTTAGAAGGAGAGTTCAGAGCCCAGAATTTAAAAGGGGAGAGCGTCTAGAGTCCTGAGAATAAAGAGCTCAGAGGAAGAACAGAGCTGGGCTGTGAGCTTCAGGGAGGAGATGCCCCTGAAGGATGAAACAGTGTGAGTTCCTGGTTTAAGCAGTGAACCCAGAAGATCAGGCTGGTGAAAGTTTAAGGCAGGAAGGCAGTTGGAGTCACCTACATACTTCTCCAGGCTAGAGAGCCATAACCAGAGAGGGTTGAAGGCTGCGAGCAATAAAGGGAGATGCTGAGCTGGACAGCTGAAGCCAGAGAGCCAGAGAGGGCTGAAGGCTGGGGAATGAGGGAGAGACAACCCTGCTGATATCTCTAGGCAAGAGCTGGCACCCTATCTGGGAAGAAAATAGGGTAGATAAACGTCCAGGTTGAGGTGAGGTGCGGTGAGAGATGCCAGAGCTGTACCTGGGAGCTGGGCTGAAGCATGATGAGGGATGTCAGAGCTACACTTAGTGTTGGACTGTTGGATCTAATCTACTGTTTGGACTGTACTGAGGGATTCTGGTTTATGGTAGTGGGACTTTTGGTCATAAATTAACCTCCTCCCCCAGGCTATTTATACATTGCGAAAACTGTATTGAGTTTGAGGAATCAAGAGGGGAAAGTAAGGCAGTGGGCCACTTGCAGGGCTTCCTTGGATCCAAGAGGAGGAGGCCACACATTTACAGGGTAACAACCCCCAAAACAGGCTGTTCTTTTTAAAGTCTTAAACTTGCTATAGGCTTAGAGTTAAGGAGACCCATAACTCTGTAGAATGGTACTATTCTCATGTGTAAAGTTAGGCACATGTTTAACTGTCTGCAGACTGTGTAAACACACCAGCATGAGTACTGCTGGAGCTCTGTGACTGGTATAGATTAAAAGTGTATTTTTGTTTGTTTGTTTTTTAAGATTTAAAATATTTGAAAATAAATTTACAGCATTGAAAATTGTTGGACTTTATGCACTTAAATTGCATTGTCTCTTAGCATTGACTATAGAATATACATTTTATTGTGACTCTGTTTGTCCTAATACACAGGAAACCCATGGATCACCACACCAAATACCCTGACGGAACTTGCTTTAAATACGGGGGGGAACCTTCCACTGTATAACCCTAATTGTCACCTAATACTCCTCACTGAAACAGGGTATCATTAAATTAATGTGGACAGTCAGGGCAAAGGTTTGCCATAGGGTGAAGTGTAGCTTAGAGGTAGACAGGAGATTATGTTCAGTGGACTATGGATCTGATTCAGTATGGGGAATCCTTTGTTCTTTCTGTGTATAATTATTCTACATGTATCTCGGTGATGGGATATCTTTTCCTGTTGTCTACTGATCTTCATGTTAGAAATGTTCTACCCCAAATTTCTGAATTTTGTCTTGCCTTGTGCAAAATACAGCAAAGGTAGTGCATCTATTTTAGAAAACCTACATCTAATTTCATGAAATTGGAATGAATAATATTTAGCATTTGTGTGACTATATAGTAGATATTCTAATGCCTTCCTCAACCTTATTCCTCAGTTTTCCCATCTGTTAGTTAAAGTGCACAGAGGGGATCAATGCTGAATCACGATTAAAACTGATGAAGTTGGGTCACTGGTAATACTTGTGCTTTTGTCTTTATATGTTTGGGGAGAGAGTGATAATAACATCTTATGAGTTTGGGAGCAATTTAGGACTTCAGTGCTCGTCCAGGGGCATTACTGCAGTGCGTAGCTAAAAGGCAAAAATGTATTTTTTCTATAAAGCGATCTGTGTACACAAAATTATATTCCTTTGTCTCAGAGGAAAAAGAAACATCTTTTGTTCTGGGCTTTTGTGCTCCTTAATTTTGTATTGCACTTAAATGCCACGTATTAGGTACTAGTTTAAAAAAAATAAAATAAAATAAACCCGAATACTGACACATTCCACTGTAATGGACAAGGTCTATGAATTTAGACCCATCAGTAAAACAAACACATGAGATTGATTGATTCAAATACAAATGAGTCAAAGTTCTTACCTTTACATGACTGTATGGTACCTGTAGCAGCATTCTAGTCAAGTTCACATAACCAGTGTTTCCTGTTTTTATTTTCTTAATAAGGTGCAACTTGTGTCTTAAGAAAGAAATTCTCATGTAGTCAGTTCTGGAGTGACTGCAAAAAGTACAATGTGACTGTTATCCAGTATATCGGAGAACTTTGTCGTTATCTTTGCAATCAACCTGTGGTAAGTGGAATTAAAATAATGGTTATCCTAGCATTTGGTTATTTGCTAAACTTTACTTGCATGCTAACTGTTCTAACTATATTTATATTAAAAGGGAAATGTGAACAGTAATTTAAAAGAAAAAAAAAAATGTCCTCTCCACCCCTCTTTCTGATGCATCCTTGGCTGCCAATAGATTCGTGCTGGGAATACTGAACTGGCACCAAGGAGTTGATATTTTTAAAGATGTAAGGGGGAAAATGTTCAATGAGACAGAAAACTGAATCAGTTTTATTTTATTTGGAAAAGAAAATGTTTGTGCTAAAACTTTAGCAAAGGGTAAGTCTAGAGTACCAACATTAGCATTCATGCATTTTCAGAGGCTTGGTTCTTGTGATCAGCTTAAATAGACACTATCAAGTTTTGTAGACTTACCTACTTTTGGCCCTATTAGCTTTATTTTGGCTTGCGGAACAAGCATGCACATAGGCCATCCCTCTGCTCTGTTCTTGAAGGTTTTATAGGGGTCAATACAGTTCAAAAGCTCAAGAGAAAATTGTTTTAAGTTCCTATTAATTTAGTTTGCCCTTCAGACTTTTCAGCCTTAAGAGTGCAGACCAATGTGTCTACACCTTCTAGAGGTACACATGGAGGGAAAAGGGAGCCTCTCCCTCCTCCTGTCCTTATGCAGCAGTTGGGCAAAATGGGAGTTCTTGATCTCTGTGACTGCAAGGTCCCTACAGGGAGGTGTTACCATCTGCGCTAACCTCCACAAAGGGGAAGAACCATGAATTGGCTAGCAGAGTGAACACACTACTCCCAGGTCTGAAAGCCATCGTGTCTGAGCTCCACGTGGGGCAGAGTAGTGACTATCCACAATCCAGCCCCGTATCTTTAGCACATTGGTGACTAACCAAAACGTCCAGCTGTGTAGAAACTGAAACACTTAGCATAGTTAAGTCCTCGGCTGTATCTCAGCTATAAGTAATATATAAATATTATGTCCAAAAATTCAAGTACACTTGATATAATATAGGAAACCATTTGTTAGCATCTACTAGCGATATTAGGTTTGCACTCTATTGTGTACATAACTCCTATTAGCTCTCATGAATTACATATGTAGTTAAAAGCTGATATAGCATTTTAGCTGGAAGCTGCATTCAGTGGTTGTATTAAAATCAGGGCATTACATTATGCATGTCTAAAAAGAACTTTCTGATTTGCTTAAACAGAGAGCAAAAGAAGGAAGACCCAAATATTTAAAATAAAAATGCATGTTCAAGTCAGGGATTTTGACTGAGATGTACAAAAAGTGTACATCTGGGTTCATTATTTGATATCTGGATAATAAAATTGGGGATGGATTCTTTCTTCTTTGTAGCTGTAAAATGCTATCAAAGCATAACAACAGTAGTTTATATCCTCTTTCACAGGTGTAAATGAATATATAAGGTGTCTGGCAATGGGGGTGGAGGGTGAAAGGGCTTGAGGGTACCCCACAGGGAGGAATTCCCAAATGCTCCTTCCTGAGACCAAAGGGTTTTTTTTTTTTTTTTTTCCATTTGGATGGTGGCAGCATTTACCAAGCCAAGGTCAGAGAAAAACTGTAACCTTGGGAGTTTAATGCAAGCCTGGAGTGGCAAGTATTAATTTTTAAAATTCTTGCAGGGCCTCCACTTTCTGTACTCAAACTGACAGAGTGGGGATTCAGCCTTGACAGCCTTTTGTGCCCTTGAAAATCTCCTCCTTGTCATGCAAGAATTTATTTTAAATTGTTCTTGGGACTCCAAAAAATATATATACAATTAGTAAATTTCCCTGTCATTTTGTGGATTTTGTTTAGCAACTTAGATTTTAAGAAAATATGGTGAGATATTTATTAATATTAACTCCTCCAAATTAACATGAAAACTCCTTTCTAATCCAGTCATCTGTCAGTGATCTTCCAAAATAATCAGCACTGACTTCAACAGTAGTTTCTGTTAACAGGAGAAGAATGTGAGCCAAGATTATTTTTCAGCACTATTAACAATTTAGGGCCCAATCCAGTACCCACTGAAGTTACTGGAAAGACTCTCTCATTAACTTCAATGGGCATTGGATCAGACACTTTAGTTTTCACTTAGCTTTGCTACAATGAGTAGCAAAGGCTATAGTAACTCAAAATAAATAATAATAAGGATATCTCCATATATTATCTCCTAGAACTGGAAGGAACCCTAAAGGTCATCGAGTCCAGCCCCCTGCCTTTACTAGCAGGACCAAGAACTGATTTTGCCCCAGATCCCTAAGTGGCCTCCTCAAGGATTGAAGGGAACCTTTGGGGTCTGATGTAACCTCTGAATAGTACAGGAGTGTTGGCCTATAAATTGACGCTGTTGTTTCACTTTGGAAAGTCAAAATCTGAAGAAATGTCTACACTGTGTTTGAAAACCCGTGGTAGCAAGTCTGAGAGCCTGGTTCTACAGATTCAGGCTTGTGCTGTGGTGCTAAAAACTGCTGTGTAGACATTCAGTCTTGGTCTTCAGAGCCCAAGCTCCAGCCTGAGCCATAATGACTACACTAATGTTTTTAGCACCTGTAGATCTGTCTCTGACACTTGCGGCCCCAGGTTTTAAAATGCAATGTGCACATACTATGAGAGCCAGATTTTGGTTCATGCTCTGACTGCACTTCAGCGGTACAAAGCGGCCCTAAAGCTAGTGGAGCCAACCTCCTGAAGGTTTGAGTGGTGTAGATTATATTTGAATTGGAAAAGCTTCAGAAAAGGGCAACAAAAATGATTAGGGGTATGGAATGGCTGCCATATGAGGAGAGATTAATGAGAGTGGGACTTTTCAGCTTGGAAAAGAGATAACTATGTGGGGATATGATACAGGTCTATAAAATCATGACTGGTGTGGAGAAAGTAAATAAGTGTTATTTACTCCTTCTCATAACACAGGAACTAGGAGTCACCTAATGAAATTAATTGGCAGTAGGTTTAAAACAAACAAAAGGAAATATTTTTTTTTTTTTTACACTATGCACAGTCAGCCTGTGGAACTCCTTGCCAGAGGATGTTGTGAAGGCCAAGACTATAAAAGGGTTCAAAACAGAACTAGATAAGTTCATGGAGGAATAGGTCCATCAGTGGCTATTAGCCAGGATGGGCAGGGATGGTGTCCCTAGCCTCTGTTGGATCACTTGATGATTATCTGTTCTGTTCATTCCCTTTGGGCACCTGGCATTGGTTGCTGTTGGAAGACTGGATACTGGGCTAGATGGACCTTTGGTCTGACCTAGTATGGCCATTCTTATGTTAGAACCACTATTCCAGCTCCTACTCCACTCCTCCCTCCTGTATGCCAGCACAGAGGATGTTCCTGGGGAAAAGGTGGCATGGTCTGGGAGTCCTCTGGCCAGCACTTCCCAGCTGCCAGAATGGTATCAGATGGAAATGGTAGTGTCTTATATCCACTTCACACAAATGCAAATGATTACACAGGATGCAGTACACTGGACAATTGGGCACAAGACTATACTGGAAGTCAAACCTACCAAGAAGGTCACCATGTAAAGCTGGTTCCTCTTTACTGAATGCTCTTCTGTTTCTCACTCACCCAACTCCTTACCTGGTTTACAAGTTCAGCAACTATCCTCTCAGCCAGTTAAGTTCCCCTCTCTCCATCCCTCAGTTGCTTGACTTTGCTGAAGAGTGCTGCTTGATTTTATTTCATTTTACTTTACACCTCCTGTGTCATAAATAGGCAGTGGTAGATTTATTTTCATAGACAAAAATAGGCACAGCAAAGTCTTTTCTTATTCTTTAAATCATCTATGATCATTGCAAGCTCCACGGAGCCTTAGTTTTTTTAAATTAATTTTAGTGATGAAGTTTCTTTCCTCGTATGGAATTTGACACCTCAATAATAACTACACTGAGGAGAGACTACACTTTTTAGGACTGCGTTTCCCCTCTCTGTATCGATATGAACTCACACTTCCATTAAATAGCTCCTACCAGCATATGGGCATACATGTCTAATTCCTTGGCCCTGGCACATCCTAAACTCTTCCTACCAATGTACCATTTACTTAATTTGCAGGTCAGATAAAGAAAATCCTAACACTTATCTTCAGAGTTAACCTTAGAACTGATTCAGTTTATAAAGTTTTAGATTGTAGTTGGAAGAAAACATGTAATAGTTTACCATGTCAGAACTGGAGGAGAAACATGTTCATACACATAAATAATATGAGTAAAAACCTGTTACTCCATGTAGAGATACATTCATTAATATTTTCCAAGTGAGTGAAATTGTTTACCGTGTCATCTCAGTTTCACTAGCAAGTACTATTATTAAAAAAAATAAAATAAAAATCTTAACACCGGTAGAAATCTGGCTTGCATAAGGAAAAAATTCGGTGTTGGTATCATGTGGGTTAAAGGAACAAGGTTGTCATTGCTGTATGTGAAAGGCCTCCTAATTAACCCCTATTTAACATCTATCACATCTGGTAATACCAAATTAAAAAGAACCACAGCTGGGTGAAAATCTTTGAAATTTGCAGTTACAGGAGATGGCCTATAGGCACCAATGGGACCCATAGTAAACTAGGAGCTTTTCCTCTTCACTTGCTCATAGGTATAATCTGGAAGCCCAAGAATCCAATCTTGAGGACTCACTGCCCTGTCTTTTGAGGCTGTTGAAATCATTTTGGTTTGAGTACTAGTAGGGATACCTGTAACTGAGATGTAAACAGGAAGGACTCATCGATGATCTCCATCCTGTGAAGCTGTTGTTATGCTGTGGTTTTTTTTTTTTTTTTTTAATTTTTGAAGATTTGTTTTTTCTTGATGTCTTTTCTCTAGCATCAACTCTTGTGAACAAACCTTTTCTCAGCTCCAACCTTTTGACTTGCTGCTGCCTTCTCACGCATCTGCAACAACTCTTGCAGTGAGAGCTTTCCTGTGCCCTAGTCTGTATGCAGTGCTTTAGCAACCTGCAGACCTGTGAAAGGCCACCTGTTACCAGAATGCCTCAGTCACCAGCTCTCCCTTCTCCACTCAAGGGAGCTTGAAATGTGCAGCTTTTGCTAGAGTTCCTAATCAGTTATTGTCTATGCAGCTTTGTTGTTCCAGGTTCCCCTTTCAGCCTCTTCATCTCCTCAATAGAAGTGTACTTTAGCAAATGCAGCAGAGAGCGGTATCTGTATTAATGTACTAATACGGATACTTTAATGAAAAAGGTTAGTCATAAAACTAATAAGTGTTCTTCCTGTCAGGCTCCTTTGAAAGCCTCTTTGTTGAAAGGGCTAAGTGCTTTGATAAATCTCCGAATGGAGTATGCTATAGGTCAGCTACCGCCTCCCATTACCCCTGTAGGTTTTGAGATTACTTTTACAGACCAAGTTGATATTCCTTCCCTAGTAAATTCTCCCCATGGCCAAGGCTTAGAGTATGCAAAGCCTATATAACGAATTTTCAGGTTTTTTTTTCTCAGCCTTGATGTTATGAGTTATTTAAATGATATTTTGACTTGTGGAACTCTTGTACTGTTGCTAGGTAAAAGAGGTCATTCCATTATCCACTGGCACTGTCTCCTGGGTTAAATCCCTACCCAGGGCCGGCTCCAGGCACCAGCCGAGCAAGCTCGTGCTTGGGGCGGCAGATTGTACGAGGCGGCATTCGGCACAATCCTAGGACGGCGGGGCCGCTTTTTTTGTTGTTGTTGTTCCGCTCCGGCTGCCCTGTAGGGGGCGGCGGTGCAGAGGAGGGGAGCGCCCTGCAGCAAGCCCGGCAGGGCAGCCCGCGTCCTTCCTTCCCAGCCGACCGCGACGTGCAGCCGTCCCGGCAGGCGGCTCGGCGGTTGGGGCTGCTGACAGCGCCCCACTGAAGCCCTGGCCGCCCCCTTCTCTCTCTTCCTCCGCTAGCCAGGGTACTAGCACAGGGAGTCCCCCTGCAGCCTGGCTCCGGCCGCGCCGCAAGTTTTTTTTTTTTTTTTTTTTTTTTTTAATTATTTTTTTGGCTTGGGGCGGCAAAAAAGCCAGAGCCGGCCTTGTCCCTACCTTACTTCAAACCCCCAACATTTATTAATTTAGAATTCTTGTATTTTCAGTACTAAAATGAGACCTGTAGATATTGGCTAAGTTTTCATCTAGATCTCTGCTTCACAACAGTCTAACTAGAAGAAATGTATGGCTAATGACCCTGGACATTGACAGTATGTCTACATGTCTAACAGCAGTGAGTCTGAGCCTGGGTCTACAGAGTTGGGCTTGCACTACGGTGCTAAAAATAGCCGTACAGATGTTCAGTCTCTGGCTGAAACTTGGGCCTGGTCCCCACTAAGCCCCCACTTCGGACTAAGGTACGCAAATTCAGCTATGTTAATAACGTAGCTGAATTCGAAGTACCTTAGTCTGAACTTACCGCGGGTCCAGACGCGGCAGGGAGGCTCCCCCGTCGATGCCGCGTACTCCTCTCGCCGAGCTGGAGTACCGGCGTCGACGGCGAGCACTTCTGGGATCGATCCCAGAACATTGATTGCCTGCCGCCGGACCCTCCGGTAAGTGTAGACGTACCCTTGGGCTCTGAAGCTTGTGGAGTGTTTCAGAGCCTGAGTCTGAGCTGACGCCCAAATGTCTACACCGTGATTTTTAGCATTGTAGTGCAAGTCTGAGCTGTAGACCCAGCCTCTGAGATTCAGTGCTCTAGGTGCTTTTTTTTTTTTTTTTTTCTTTCTGTGTAGACGTATCCGGGCTGGACTTTAAGATCCAGTTTGACCCAAGCTCCTTTCAATGGGATTAAATTCTCTGTAATATTTTTAGAAAAGATGCTCAAGGATAAATTTCATAAGGATTAAAACTATTCTGCTTCGGAACAATGAGTCAGAAGGGAAAGGCAAGTAAGTTAATGGTGACAGGATCAGCATTCATTTCCCTGCTGAAAATCCAAATGTTGAAGTGGAGAAGAACATACAGTGGACCGACATCTTTGAGATAACACTCCTTGCCACTCAGAAGAAGAAAGAAAGAATGGGTGGACAGCGCTTCCTCATTCTGTGCAAATCAACTTGCTATGAAGGTATGACATGGACCTATGTTAGACAAAGTAATAACACAAGAACAGGAATGAATGTCTCACTTTTGTCCAGTAGTGTTGGAACAGTTTTTATAGTGGGGGTGCTGAAGGTGGAAATCATGTATTTGGGTTATTACTTTAAGCTAGGGGGTGCAACAGCACCCTTAGTTCCAGTACCTATGCTTTCATCTGCAAATTTAGTAGAAGTTTGGCCAGTATCTTGCAGTTTAAAGTTTTGAGGGTTGTTGTGTTTTATATATAAAATGTGTGTGATTACAACAGAGCATGGCCTTGAGAATAGGTGAGTATCACAGTTACAAGGCTTGCTGCACCTCTGTTACCTTTCTGGTCTCTGTGTACACTCCCTCAGATCTCCGGTAGAGGCAGGAGACCTATCTCAGGGGTGTTTTACAATCTGTTTTCAACACTTAAGATGCCTTTCCTTTTTTTATCCCTCTGTGTGTTTCTCTCTAAATACAAAGCCCTTTTCCTAATTGCACCTTTTGGTGCAGTAGGATATAGACAGCCCTTGCAGATTGTCTCCTTGTGGCTCCCTGGCTCTGTTCTCTCCCCACCTGGCACCCAGCAGAAGAACTGGGAATGGGAGTGGTTGGTACTCCATCTATTATTCTTTGCTAATGTAATGGCCCATAGAGGGTTGTTACAGCCCTGAGACTGCTTAGTTGCACCAGAACCAAAATTCACAAGACAGCTTAAAGTCATCTTTGCTTCCCTCCCACTCATCATTTCCTGCACCGAAAGTAGGAAAGGTAGAACAGAGAATCCAGTCTCTTGGGTTTTTAATGCAGATGTTAAGTAAGATTTTATATTACTACAGTCATGTAGTTCCTTCCACACTCATTTAAGCTCCTGTTGATTATAGATGATAGTCTCATAAGAACATAAGAATGGCCATACCGGGTCAGACCAAAGGTCCATCTAGCCCAGTATCCTGTCTACCAACAGTGGCCAATGCCAGGTGCTCCAGAGGGAGTGAACCTAACAGGCAATGATCAAGTGATCTCTTTCCTGCCATCCATCTCCATTCTCTGACAGACAGAGGCTAGGGACACCATTCCTTACCCGTCCTGGCTAATAGCCATTAATGGACTTAACCACCATGAATTTATCCAGTTCTCTTTTAATCTCTGTTATAGTCCTAGCCTTCACAACCTTCTCAAGTAAGGAGTTTCACAAGTTGACTGTGCGCTGCGTGAAGAAGAACTTCCTTTTATTTGTTTTAAACCTGCTGCCTATTAATTTCATTTGATGACCCCTAGTCCTTGTATTATGGGAATAAGTAAATAACTTTTCCTTATCCACTTTCTCCACATCACTCATGATTTTATATACCTCTGTCATATCTCCCCTTAGTCTCCTCTTTTCCAAGCTGAAGAGTCCTAGCCTCTTTAATCTCTCCTCATATGGGACCTGTTCCAAACCCTTAATCATTTTAGTTGCCCTTTTCTGAACCTTTTCTAGTGCCAGTATATCTTTTTTGAGATGAGGAGACCACATCTGTACGCAGTATTCGAGATGAGGGTGTACCATCGATTTATATAAGGGCAATATCAGTCTTATTCTCTATCCCCTTTTTAATGATTCCTAAACATCCTGTTTGCTTTTTTGACTGCCTCTGCACACTGCGTGGACATTTTTAGAGAACTATCCACGATGACTCCAAGATCTTTTTCCTGACTTGTGGCTAAATTAGCCCCCATCATATTGTATGTATAGTTGGGGTTATTTTTTCCAATGTGCATTACTTTACATTTATCTACATTAAATTTCATTTGCCACCTTGTTGCCCAATCACTTAGTTTTGTGAGATCTCTTTGAAGTTCTTCACAGTCTGCTTTGGACTTAACTATCTTGAGCAGTTTAGTATCATCTGCAAACTTTGACACCTCACTCTTTACCCCTTTCTCTAGATCATTTATGAATAAGTTGAATAGGATCGGTCTGAGGACTGACCCTTGGAACACCACTAGTTACCCCTCTCCATTCTGAGAATTTACCATTTATTCCTACCCTTTGTTCCCTGTCTTTTAACCAGTTCTCAGTCCATGAAAGGACCTTCCCTTTTATCCCATGGCAGCTTAATTTATATAAGAGCCTTTGGTGAGGGACCTTGTCAAAGGCTTTCTGGAAATCTAAGTACACTATGTCCACTGGATCCCCCTTGTCCACATGTTCGTTGACCCCTTCAAAGAATTCTAATAGATTAGTAAGACACGATTTCCCTTTACAGAAACCATGTTGACTATTGCTCAACAGTTTGTTTTTCTGTGTGTCGGACATCTTTATTCTTAACTATTGTTTCAACTAATTTGCCCCGTACAGATGTTAGACTTACCGGTCTGTAATTGCCGGGATCACCTCTAGAGCCCTTTTTAAATATTGGCATTACATTAGCTATCTTCCAGTCATTGGGTACAGAAGCCGATTTAAAGGACAGGTTACAAACCTTAGTTAACAGTTCTGCAACTTCACATTTGAGTTCTTTCAGAACTCTTGGGTAAATGCCATCTGGTCCCGGTGACTTGTTAATGTTAAGTTTATCAATTAATTCCAAAACCTCCTCTAGTGACACTTCAATCCATGACAGTTCCTCAGATTTGTCACCTACAAAAGCCAGCTCAGGTTTGGGAATCTCCCTAACATCCTCAGCCGTGAAGACTGAAGCAAAGAATCCATTTAGTTTCTCCGCAATGACTTTATAGTCTTTAAGCGCTCCTTTTGTATCTCGATCATCAAGGGGTCCCACTGGTTGTTTAGCAGGCTTCCTGCTTCTGATGTGCTTAAAAAACATTTTGTTATTGCCTTTGGAGTTTTTGGCTAGCCGTTCTTCAAACTCCTCTTTGGCTTTTCTTATTGCATTCTTGCACTTAATTTGGCAGCGTTTATGTTCCTTTCTATTTGCCTCACTAGGATTTGACTTCCACTTTTTAAAGGAAGTCTTTTTATCTCTCACTGCTTCTTTTACATTTATCAGTTACCTATCCGCTTACTTAGAATAAAAAGGACATCATTATAGAAAGAATGTATGAGGAAGATTCCAGCTGTCTGGGTATCTAGCAATAATAAAGCAGATCTGGACTTGTTATTTAATTACTACAAAAATATAACAAACATTCATAAAGGAGAAACATGTTTCCAGAATTTCAGTTACATTAAATAGCAGCAAATATCATATGATTAAAGGAACTTTGCCAAAGGCTCTCAAGAGACATCCAACTATTTGGTATATGTGCATGCTTTCTTGTGTATTATTACTTTAGATTAAGGCCAGAATGGACCATTATGATAATCTAGTCTGCCCTCCTGTATAACACAGGCCATAGAACTCATTTGTTGCATTTTTGCCTTGAATTATATTGTAGGCTTTCTGCCGCAAGGACTTCATCTATGTGTCTTTATTAGATCCAGACTGTGGCCTGTAGGTGCTGCCCATAATACCAGTAATTAATAACTTTAGGAATGTTAATCTATTCAGCCTCTTACAATACCCTATGAGATGGCGTAATATTACCACATTTTATAGGTGAAGAAATAGAGGTATGGACTGGTACAAAATACCTTGTCCTATAGTCAAAAGTGAATGGCTGACTCAGAACACTCAACTTCTAGTTCTGTACTTTTACCTCTAGAGTATACTCCCTCTCTAACAATTTAATGTGAACAGAATATCATAAGAACCAGGTACTTATGTACTAATTGTAGTTCTGTATCTTTGATCTATAATCATTTACTCTTCAATATGATACAAAGTCTTTAGAAGGAATACAAATATTATTAAGAGTAATTTTACAGATTGCTGGGAGATAATTTTCCAAACCATGGGCCCATTTCTACAGCCTTACTCATCAGAAGAGTCCTATTGAAGCCAGGCTTGGGACTGAGTTTTAAGTTACTATTGAAAAATATCGGATTTAAGAGCACAGTTAGAGAACAAAATCTTTTACGGCAATAACTCTATACATCAAGAATATACTCAGCAGACAGTAACATCTGGTGGTATCGCATAGAATTTAAAACATTAATGCATATAGTGTGTGTTTGCATGATTTCTGTAAAGCTACCTTGTAAATACAAGAATGTAAATCTCATGTGATCTATCCTTCACATTTTAGGATTCACAGACATCTCTTTTAGCAAGTACAAGGGATGATGATGATTAATTCCTGACCCTATTAGTAATGCTAACATTAATAAAATGGTAGTTTACAATGTTTTTGACCTAAATAACTTGTCATGAAAGCAAAAGTGAACAACTTGCATTAACACTCCTTTAGTTCTACTAACAAAAGACTTCTTGATATTATAATTGAAAATATTTGGATGAAATTGAAGAGGCTAGATGCACTGATTTATAGCATTTGAGGATCCGGACTGACTTCAGTCTAGATTTTTGGAAGGATGATGGTTTACACCAGTTTAAGATTAATCCCAAGATGTTGTATGTCTGTATGTAGTGGAATTCTGGAAACTCCCATAAAATTCTGGAAAACTGTACATGGGTTCAAGGCCAGATTTAGGGTCAGGCAACCCAGGTCACTGCCTGGGGTACCAGGCTCAGAGTGCTGTAAGGTATTCAGAAGTTTAACAAATGGAGGAGGTGCCATTTGGTCTAGGGCTGGGCCTGCATGGGTTGGGGAAAGAGAGGGTGGAAAGAAAAACACACCTGTGCTGGAGCATATTGTGGGATTGTAGCACAAACCATCTGTGGCCAGCTATTTCCTTCTGTGAACCGGAATAACACCTTTTGCCTCTCCACTCTCTCTGATCAGGAGCTCCCACCCATTGGATCTGTGAGTGTGGCTTCAATGGCCTATGCCTACCTCAATCCAGCATTTCCTGCTACACTGGCCCATTCAGAGCTGACATGAAGTCAACTTTATTAGCATGCAGGAATTCTCCAGTTGCTCCACCTGCACTCCATGCCCACAGAATGTCTCCAGGAAGCTTTTGTGGCATAGAGGGTCCTCCCTTAATGGGTTATTGTCACCATCATGCACTTGACTAAATTACAAGCCTTGTAACTTCAACAATGAAATCTAATTGAAGTGTGTGGAGCTGGACTGCAGGGATGGTTGAATGGATTGCTTTTAGGACAGCCCCCACTTTTAGGAAAGGTCACTGTCCAGCACTGGGCTTTGGTACCTCCATGTGACTCCTTTATGCCTTTGCAGGAATTTCTAGATACTACAGAAAAACATTTCCTGAAATCTAGCAGCCCTGTCTTGTACTGTTGATGGCATTAAAGTTGCAGCCACAAAGGGCTGTCTACACTACTGCGGTAAATTGATCTAACTTACGCTACTTCAGTTATGTGAATAATGTAACTGAAGCTGACATCGTTAGATCCACTTACTGTGGTGGCTACGCTGTGCTGTGTCAATGGGAGAGCATCTCCCGTCAACTTCCTTTACAGTTCTCTGGGAGATGGAGTATACAAATTGATGGGAGAGTGCTCTCCCATCGAATTAGCGTGTCAGACCTGATAAATCGACACTCGCTGCATCAATTGCAGCAGTGCCAATCTACTGGTAAGTGCAGACATGGCCAAAGAGACATTGGACCAGATCCCCAGCAGTATCTGTGTTTCTTCTCCTCCTGAGAATCTGCCTGTGCAGGAGAGATCCTCTGGGGCTTAGATGCACTGAGTTTAGGGCCACTTTATATTGGAGCAGTGCAAAGCAGCCATAATGAGGCTGAGGATCAAGACCACTGATTCCACTATTGAGACTGGATTTGCCTGGTGGAAATAAGAACAGAGCCAGGTCCCTTGTGTGGAATTGTTCTTCAGCATACCATCAACAAATTTGTCTTTGTTCCTGAAAAGTATAAATGGAAACAGTTACCTGTATGTAACTTGATCTCTAAAGAGTGTCAATTTCCCTTGGCTTATGAATGAGCCATTCAATCTATGTATACTTTTTTCTCTCTCTCTCTGTCTTCTGTTCATTGTTGAACAAATGATCTCAGTGAAAGGAGTTCTTTGTTTTGTTTTCAGTGGGATGTTACCAGAATTCTTTACATTTGAATGACTGAGAAATCAATGACCTCAGCAAGGGGTAACTGTAGTTCAGCAACTGACACATTAATTTCAGTGTAGCAATGAAACCGAAAGAAAAATAACCAATTCTAAAATAGTTGCTACTTTTAAATCAAATAGACTTATCTATTTCAATTTTATAGCATTCAGAGTGTGAATAGTTTTCTAGAAGCAAAATGACTCACAAAGCTTTACTGAAATTCAAGATGGCATTTAAACACTTTTTTTCAAAGTATATTGGTAGTCACAAGCTCTTCAGTATTTGGTAAATTTAAAATACATCTAAAACCTCATTGCATCTCTCAAATGTATGAAAGTCTATATTACGGTATGTGATATGATCTCCAAATTTGACAGTCAGGCATTCATTGCATCATTGCTGTATTTAGACACTATTGTTGCTGGTAACACCCTCCATCAGTTCCATCCTGCTGAATAATGCATCACATGTTGAAACAAGATCACAAAGCTGCAGGGCTGGGAAAAGAGCAAAGTTGTATGTGACTTTATAGAAATGGTGGTTACATAATTCTTACTGCAATGAGGTCACCAAGCAGTAGGGAAAGGTAAAAACATGGATGTGGTAAAAGCAAACTAGAACAGATTAATGGAACAGGGATTGTAACAGGATGATGGATGCTTTAGATACTTGCATGGTAAGAGATGCCAACATGTATGAAATGTGGATTTATTTCTGGTTCATTATTAGTTTTGGGAACCCCACTTCAAAGACGTTGCTCTTCCTTCATAGTGAGTTATCCATTCTTAAAGGGCATTGGGGGGGAGGGGCGGGGTGAGAAGAGAAGAAAAATGTGCACTTTTGACGCACACAGTGGAATATAATTTCCACAGTTCAAAAAGGAAATTCAGAGTTTACTTGAAATGTGTACTGAAATACTCATTTTCTGCACCAAAGTGTTCTGAGGTCTAACAATGGGGCTCCATATAACATGCATGTCAAGAGCTTGAAATTGCCTCCCTATTTTCTAAAGCAGCCAATGTTAGTAGTGTTGTCTGACCCCAGTTCATCACTTATCAAGAATGCAGCAATGCATTAGATTTTGATTTATTTGTCTATAAAGAGTATTATAGGTGAAGCTGGTATGATTAAGGCGGTCTTACACTTCCCATGATAAGATCTTATTTTCAATTGCTTAAAACATTGCCAAACTTCAACTGTCTGGGCTGAAATTTTACATGCCATATGTCCGCCTCAGTCTGACTTGAATTTCAGCCAAAATACTCCAGCCATTTCCAAGATCAAGCTGGGGAGGGAATACATTGTTTGACCCATGTTAAAAAAAATTCTGGTGACCTTTTCTTTGAACAGTGGTAGGGCTCCTGTGCTTTGAAGTAGTGAGTTGAAATTTAAGTGGAGTCTGACCGTTTGCTGTGCCCATGAAAATGTGCCTAAATTTGATGAATTTACAAGTCTGGAAAAAAATGCAGTTTGCACATGCTTAGAGACTACTTTGATTTAACAGCTAAAATCTAGAGAAGACTCTGTTCTCACTGAACGTGCTCGAGCCTCTCACAGCTCCTAGTGCTGACCAGACTCCGGAGGCATCATCCCTACAGAGCAACTGAGCATGCTCCAGCTCAGGGCCTGAACAGGATGCTCCAAGCCATGGTCAGGCTTGCACTGAAAATGAGAGCCAGGAGCTTGATCTCTCCTGTGCTCACGACGACTCCCTTGGTGGCACCCAGCAGTGTGGATGAGAGATTTGCTGCTTCCAAAAAATTAGTACACCCCAGTTTACTAGATCCACCTGGGATCACTGCTCCGTGTAACATACAGCACTTAAATATGTTTATAGTGAAATCAAATAAAAGTTTGTTTAATGATAAACAAATAAAGAGGGGAGGGTCCCAGAGCCCAGGCTCCAGTCCAAGCCTGAATGTCTACGCAGCAGGGTTTAGCTCTGTAGCCTGAGCCCCCCAACCCTGAGTCAGCTGACCCAGGCCAGTCATAGCCATGCCATAGGTCTTTTATTCCAGGGTAGACATATCCCAAGTCTCCAATACATTCTTTGTATGACTATAATTGTTGCAAGTATCAGAGGGGTAGCCGTGTTAGTCTGAATCTGTAAAAAGCAACAGAGGGTCCTGTGGCACCTTTGAGACTAACAGAAGTATTGGGAGCATAAGCTTTCGTGGGTAAGAACCTCACTTCTTCAGATGCAAGTAATGGAAATCTCCAGAGGCAGGTATAAATCAGTGTGGAGATAACGAGGTTAGCTCAATCAGGGAGGGTGAGGTGCTCTCCTAGCAGTTGAGGTGTGAACACCAAGGGAGGAGAAACTGCTTCTGTAGTTGGATAGCCATTCACAGTCTTTGTTTAATCCTGATCTGATGGTGTCAAATTTGCAAATGAACTGGAGCTCAGCAGTTTCTCTTTGGAGTCTGGTCCTGAAGTTTTTTTGCTGTAAGATGGCTACCTTTACATCTGCTATTGTGTGGCCAGGGAGGTTGAAGTGTTTTCCTACAGGTTTTTGTATATTGCCATTCCTGATATCTGACTTGTGTCCATTTATCCTCTTGCGTAGTGACTGTCCAGTTTGGCCAATGTACATAGCAGAAGGGCATTGCTGGCATATGATGGCATATATAACATTGGTGCAGGTGAATGAGCCGGTGATGTTGTAGCTGATCTGGTTAGGTTCTGTGATGGTGTTGCTGGTGTAGATATGTGGGCAGAGTTGCCATTGAGGTTTGTTGCATGGGTTGGTTGCTGAGTTAGAGTTGTTATGGTGTGGTGCGTGGTTGCTGGTGAGAATATGCTTAAGGTTGGCAGGTTGTCTGTGGGCGAGGACTGGCCTGCCTCCCAAGGTCTGTGAAAGTGAGGGATCATTGTCCAGGATGGGTTGTAGATCACTGATGATGCGTTGGAGAGGTTTAAGCTGAGGACTGTAGGTGATGGCCAGTGGAGTTCTGTTGGTTTCTCTTCTGGGCCTGTCTTGTAGCAGGAGGCTTCTGGGTACACGTCTGGCTCTGTTGATTTTGTTTCTTGTGTGGGTATCGTAGTTTTGAGAATGCTTGGTGAAGATCTTGTAGGTGTTGGCCTCTGTCTGAGGGGTTGGAGCAGATGCGATTGTACCTCAGTGCTTGGCTGTAGACGATGGATCGTATGGTGTGACCGGGGTGGAAGCTGGAGGCATGAAGGTAGGTGTAGCGGTTGGTGGGTTTTCGGTATAGGGTGGTGGTAATGTGGCCATCGCTTATTTGTACAGTGGTGTCTAGGAAGTGGACCTCCCGTGTAGATTGGTCCAGGCTGAGGTTGATGGTGGGGTGGAAGCTGTTGAAATAATTGTTGCAGTTTCACTCTAGACTTAGTACTGTCTACCTGCTAATATGTATTTGATAGCTGTCTCTCATAAAATCCTATATTTAATTCATGCTCTCACCTCACTTATGGGGATTCAGTATTGCCAAGCCCAAGCATTCAGAAAATGAGTTCAGCTTTAAAATCATGAGATTTTCAAAAATAAAAAATGTTGGGTTCTTTTTATTTGTCTTCTATTGTTTGAGCCTTTGGAATACACTTGGATTACATTTCCTAGCTTTTCTCTGCAACCATAATCACTAGAAACTTTTTTCTAAATGAAAGCTGAGATTCTCATGTATTCAGCTGAATCCAGGATCTGGTGCTTTAAGAAAAATGCCTATTGTGATTTTCAGGATAAAATCACAAGAGCTAGCAATACTAGAGAGTGCAGTGAACAAGGAGGCTAAAATAATCCAAGTAACATTGAACAAAACTTTGAGATTTAAAAAAAAAAAAAAGTTTGCAAGTAGGGCTGTCAAGCGATTAAAAAAATTAATCATGATTAATTGTGTGATTAAACAATAATAGAATACCATTTATTTAAATATTTTTGGATGTCTTCTACACTTTCAAATATATTGATTTCAATTACAACACAATACAAAGTGTACAGAGCTCTATTTATATTTATTTTTTGATTACAAGTACTTGCACTATAAAAAAACAAAACAAAAGAAATAGTCTTCATCAATTCACCTAATACAAGTAATGTAGTGCACCGTCTTTATCATGAAAGTTGAACTTACAAATGTAAAATTATGTACAAAAATTCCTGCTTTCAAAAATAAAACTATGTAAAATTTTAGAGCCTGCAAGTCCACTCTGTCCTACTTCTTGTTCAGTGAATCCTTCAGCCAAACAAGTTTGTTTAATTTGCAGGAGATAATGCTGCCCACTTCTTGTTTACAGTGTCACCAGAAAATGAGAACAGGCATTCGTATGGCACTGTTGTAGCCAGAGTCGCAAGATATTTACGTGCCAGATGCGCTAAACATTCATGTGTCCCTTTATGTTTCACCCACTATTCCAGAGGACATGCATTCCTGCTGATGATGGGTTCTGCTCGATAACAATCCAAAGCAGTGCGGACTGATGCATGTTCATTTTCATTATCTGAGTCAGATGCAACCACCAGAAGGTTGATTTTCTCTTTTGGTAGTTCGGGTTCTGTAGTTTCCACTCTGGAGTGTTGCTCTTTAAGACTTTTGAAAGCATGCTCTACACCTCATCCCTCTCAGATTTTGGAAGGCACTTCAGATTCTTAAACCTTGGGTTGAGTGCTGTAGCTATCCTTAGAAATCTCATATTGGTACCTTCTTTTTGTGTTGTGAAAGTGTTCCTAAAATAAACAACGTGCTGGGTTATCATCCGAGACTGCTATGACATGAAATATATGGCAGAATGTGGGTAAAACAGAGCAGGGGACAATTCTCCCCCAAGGAGTTAAGTCACAAATTTAATTAACGCATTCTTCTTTTAATGAGCATCGTCCGCATGGAAGCATGTCTTCTGTTATGGTGGCCGAAGCATGCAGGGGCATATGGATGTTTAGCATTTCTGGCATGTAAATACCTGGCAATGCCAGCTACAAAAGTGGAAAGCAAATGCCTGTTCTCACTTTCTGGTGACGTTGTAAATAAGAAAATTATTTCCTGTAAATGTAAACAAACTTGTTTGTCTTGGTGATTAGCTGAACAAGAAGTAGGACTCAGTGGACTTGAAGAACATAAGAACGGCTATACTGAGTCAGACCCAAAGGTCCATCTGGCTCAGTATCATGTCTTCCAACAGTGGCCAATGCCAGGTGCCCCAGAGGGAATGAACAGAACGGGTAATCATCAAGTGATTCATTCCCTGTCACCCATTCCCAGCTTCTGGCAAAAAGAGGCTAGGGATACCATCCTTGCCCATCCTGGCTAATAGCCTAGGCTCTGAAGTTTTAAATTTTTATGTTTTTGAGTGCAGTTATATAACAAAATAAAATCTACATGTGTAAGTTGCACCTTCATGACAAAGATTGCACTACAGTACTTGTATGAGGTGAATTGAAAAACACTATTTTTTGTTTATTATTTTTACAGTGTGAATATTTGTAATCAAATATACACTGATTTCAATTACAACACAGAATACAATATATATGAACGAGTAGAAAAACATTCAAAATATTTTAATACATTTCAATGGGTATTCTATTGTTTAACAGTGCGATTAAACTCTGATTAATCACGATTCATTTTTTTGAGTTAATTGCGTGAGTTAACGGCGAATAATCAACAGCCCTAGTTGCAAGTCTTAATATTGATGGTACTATAGGAGATGGATCAGATGCTCTAATCAGGCTAGGAATGCTCATAATTTGTACAGTAACTCCTCACTTAAAGTCATCCCAGTTAACGTTGTTTCGTTGTTATGTTGCTGATCAATTAGGGAACATGCTTGTTTAAAGTTGTGCAATGCTCCCTTCTAACATCGTTTGGCAGCTGCCTGCTTTGTCCACTGCTTGCAGGAAGAGTAGCCCATTGCAGCTAGCTGGTGGGGGCTTGGAACCAGGATGGACCAGCAGCCCCCCTATCAAGTCCCCCTATCAGCTTTCTGCTCCCCTAAGTTCCTTGTGCAGCAGCTGCCCAGCAGGCTAGCAATTGCAGCTGTCCTTCCCCCACTGCCATGTGCTGCTCCTGCCCTCTGCCTTGGAGCTGCTCCCAGAGACTCCTGCTTACTGTGCTGGGGGGGGGGAGAGGAGGATGGGAGGAAGAGGGGGGCTAATGTCAGGGTGTCCCCCTCCCCCCTGCTTACCCCATCTTCCATAGAGCGGGGTGGGGGGGGACACACGACAGGGCTTTGCTGGCATCAGCTGCGGTCTCAGCAAGCTGATATAATTAACAAGGCAGTGTACTTAAAGGGGAAACGTGCATCTCTCTCTCTCTCTCTCTCTTTCCCCCCTCCCTCCATTCCTGCTGTCTTGTAGACTGTGAGAGTTAACCCTTGAGGGCTCAGCCAATTGCTAATTCATCATTTAGCAGTAAGGCATCCCCTGGTAAGTATCCCACCCTCTGACTCCACCTCAACCAAGCTTCACAATCATCATCACTGTGTACCAGTATTAAATTTTGTTTAAAACTTATACTGTGTGTGTGTCTATATATAATATAGTTGTTTGGTGAAAAAAATTCCCTGGAACCTAACCCCCTCATTTACATTCTTATGGAGAAATTGGATTCGCTTAACATCGTTTGGCTTAAAGTCGCATTTTTCAGGAACATAACTACAGTGTTAAGTGAGGAGTACTGTAATTGCTTGAGAAGCAACCAAGACTTCATGAAAGTTATAATGCATTTGAAAGGACCAGGAGGTAACTGATAACCTCTCCTGAGATAAATCTATTACAGAAACAATTCCTGCTTTTCCCTATTCATTTTACTAACCCCTCCCCAACATCAATTTTTAATTTAGTTATTCTAGAGAGAAGAATGATAGGTTAATTTTTCTAAAACCTGCATATATTCATATTCTCTAATCCAAGCATCCTTTCCTTAATATTAATTTAAGCAACATTTTAACGGTTGCTATCAATTTACATGCATATATTTAGAACACTGGTTCAGTGTTTGCTGAACTACAGCTGTATCTTAGATACAGTTCATAACATTAGAAATGCACTGTAATTTACTTGAACTTATTAGTTTCTCTTGTGCTTTCTGTTAGATGCCTATAAGTTTGTAAATTTTTTTCTGTAGTATCTGCTACAGTCAAACACACCCATTACAATACTTTATTCTTTAACATGTTCTTTAATTTCTCTTTTAATAGAAAGAAAGAGAAAAAGATCACAAAGTTCGCTTGGCAGTTGGAAATGGAGTAAGGAGTGATGTATGGAGAGAATTTTTAGGCCGATTTGGTGACATCAAGATGTGTGAGTTTTATGGGGCTACTGAAGGAAACATTTGTTTCATGAACCACACCGGGAAAATTGGATCTGTGGGACGTACTAATTTCTTTTATAAGGTAACTATTTAATATTTTATTTGGGAAGGAGGCTTGGGGATAAATGTGATTCTTAATTCAGTAACTAGATCAGAAGAAGTGAGGCCTAAAATCAGTCGGAATTGAGGATGCAGAATCAAGTCCTAAGTCTTTTGATCTAGTTACTGCAGGTTTAACTGATAGTGTTCAATGCTGCCAAAATCATGTGTATATAGTTATCCTATCTGTGCTAATGGCAGCACCAGTGGGATTTTTTCCCCTTAAAATTTCCTAGCATAGACAAGGTCTAAATGAGTGAAACTCCACCATCCTCATAGACTCATAGACATTAAGGTCAGAAGGGACCATTATGATCATCTGGTCTGACCCCCTGCATGCTGCAGGCCGCAAGACCCTTCCCTGGACTCTACCGTTGAAGTCCCCAATCCTGTGTTTTAGTGACTTCAATCGGCTGAGACCCTCCTGCTAGTGATCCCTGCCCCATGCTGCGGAGGAAGGCGAAAAACCTCCAGAGGCTCAGCCAATCTACCCTGGAGGAAAATTCCTTCCCAACCCCAAATATGGCGATCAGTAATACCCCGAGCATATAGGCAAGAGTCTCTAGCCTGACCCTTGTTGGCCATTATGCTGTTCATGTACCATTGGTTGGTTTTCCTTGGCTACTATGTTTTATCATTAAACCATTCCCTCCATAAACTTATCCAACTTAATCTTAAAACCAGACAGGTCCGTCGCCCCCACCGTTTCCCTCGGAAGGCCGTTCCAATATTTCACCCCTCTGATGGTCAGAAACCTTCGTCTAATTTCAAGCCTAAACTTCCCCCCGGCCAGTTTGTATCCATTCGTTCTCGTGTCCACATTAGTACTAAACTGGAATAATTCCTCTCCCTCCCTTGTATTAACCCCTCTGATATATTTAAAGATAGCAATCATATCCCCCCTCAGCCTTCGCTTTGTCAGACTAAACAACCCAAGCTCCTCTAATCTCTTTTCATACGACAGGTTTTCCATTCCTCTGATCATCTTAGTTGCCCTTCTCTGCACCCGTTCCAGTTTGAGTTCATCTTTTTTAAACATTGGAGACCAGAACTGCACACAGTACTCCAAATGAGGTCTCACCAGCGCCTTATACAACGGAAGCAGGACCTCCCTATCTCTACTAGATATACCTCGCCTAATACATCCCAAGACCGCATTGGCTTTTTTCACCGCCACGTCACATTGCCGACTCATAGTCATCCTGCGGTCCACAAGGACCCCTAGGTCCTTCTCCTCTTCCGTTACTTCTAACCAATGCGTCCCCATCTTGTAACTAAAATTGTTATTATTCGTCCCCAAGTGCATCACCTTACACTTTTTACTATTAAATTTCATCCTATTTCTGATACTCCAATTCACAAGCTCATTCAAGTCTCCCTGCAGAGTATCCCTATCCTCCTCCGAGTTTGCAACTCCTCCCACCTTCGTATCATCCGCAAACTTTATCAGCCCACTCTTGCAATCGGTCCCGAGGTCAGTTATAAATAGATTAAATAAGATGGGTCCCAAAACCGAACCTTGAGGCACTCCACTAGTAACCTCCCTCCAACCCGACAATTCACCCTTTAATTCGACCCGCTGCATTCTCCCCATTAACCAATTCCCTATCCACCTCTGGATTTTCATATCGATCCCCATGTTTTTCATTTTAACCAATAGTTCCTCATGGGGTACTGTATCAAACGCTTTACTGAAATCCAGGTATATTAGGTCCACCGCATTTCCCTTATCTAATAAGTCCGTTACTTTCTCAAAGAAGGAGATCAGATTCGTTTGGCACGATCTGCCCTTCGTAAAACCATGCTGTAATTTATCGCATTTGCCATTAACTTCAAGGTCCTCAACTAGTTTCTCTTTCAGAATCTTCTCCAGCACCTTGCACACTACTGATGTTAAACTAACAGGCCTATAGTTACCCGGGTCACTTTTTTTCCCTTTCTTGAAAATAGGAACCACATTGGCTATTCTCCAGTCTAACGGGACTACCCCCGAGTTTACAGATTCATTAAATATAGTCGCTAATGGGCCTGCTATTTCCCGCGCCAATTCCTTCAATATTCTCGGATGAAGATCGTCCGGTCCACCCGACTTAGTCCCATTAAGGCGTTCTAGTTTTGTTTCTACCTCGGATGCGGTAATCCCCCATCCCGTATGCCCCTCTGTAACTGTGCTAGTATCCCTAATACCTTCATTGGCCTCATTAAACACCGATGCAAAATATTCATTGAGATATTGCGCCATGCCTAGATTATCTTTAATCTCCTCTCCGGCTATAGTCTTCAGCGGTCCCACTTCTTCTTTCTTTGCTTTCTTCCTATTTATATGGCTGTAAAACCTCTTACTATTACTTTTAATTCCCCTCGCTAAGTCCAACTCTTCCCGGCCTTTGGCCTTTCTCACTCTATCTCTACATTCTCTGACTTCACTAAGGTAAGTTTCCTTACTGATCCCTCCCCTCTTCCACTCTTTGTACGCTTTCTGTTTTTTCCTAATTGCCCCTTTCAGCCGGTCGCTCATCCAGCTCGGTCTAAGTCTCTTGCTTAGTAATCTTTTTCCCTAAGAACTTTCCCTGAAAGTTTCAAGAAAATTCTGTTCAGTTCTGCATTCTAAATCTTTGTTACTAGGCAAGAGACTAGATTAGAATTATTTAATGCATTTATAACCAGAAATATATGTACAAGACTGAAGACTGGGGGGGTATACCTGATTTAATGATAAATATATATATTACAGGCTTCTTGCCTTATTATTATTTTTTTTAGGATTTGGTTTTAAAAAAATAGACTCTAGGAAATGAACAGGGGAGCAAATCAGAGCAGATGACCTCAAAACTGAGAAATAGGGAACCACTGGCTCTCCTGCATGTTCTCTCTGCTCATCAGGAGTCTGTAGACGCTTGTATGCCTCAAGTCCATCTACTTCCCAGTCTTCAAACTTTTATTTTCTGGGGCAGAGCCTGGTGTGGAATTGGAGATCAAGTACTCTCCACTCCATGTTATCCTCTCTAGACCCAGGGATATTTTGCCAGGAACTCCTTTCTGCTGTATCCCACGGTATGGTTTCAACTACTCAACTGCAGAAGAACAATATCTATGGGCTGCATGGCTTCCTGGGGATGCCTGCAGTACTGCCAACCCCAAGCTTTCAAAAATCATGAGATTGGCTTAAAAATCCAGAGATGATTATTTTAAAACAACACATTTCTATTTTCTGAGACTTTAAGGTGCACTTGCTTCATATTTTGAAGCTTTCCACAACCATGAGGACTCAAATTTTTTTGTAATGAAAGCTGGAATTTTCATGCAATCTGATTCCAACACCTGGGGCACTACGAAAAACACTGAAGATCATCAGACTTGATAAAATCATGAGAGATGGCAACACTGGAGTAGTCCATAGGAAGAAGCCCTTGGTTTAGAGACTGCACAATTAAGAGTACAGTCCTTCATGGAGTTAGTAGGATAGTAATGTTCAGGGCTAGGGTTTCACAGAATACACTAATGTGCAAATATTCAGCTTAAAATAATAAATCCGAGTAATAATAAAGATAAACTACTATATCATCTAAAATATCTTGATTATGGGTAACATGACTAGTGCAATGAAATTTACAGTAATGCATGACTAAATCAGTGTGGCCATTTTACGTCAAGTTTGTTTTCCATACTTCTAAATTTAAAAGATAAAAAGGACACTAATATACTAGCTTGACTGGAACAAGGGTATGATATACAGCAGGGGTAGGCAAACTATGGCCTGCATGCCGAAGGCGGCATGTGAGCTGATTTTCAGTGGCTCTCACGCTGCCCGGGTCCTGGCTAGCGGTCTGGGGGGCTCTGCATTTTAATTTAATTTTAAATAAAGCTTCTTAAACATTTTAAAAATCTTATTTACTTTACATACAATAATAGTTTAGTTTATGTATTATAGACTTATAGAACAAGACCTTCTAAAAATGTTAAAATGTATTACTGGCACGCAAAACCTTTAAATTAGAGTGAATAAATGAAGACTCGGCACACCACTTCTGAAAGGTTGCCCATCCCGATATACAGGAATGCTAAGAAATATTTTCTGCCCCCAGTCACTTAACCAAGTCAAAGTTACAAAAAGTTCATACCCCGTCACATGGCAAAAGTCAAAATCCACTGAGTCTGTAACATTTATTTTGTTACTTTAGGTTAAAACTGGAAAGATAAATCTAATTGACTTTTCACCATTTACTGCATGTGTTGGCATTTCATTCAGCTTAGACAGTAAAATGTGTGGTTGGGATGAGGGAGGGTCTCTCATGTCACCTGTATCATCCCTTCCCTGCAAAATAGGAGGTGAGAAGGAGTTATGGAAGTAGGTGGAGAGTGCCTTTACAGTAGTATGCTGAGGTCAGTGTAGAACTTGATCATCCAAGCCCACACACGGGGCTTCCCAACCCCATTTTAAAAGGACCCTGAAAACTTCAATTTGGGTGGATCTCTTGAACTCTACACTATGCTCACAGGCCTAGTGGCACACAGCCATTCTGTACTAAGCTTAACATTGTTAAAACCAGTGGAGCTTAACCAGGCTTGGTGATGGTGGGATATTTTGATAAATATATTTCTAGTATAGGCAGGCCTGGAAGGTGAACTCCTGGGTGACTTTTATAGAAGAACCTAAAACTGCTTCTACAGAAGGATATTGCAACAAAGATGGGATGCTGGAATTCATTAGGCTTTAAATGTCTGTTCCATTATGGCCCATGGATTTTAATGGCCCAGTGCAACAAATTTTCCACACACTGTATGTAATCAGTAGCTATAGTATATGGAGAGAAACTTTAAAAAACAGTTATCCATGTAAATAGTTCAGATATTTTTTTTTAAAAGAGTTCATCTAAGCGAATGGGTGAAACTATTATGAATTGGTTTGGAACCTAAGGCCTTGTCTTCACTTACCGGAGGGTCCGGCGGCAGGCAATCGATGTTCTGGGATCGATTTATCGCATCTGGTTAAGACGCGATAAATCGATCCCGGATC
Source organism: Malaclemys terrapin pileata (assembly GCF_027887155.1). Lineage (NCBI taxonomy): Eukaryota > Metazoa > Chordata > Testudines > Emydidae > Malaclemys > Malaclemys terrapin. Next base: position 53,789,632 of record NC_071510.1, on the reverse strand, counting down.
GATCCCAGAAGTGCTCGCAGTCGACGCCGGTACTCCAGCTCGCCGAGAGGAGTACGCGGCATCGACGGGGGAGCCTTCCTGCCGCGTCTGGACCGCGGTAAGTTCGGACTAAGGTACTTCGAATTCAGCTACGTTATTAACGTAGCTGAATTTGCGTACCTTAGTCCGAAGTGGGGGCTTAGTGGGGACCAGGCCTAAGTGTAGCTCCTGAGACAGGCTGCTGCTGATGATCATGTTGGTAGCACATTTAACGTTTTGGCTGCCCTGGGTTCCTGGAGTACTATCAGCGTGATTCTTACACATCTTACTTTCGTGTTGGGTCTGTTCCCATTTATTGGATGTTTTTGTGTGGTGACAAGCAGTGAAATTATAAAAGAGTGTAGTCATCTCATAGTTTGAAAGTTGTGAGCAAACAGCTTAACAAGTGTCTTTTGTGAGGCTAAGTGACACTTGAGAGAGCTTCTGAATTTGGACAGACCTGTTTGGTGCTATCACTACCTCTTTAAAGTCTGAATAAATTCATTTGAATCTAAGGTCGACTGAGTGAAGTTGTATCAATTACACCACAGATGACTGTAATTTAATATTTAACTTTTTGATTGTTAAAGTCAATACATTGTAAAGCAGACTTGAGTAATGAAACAAGTAAAAACTGCAAGATGTGTACTGCAGGTTTAGTCTTTCTGTTTCCCTTTATTAACTGTTAGGACTTTTGTATAGAGATGAAACCCATAGGATTTTATACAATTTACTCTAAACCCTTACAGATTTTAATAGAAAATGAGATCGTTTGTATCCAGTTTTTTGAACCATCCTGGATAGATATTCTATAGAAGGGATAAAATGTTCTATTAAATTCCATCGCTAAATAACTCTACAGAAAGATTGTCCTTTTTATAATAAATTCTGTTAGACTTTCCCATACGGCTCAGTAGGGGAAAAGGTGGAGCGGTTCTTTCTTTATATTGCATGAGGGATTCTTCCACTGTCATTGGGTTCTTGTTTTTAGTTTTAGTTTTTGGAAACCCCTTCCTTCCCCCTCCCTCAAGACCTAGTGTCACAACAACCATCTTAGAGTTAGAAAACTGCAGTAGATGGATCTTCCTGTGGATCCTATTAACACCATTCCTTTAAATGGCTGGAGAGGTTCCTCTCTAAGAAACTTGCATCCAAGGGTTTAGATAATTAAGTGATAGGTGTCTCCTTCAGAATTTCTACTCACTAGGCAGCCAATTTAACCTTGTACTATTATTGAGGCCCAGTCCTGCTCTTCTTGAAATCAAGAGCAGCACACCCATAGTGTGGAATTTTAAAAAGCAACTAAATATTTAGCAGCATAAATTCCATTGATTTAGAATGAGATTTATGTTCCTAAGTCACTTTGGTGCATTTGAAAATTCCATCTATAATCTTTGGTAGGTTCAGGATCAGGCCCAGAGTTGTTATATCTCCCTCTGTGCCCTTCCACCCCCTTCTCCCCCTATGTCTTTAAACCATGGAAGGTGTGGAATGTTGTTTTATATTTGTTTCATACATTGATAAAAATGGTACTGTTTATATACCCAGAAAGGAAGATTGATACTTTTTCATGAATATAAAATAAAGGTGCTATTTGTTCCTCTCTGAGGTTTAGTCATATGACTTGAGTTAGTGACAGTAGACTAGAAGTTTTAAAAATTCTGTTAATTTGATTTATTTATTTTTGTAACTGGATAGTGAATGTCTACAGACATTTCTGCTGTAAATGCTAACCAGTTAGATATTTTGATAGGGCACAGTAATGCTATCTAATTTGATAATGTAACTGTGAAATCCTTTTCCCCTTACCCTTTCCCCAAAATGAAAATGTAAAGAATGTAAGACCTCTCATGAACAGGAAATGGCCACTTTGCAATTAGTCTAAATTAGTTTATATTGTCTTTTTAAAATACTGCTCAAACTCTTTCTTCTCCAGAAAATAAACCTGCATTAAGGGCTAGATTCACAAAGAAATTTAGGTGTGGTGATACTGAATGTCGATGGATAAATAATTTAAAAAATTCAAAGTACAACAGCTTCAACAGGAGAAACCAAGGGAGCCCCACATCAGAATATCCCATAGCCCGGTGGCTTGGGCATTCACCTGAAAGGTGGCAGACCCCTGTTTTTCAACCTCAGATGGAGGGGGGATTTGAACCGGAGATGTCCCAGATGAATACTCTAACCACTGGGCTAAAAGTTGTGAGGGATTTTCTCTCCCCCATCTCCCTCAGTTTGTAGAGATTGTCTATTAGGGGTCTGATACAGTAGGTGAGATCAGAGCTTGCTTTCTAGATCAGGCCCCGCTGGTGAATTAGGTGGAGGAACACCCATCTACCTACTCCTGGTTTGTGAATTATGGGGACTTAGGCATTTGGATGCCTGCCGTGCAGTTGTAGTGCTTATGCTCAGGGGTGGAAACGTCATTGCCTAGGAAACTTTACTGCAAAAATGTAGGTACTGAGCAATTTTAGGTGCCTACAGGGTTCAGGGGCAGCTGAGCGGGGATTTTGTGAATACCTGTGGGACCTGATTCTGGGATTTAGGTTCCTACAGTGGCAGGTGCCTAAGTCCTTTTGTGAAACTAGTCACTAGTTTAGAGGCACAGGACCTTTGATTTAACTATACTGGCTGCACTTGAATCCTTAAGTATTTTCCAGGTGTTTTGTTGGGTCCCATATGGAAGACAAACCTATCTGACACCTCAAGAGAATGACTGGGGATGAATTCTGCAGGGATATTGCACATGCTTCCTCTTCCAGAACTCTCTCCCCTGGATTTTTCTACAGTGGGAGGATCCAGTCCAAAATATGTACACTTGTCTCCACTCCCTCACCTCTCAAGCCTCTCTAAAATGATGCTCCCTTTCTTTTTGAAGGGAATATTTCTTGTGTTAGTATTTTATACATCACTATAGTTGTACATGAAAAATCAAAGACAAAGCAAGAACCTACAAACTAAGGTCCTGACCCTACATCCCTTATCCACATAAGCAGGCCTACTGAAGTCCTCTTAAAATGGTCATTCCCTTGCTTCTCTTTCTGCCACATTCCTGTTCATAACAGCAGGTAGGTCCCCCCCCCCCCACTCGCTTATGGCATTGGTACTATTCACCTAAGAGTCTTTGGTTAGACTTATCTCAGCAATGGATGAGAAAAAGCAAGAGGGAATGAATGTTACAAAAGTAAAAGGTCACTAGATGTGGTTTTTGTTACTTTCCACTCCTTCCTCTGGATTTTTTAAAAAAAGTATGGGGGCAGTATATGAAATGCAGGGGAATGAACATTCACACTGTTCCTTTTGCTTTTTTGTTTCTGATTGCACTGCAATTGAATACTGATTGATACAAATAGTTTCTGAATCATAATACCCTGGGCCAGTTTCCTTGAATACTGAGGGGTTTCCTAAAATACAAACAAACAAAACTCTTACAAATCACCGACTGGCAAACACTATATTTCAGAAGTGTAGATGATGCAGTTGTTTTATTCCACTTTGAGTGTCACCGGTCACAATGAGAGTGGCTATGACTTTGAAAAGTGTGTCGGACGTGACAAATTGGAAGCTAGCTGAAAATGGTTTGAGGAAAGACATGTTTGTGATGTATACAAGAGGCCTCATTGAGTCCTAATGGTTATTATACACATTTCTGCTAATACGGTTGTGCTGGTGGGAGCAGACGGACATAACTTTAAGTGATACATAAAATCCAAGTAGGGCACCTGAATACACACATGCTACTTCTCCCTCACCTGAATGGGGGAGAAGAGAGCTCCTCAGATACTCTGAGATCTCATTCCCTAAATTGGAATTAGGATGAGGAGAGAGAAGTTGAGGATGGGAAAAGAAAACCATGTGTGAGCACACATTTGCTATGGGCCTCCTGTCTTACCCCCACCACACCCAGGAATTTCTCTTTCTGACTTCTACCTATTGTCTGACTTCTACCTATTGGAGGCTCTAGTGTCTTTTCTCACTCCGTTGCCTTTCCATTCACACTGAATCTGGTGCAAAACAATATTCAAAGAGAACAGGTAGAGATTTTTAGGAAACCCCTCAGTATTCATGACTTTTCCCTTTTAAGGCTCTTCCTCCCAGATTGGTATGCCTTGCAGGTGTGGTGGGGTGAGACTGCCTGAGCTCAAGTCAGCTCTTTAACCCCTTCTTGCCTTGTGTGGGGTTTGCTCACCTGATCACAACAGGATACAAAGCCTCATGGCTGCAAGCATATACCAGCCACTTCGTGGGGATAGAGGGAGAAATAGGAAAACACATCCCCTATGCACATGTGATCTCATAGTTGTCCACTGTAGGTTTTCTTGCATCTTCTTCTGATGCAGTTGGTACTGGCCAACGTCAGGCAGTATACAGAACTACTGTCTATGGTTCACCAGTCTGATTCAGTATGACAGTTCCTATGTTTGTACGTTGAGCTGATGAGTGTGGAAAAAAATCTAAAGATTAAATACAGACAGATGAGATAGCAGATGCTAAAGCTGACAAGACTGGTTCAGGCTCCCAAGATAATGAAAGTGAATTTTCTGTCACTAACTGTCTTCTCCTAAAGCAAGGAGGCAAAGACTAATAATGTGTGATTGATGTTCCATTTGCCAAATTATAGGTAATGTGAAAGATACAATGCCAGGAACCAGAAAATGATCTTCTGTCAGCCAGATCCTACTTTATTATATTTTCAGTTGTGTGAAGAAAAAGGGTGAATGCTGTAGTAGTGTGGCATGCATCCAAAGAGCCACTGAATGTGAGATGCTAACTGGAAATTGGTGCTCTTGTCTAGGAATAATTTAGTTTATTTGCACTGTGTAATCTCTAGGTACAATGGATCCTGTTGATATGTTTGAAGGTACAGTTACTCAGTCCATCTGTATGAATAGCTTTTTCAAAAAACAAGGATGTCTATAAGCCTCATGTGAATAGAATTAATGCAATAGAAAATGGGAGCCTGTATCTGCTAAGGAAACAAAATTTGCAGAGGCCTCTGAACAGGAATGCACAGACCTTTTATGCATATATTATTTGTGTGATGCATAAGGAGTTAGGCATGAGACTCCCATTGATACTGATCAAAGATGCATGGAAAAGACACTCCATATTGCCCTTAAAATGTACCCCATGCTACAAGAGAGAAAATGCAACAGGAGTGTGGGGAAAGGGAACTCATATGTCATAAAAAGTGATAGGGAGAGGGAGTACAAATACTATTTACCTAAAAATCAACTTCTAAAAACTTGTATTCAGAACTTTGCAGGTAACTCTTTTTTTTTTTTTTTTGCAAGTGTTTTAGTTAAAAAAAATTGTAAAGGCCTTAATCTTTCTCCAGGACTCATGCTATGTAATACCTTGTTCTGTAGAAATCAGTGGGACTGCTTGCATGATAAGGTACTACTCTACATGAGAATGGATGACAGAATCAGGTGCTAATTTAACCTTTTTATCTGATGGAAAGCTTGACTGTGGCAATCAATCAAAAAACAGGAGTACTTGTGGCACCTTAGAGACTAACACATTTATTAGAGCATAAACTTTCATGGACTACAGCCCACTTCTTCGGATGCATACCAAAGAAGTGGGCTGTAGTCCATGAAAGCTTATGCTCTAATAAATTTGTTAGTCTCTAAGGCCTTGTCTACACTACGAGAGTAGTTCGATTTTACTTAAATCGAATTTTTGGAATCGATATTGCAAAGTCGAACGTGTGTGTCCACACTAAGGACAGTAATTCGACTTTGTGAGTCCACACTAATGGGGAAAGCGTCGACATTGGAAGTGGTGCACTGTGGTCAGCTATCCCACAGTTCCCGGAGTCCCCGCTGCCCATTGGAATTCTGGGTGGAGCCGCAAATGCCTTCTGGGTAAAAAAAATGTGTCCAGGGTGCTTTTGGGTAACTGTCGTCATCCGTCCATCACTCCCGCCCTCCCTCCCTGAAAGCGCCGGCGGGAAATCAGTTCGCGCACTTTTCTAGTCAGTGACAGCGCGGACGCCACAGCACTGCGAGCATGGAGCCTGCTGCAACCATCACTGCAGTTGTGGCCGCTCTCAACGCCTCGCAACTTATCATACACCTTTCCCTGAGGCAGATGCAGAAAAGTCAGGCGAGGAGGCTACGTCAACGCGGTGATGGCCTGAAGTCTGAGAGTAGCACAGACCTCTCAGAAAGCAGGGGACCCAGCGCCGAGAACATCACGGTGGCAATGGGTCATGTTGATGCCGTCGAAAGGAGATTCTGGGCACGGGAAACAAGCACTGAGTGGTGGGACCGCATAGTGCTGCAGGTCTGGGATGAATCCCAGTGGCTGCGAAACTTTCGCATGCGGAAGGGAACTTTCCTGGAACTTTGTGAGTTGCTGTCCCCTGCCCTGAAGCGCAATGACACCCGGATGCGAGCAGCCCTGACTGTCCAGAAGCGAGTGGCCATAGCCCTGTGGAAGCTTGCAACGCCAGACAGCTACCGGTCAGTCGCGAACCAGTTTGGGGTGGGCAAATCTACCGTGGGGGTTGTTGTGATGCAAGTAGCCAAGGCAATCGTTGATGTACTGCTGCCAAAGGTAGTCACCCTGGGAAACGTGGAGGCGATCATAGATGGCTTCACAGCGATGGGATTCCCAAACTGCGGTGGGGCCATAGATGGAACTCACATCCCTATCCTGGCACCGGAACACCAGGCCAGCCAGTACATTAACAGAAAGGGCTACTTTTCCATGGTGCTGCAAGCACTGGTGGACCACAGGGGACGTTTTACCAACATCTACGTGGGATGGCCGGGCAAGGTTCATGACGCTTGTGTTTTCAGGAACTCTGGTCTGTTTAGACGGCTGCAGCAAGGTATTTACTTCCCGGACCACAAAATAACTCTTGGGGATGTGGAGATGCCTATAGTCATCCTCGGGGACCCAGCCTACCCGCTAATGCCCTGGCTCATGAAGCCCTATACTGGCGCCCTGGACACTGAAAAAGAACTCTTCAACTACCGGCTGAGCAAGTGCAGAATGGTGGTGGAGTGTGCTTTTGGCCGTCTCAAGGGGAGATGGAGAAGCTTACTGACTCGCTGTGATCTCAGCGAAACCAATATCCCCATTGTTATTGCAGCTTGCTGTGTGCTCCACAATCTCTGTGAGAGCAAGGGGGAGACCTTTATGGCGGGGTGGGAGGTTGAGGAAAATAGCCTGGCTGCTGATTACTCACAGCCAGACAGCCGGGCGATTAGAAGAGACCAGCGGGAAGCGCTGTGCATCCGGAAGGCTTTGAAAGCAAAGTTCCTGAGTGAGCAGGGTAACCTGTGACTTTAAAGTTTGTGTATTGAGAAGCTAAACCTGCCCCCGTTTCTTTGCCCAGTTAATGTTGACTATCCTATCCAGTTACATACCCCCTTCACCCCACTTCCAACACACGTTTCAAAATAAAAATAGTTCTACTTTGTTAAAGCACACCGTTTTCTTTAATACTGTATTCGCGGGAATTTTTTAAAACTGGGACGCAGACTGTGGTGCGGAGCGGGTGTACTGTAGTGGCGCGAATGCAGCTTCTAAACTCAAGGATTGACAGGCTCCGCTGCGGTGGGATGGTTGTTTCAACGGAGCCTGTCACCCCTCCTGATAGGGACTGTGTGTATGGGGGGGGTCTATGTGACTTTGTGGCAAGGGGAGGACGGTTACAGATCCCCTGCTGTGTGGCTCTGTGATCCTGCCTAAGGACCGCCGCTTAAGATCTGTAACTGCCCTCCCCTGCCACAAAGTCACAGAGCAACCCACCCCCCACCACATAACATGAAAACAACCTCCCAGACTAACCAGGGTAACTAGTCACTGCATCACTGCACTATGTATGTGCCCTGCTGCTGTGCCTGCCCCTGACTATATACCCTGCCAAAGGTGACTGTCCTGTCGAATTACCAACCCCCTATCCCCCCCTCCTCCAAAAGAACATGATGGAAACAGTAGTTAACAGAAACGTATTTTTTATTATCAACCAAACATGGAACTGGGAAAGTGAAACTTGGACGGGGGCTTGTGTCAGGCGGGAAGGAAAGAACTTGTCAAATTTTGGGGAATGAGAGCCTTCTGCTGCTCGAGCTCTCTGCAGGGGTGGAGTGAGAGTTAGCAGGGACTCTGCCGCCTCTCCTTCTGTGCACTTTGGGTGAGGGGAGTATGGGACTTGGTGGCGGGGGAGGGCGGTTAGAGATGGACTGCAGCGGGGCTCTGTCCTCCTGCCTCCGTTCCTGCAGAACATCCACAAGGCGCCGGAGCGTGTCCGTTTGCTCCCTCATTAGTCCAAGCAGGGTTTGAGTCGCCTGCTGGTCTTCCTGACGCCACCTCTCCTCCCGATCCATGTTGGCTTGGTGCATTCGGGTCAAGTTCTCCCGCCACTGGGTCTGCTGTGCTGCCTGGGCTCTGGAGCAGGCTATAAGCTCCGAGAACATGTTCTCCCGTGTCCTCTTCTTCTTATGCCTAATCCGCGCTAGCCTCTGGGAGTGTGATGACAGGCTAGGTTGTGAGACAGTCGCAGATGGGGCTGTGGGAATGGGAAAAAGGGAGTGAATTCCTCAGAAAGATAAATGTAGTTGTGAACAAAGAACATAGTCTTTCTCTGTTAACAAGACCATGCACAGCACCTATCACATGCGCACTCAGCACAAGGTCGAATTCTCGGCCTTCGCATTCAGTGCCTGGGGTCTTCTACAGCACATTTGAGAAGCCTCTCAGGAGAACGGAATTTCTGTTGCAGGCAGACATGGTAAGCCGTAGACTTGTGGCAGCTTAAAACTTTAATATTAGCAATGGCCTCATTTCACATTGAAATCAATGTCGGTCCCTGCTGCCAGCAATTCGGCAAGCAGGAAGTCTGCTCCTGTCCCACACCCTCGCGGCTGTCCCCGGGAACGATCCCTTTCGGCTGCCCCTCTCCCGCCTCCACCGCGTGGCTGCAAACCAGCGGTTACAGTTCTGTAAAGGAACGGCAAAGCAGTCCCAACACTAACATTCCCCTACCTCATTCAAAGCAGGTCATCATGAGCGACATCACCCTCATGAGGATCTCTGACAGCGAGAAAGAGAGAATGCTCCGGGAAAGCCTGCAAAGACCAGGGCCGTATGCCGCCATGCTGTGCAGAGCAATGATTCCAGAGTACTTGATAGTCTCGTGGCGTGGCAACGTGTCCTACTACGGAGGACCCAATAAGGCCGCTCTCCCCAAGAACCTAATGCAGCGGATTTCCAATTACCTCCAGGAGAGCTTCCTCGAGATGTCACAGGAGGATTTCTGCTCCATCCCTGGACATATAGACCGCATTTTACTGTAGCTGCTGTAGCAGTGACTAACCAGTAGAGCGGCTTGGGCAGGACAATCATGCAAAACCGGACATTGCTAGATTTTTTTTCAATAGTTGCACTGCCCATGACTGAATCGTTAAGCTAATCAAACTAATCATGAGAAACCCATTTTTTAAATTGTTAATATTCCTGTTCTGTTACAAATAAATGTTTAGATTTTTACAACACTTACTGGCTGATCCTTCCCCAGATTCTGTGTCCGGGGTAACGGCTGGGGAGGGTTGGTAGGGGATCTCTGTAAGGGTGATGAAGAGATCCTGGCTGTCGGGGAAATCAGCGTTGTGAGCGCTGTCGACTGCCTCGTCCTCCTCATCTCCTTCCTCATCTTCCCCGTCCGCTAACATGTCCGAGGATCCAGCCGTGGACACTATCCCATCCTCAGAGTCCACGGTCACTGGTGGGGTAGTGGTGGCGGCCGCACCGAGGATGGAATGCAGTGCCTCGTAGAAACGGGATGTCTGGGGATGGGATCCGGAGCGTCCGTTTGCCTCTTTGGTCTTCTGGTAGCCTTGTCTCAGCTCCTTGATTTTCACGCGGCACTGCGTTACATCCCGGCTGTATCCTCTCTCTGCCATGTCTTTAGAGATCTTCTCGTAGATCTTTGCATTCCGTCTTTTGGATCGCAGCTCGGAAAGCACGGACTCATCGCCCCACACAGCGATGAGATCCAAGACTTCCCGATCAGTCCATGCTGGGGCCCTCTTTCTATTCTGAGATTGCACGGCCATCGCTGCTGGAGAGCTCTGCATCGTTGCCAGTGCTGCTGAGCTCGCCACGATGTCCAGACAGGAAATGAGATTCAAACTGGCCAGACAGGAAAAGGAATTCAAATTCAAATTTTCCCGGGGCTTTTCCTGTGTGGCAGTTCAGAGCATCCGAGCTCGTACTGCTGTCCAGAGCGTCAACAGAGTGGTGCACTGTGGGATAGCTCCCGGAGCTATTAGCGTCGATTTCCATCCACACCTAGCCTAATTCGACATGGCCATGTCGAATTTAGCGCTACTCCCCTCGTCGGGGAGGAGTACAGAAGTCGAATTAAAGAGACCTCTATGTCGAACTAAATACCTTCGCGGTGTGGACGGGTGCAGGGTTAATTCGATGTAACGGCGCTAACTTCAACATAAACGCCTAGTGTAGACCAGGCCTAAGGTGCCACAAGTACTCCTGTTCTCTTTGCAGATACAGACTAACACGGCTGCTGCTCTGAAACCAATCAAAAAACATTTTAGCATTTTGTTGAGGCTTATTACCTTTCTTTCACAGAACAAAGAATTTCAGAACTGACCCAATTCAGGTGGAGTTTTTTTGGTTCATAATCTTAAATTTTAAAATAACAGAACAGGTACTTTTTAACATGAAAACAAAACTTTACATAAAGTTTTAGCTAAAGCAGATATAAGTCTCTGGAAATTAATATTAACAGCACAAATTCTTAATGTGTTTATCAATAGTGTTACTAGAAACTCCTATGATCTTTGCTGTTCAGCAAAGATTAAAACATGTCTGAAAATTAATAACACTGCTGCTCTTTTGTTAGTGAGGTTATTCACATAGCTTTTGACAAGCATGCTCTAATACTGCCACTATATTCCAAGATATCTTACTGTACCAGTATTTTCTGGGTTAGTACCAGATGTTCTTTGCAAGGCTTTTTTTTTAATAGTTAGTCCTGTTACTGGCTAGCCAAATTACGAAGGGAAACAATTTAGCCAAAACAAGGTTAAATAGTGTCCAAACTCTGTTTTCATACATGGTCCAGAGTTCATCATAGGTAAGACCTTGTAGTTATGAAACATAGTTAATGTATGAAGCTATTGTGCTAGGGAAGGAAATTATTTAAGTCTTTGAATTTGTTTGGATGGTGGATCCTGAATCTTAGGGCTTGTATACAAAGGAAAGCTATTGCAAAATAAAATTAGGGTGTGAACTAAAAATACAATATCTATTCTGCACTAGTTCCTCATGTGGACACATTTACTCCACACACAGAGGGCCTTTCTGTGGATTAGCTCAATACTTCCAAAGTGGATTAACCTAAACCACATGAAAGCACAATTTAGGCTATATCTACACTGTGAGATAGAAGTGTGATTCTCAACTCGTACACACATTCATCAAGCTAGCATGAATATAAAAGTGTAGCCATGGTAGCACAGGCAGCGATGGCACAGTTTCAGGTGAGATTGTACTTGGCATGGCTAAACTGTGCCTCCGCTGATGCTCCCTGTGCTATCGTGGCTACAAGTACTATTTATACTCCCACTAACTCTCATCAACCTAGCATGAGTATGTGTAAGTGAGCTGGGAATCACACCCCTAGCTCATAGTGGAGATGCAGCTTCAGGGAGGAACAAGTATTCACACTGGGAACTCGTGTGGAATAGCTATTATTGGCTATTTTCCTGTGTAGACAAGTGTACAAATGTAGCAGTTGGTTTTATAAACATCTACCATTCAACAGTAGATTACCTGTAAAATTTCCGGCTGACAAACCAAACCAAAGGCAAAAGCTGATACATATTTTTACTGGTCCATTGTGAGTTTAAAATACAATAATTTTAAAACAATTTTTAAAACATATTTGAATTTAAATATTGTATTTGAAAAAGCAACGGTGTGACATTATGATACTGTTAGCTAGAAAAAAAGATGGTCCTGTAGTTAGGGTATTAGCATAGCACCTAGAAGACCCAGGTTAAATTTCTTGCTCTGCCCCAGACTTTGTGTGACTGTGGGCAAGTCACTTGGCCCCTCTGAGCCTCAGATCACCATTTTATAGATGGGGATAATAGCACTTCCCTACCTCACAGGAGTATTGTGAAGATAAATGCATTAAAGATTGTGAGGTGCTCAGATACTATGGTAATTTGGCCATATAAGTACTTTATGTTGCTCTAATGTTATTTATCTATTTAATCACAGGGCAGTGGTGATACAAAGTATGGTCAGATTGCAATTTAGCTAGTTGAAAGGTTCATGTGTTTGTATAATTTATTTATCCAGTAAAACAGTTAAAATTAGATGAATGATCCACTGCATTACACTGTATAGAATAGTACAGTAATGTTTGTCTACACCCCTTCTTTCTCCATAATTTGGAATAGCCAAGCTGAAACAGATTTAGGTCTGTAACTGCAGCAGTATGATGCAGCACCTCCTGCTTTGCCAAGGTGACTCCAATTCACAAACTTTAATGCAAAAGGAAAGCAGCTTGCACGTAGACAGATTTACAGTATTACAGATGCTGATGAGTAGGTTCAGTAAATCTCAGTTCACGTGTCCAGACTTTAGATCATTGGGCTGATACACAGTAGTGTACTGTTAGAGGTACACTTCTTTAGACCAGACATTTAAACAAAGGTTTTTTGGCTTCATGCTCTGGGTCGCAGTGAGTCAGGGAAATCAGGTAATCTCAACATTTCCTCTGTCAATGAAACAGATTGCACAAATAAGATTGTACTTGAGTGCCTAATGACAGTTGAATTATCATATGCAGTCAGTCGTTTTGCTACCAAAATCTAGTCTTTACATTATAAAGCATTTTCAATATATCTAATACAAAAAGTACTGTTTATAACTAAGTTACAGTATCAATCAATTTCATATTACAAAAGGTGTGCACAGTGTGCAGCTGCATTCACTAATCCAGCATCCAACCACCACAGACTTGATTCTTTCTAAATTGTCCCCCTGTGCTAACACTGGTCTACAATTTTTGAGAAGTCGTCTGCTTCAGAGATAAAACGTGCTATTTATTATGTATTTTGATGTGCTGAATTCAAATATGACAATTAAAATAACTGGCTACTGTTTCTAAGATATTTAAGTTTTTACATTTTATGTCTATGTATATTGTGTAGATAGTAGAGTTTTAATCATAAATTGTAAACCTAGGTCTTTTCATGTGTTTATGGTTGCTTTACATGATAATATTTCACCTGTTCTGTTTATGTAACACTTTAAAAATCAGCAAAAGGGTTATATAAATAAAATTTATTATGAAACAAAAGGCAAAAAAACTATTATGTACATAGTTTAGTCCTATTCAGTGTCTACTCGGCGCTTCTTGGCTTGTCTCTTGTATTCATTAACTGGAGCATCTCTTGTCACTGTCCAGCAATAATCTGCAAGCATTGATGGGCTCCATTTGCCCTGATAGCATTTCTCCATTGTTGCAATGTCCTGGTGAAATCGCTTGCCGTGCTCGTTGCTCACTGCTCCGCAGCTCGGTGGAAAAAAATCTAGATGAGAGTGCAAAAAATGTATCTTTAGTGACATGTTGCAACCAAGGCTTTTGTATGCCTTGAGGAGGTTTTCCACCAACAACCTGTAGTTGTCTGCCTTGTTGTTTCCGAGAAAATTTATTGCCACTAACTGGAAGGCTTTCCATGCCGTCTTTTCCTTGCCACGCAGTGCATGGTCAAATGCATCATCTCGAAGAAGTTCACGATCTGAGGACCAACAAAGACACCTTCCTTTATCTTAGCTTCACTTAACCTTGGAAATTTTCCACGGAGGTACTTGAAAGCTGCTTGTGTTTTGTCAATGGCCTTCACAAAGTTCTTCATCAGACCCAGCTTGATGTGTAAGGGTGGTAACAAAATCTTCCTTGATTCAACAAGTGGTGGATGCTGAACACTTTTCCTCCCAGGCTCCAATGACTGTCGGAGTGGCCAGTCTTTCTTGATGTAGTGGGAATCTCTTGTATGACTATCCCATTCACAGAGAAAACAGCAGTACTTTGTGTATCCAGTCTGCAGACCAAGCAAGAGAGCAACAACCTTCAAATCGCCACAAAGCTGCCACTGATGTTGGTCATAGTTTATGCACCTCAAAAGTTGTTTCATGTTGTCATAGGTTTCCTTCATATGGACTGCATGACCAACTGGAATTGATGGCAAAACATTGCCATTATGCAGTAAAACAGCTTTAAGACTCGTCTTCGATGAATCAATGAACAGTCTCCACTCATCTGGATCGTGAACGATGTTGAGGGCTGCCATCACACCATCGATGTTGCAGGCTACAAGATCACCTTCCATGAAGAAGAATGGGACAAGATCCTTTTGACGGTCACGGAACATGGAAACCCTAACATCACCTGCCAGGAGATTCCACTGCTGTAGTCTGGAGCCCAACAGCTCTGCCTTACTCTTGGGTAGTTCCAAATCCCTGTCAAGATCATTCAGTTCACCTTGTGTTATGAGGTGTGGTTCAGAGGAGGAGGATGGGAGAAAATGTGGGTCCTGTGACATTGATGGTTCAGGACCAGAAGTTTCATCCTCTTCCTCTTCCTCGTCTGACTCAAGTGAGAATAATTCTGGGTGCATCAGGAACCGGCAGTCCTTCTCCGTGTGGTACTGGGCGTATAGCTGATGGAATGTTTGGATAATGCACAGTCCACTTTTTCTTCTTTGACACACCTTTCCCAACTGGAGGCACCATGCAGAAGTAACAATTGCTGGTATGGTCTGTTGGCTCTCTCCAAATCATTGGCACTGCAAAAGGCATAGATTTCCTTTTCCTGTTCAACCACTGGCGAAGATTTGTTGCACAAGTATTGCAGCATATGTGTGGGGCCCACCTCTTGTCCTGATCTCCAATTTTGCAGCCAAAATAAAAGTGATAGGCTTTCTTAACCATAGTGGTTATACTGCGCTTTTGTGATGCAAAAGTCACTTCACCTCAAACATGAAGACAAAGACTCTGGTTCTAGTTATCATTTACATGAAAACCGCTTTATACCATTTGCAAAGGGCTCTACACAACAGATCTATATGAAAAATCCACACCCCTGAGCGACATAGCCATACCAATCTAACTCCCCGTGTAGACAGTGCTGTATTGATGAGAGAGCTTCTCCTGCTGACATAGCTACAGCCTTTGGGAAGGTGAATTAATCATCGGCAAAGGAGCATCTTTAGTAAAGTGCTACAGTGGTGCAGTTGCACTGGTGCAGCTGTAGAATATATGAATATGTGAAAACAAGCCCTTAGTGTAAATGAGAATCAGGTCCTGAGTCCTTAGTGGGGAAAAAAGGTACCTGAGTTTTTAATGTTGGGAAGAATATGGGGCCCAGTCCTGCAGCCAGGGCCAGATTCTGTCTAGTCCTATGCAAAAGGGTCCAAGAAGCCTTTCATCCTAGCTTCAACTCTGGTGTGAAGCCCATATAAGGGTCAGTCAGAATAGCAATGTCTGTGATCAGGGGAGTATAGAAAATTATGTCCCTATGCTCTCAGGAGTGCATAGTACCCAATAGGAGGACGTGAGGCCCACTGAGCAGGACTGGTGCCCAGCAGGGAGAAGGCTGCAGTCCATAAAGAAATATAGTAATGGGAATGCTCCCCTGCTTGTTGACGTTTAGGGAAGTAGAATGCTCCCAGTCGTCTTGTTCAGGTAATGCAGCTGTACAGCTTTACCAAAATGAGGCTTTTCCTAAGAGCCATAATGTAGTGCTGAGTGAGTGTGAAAGTTGTTAGGGTCCCAAGGAGTGCTGCTTTTTGGTTCATCTGCAGTCCTTTTTTGACATTTTAATCTGCTCTTGACGATACTTCCACAATCTACAACTTCAAGCATTCTCACTAGCAAGCAATGCTAAAAACTGTAGGCCAGATCCTCATCTGAAATAAATTGGCTTAACTCCAGTGAAATAAATGGAGCTACACTGATTTACACCAGCTAAGGATCTGGTCCCAGGAGTAGCTTTTGTTAGTGGTGCCTACTACAAATACTATAGCTAACGTTGCAGATCTGATTCTATTATTATGACATCCTGGTGCTGATTCTGGTACACTGCTCCAATGGTATATAGGGACCACAGTTTTGCCACAAGATGCTGTATGAAAATAAGTGATATTTGTGTTCTAGAGATATTTTTACTGTTACAGGGTTATTAAACTCAGATGTTGCTTTTCTTCAGTGAATAGTATAAGTTTATCTTGTGCATTTTGTATTTACATAAAATTGGATTCTACATTTAGGTAAAAAAGATTTGAATGCTGTACATAAAATTGTTTCATTGCTTACTTTTGCTGCCACCAGATGTCGCTGTGTTTATAAATAACTGATGGTCCATCTGTTCTCTTCTCTTTTCAGCTTTTTTTCCCTTTTGACTTAATCAAGTATGATTTTAAAAAAGATGAACCGATTAGAAATAGGCATGGTTGGTGTGAGAAGGTTAAGAAAGGTAAGCATTCATTATAACAGGATACATCCAGCCTATGCAAAACTTACAGGGTTTTTTAAAAAAATGAACTGTTATTGTGTTACAAGTGATAAAGCGCCAACATCAGCTAATAATAACCTATAACAATGTGCCTACAAAATCAGTAGGTTTAATGACCTGAGGGGGCGCATTTTTAAGCATGTGAGGCTTTAGAAGCACAATCTGTTTAATGGTAGACTAACTAAGGACAAAAGCACAAATAGGGAAAAGATGGACTTTTGTTTCTGCTTGAAATTTCAAAATTTATCAGAATGAAAACCTTTTAAAGTGTCATAATTTTCCAGACAATGAAATTCTGAGTTTTGACACGTTCTAACTGTATCCTGGAAAGTAGTGGCTCTGAAAAGATTTTAGGATTCACAGTGGACAAGCAACTCCATGTGATCTCTCAGTGCAATGCTGTGGCAAAAACGGCTAATGCAATCCTTGGCTATATAAGTAGGGGAGCGGTGAGTAGGATTAGGGAGATGATTTTACCTCTGTATAAGTGATTGATGAGACAGATACTGTATACAGTTCAGGTTTCCGTATTTTAAAAAGCATATTGTAAAATTGGAGAGGGTACAAAAATAATTAGAGGGCTGGAAAAAATGCCTTACTATGAAAGACTAAAAGAGCTCATTCTGTTTAGCTTATCAGAAAGATTGAGAGACTAGTTGATACATGTATAAGGAGAATGCCTTTCTGGAAGTTATGTATTAATCAAACAAAAGTTATAGGACTCAAGATGGCGGTAACTGGGTAAAATTAATGGTCTATGATATAAAAGAGATTAGACTAGATGCTTTAGTAGTCCCTTCTGGCCTTAAACTTTATGAATCTAAGAAAAGCAGGGCAAAACCCTGTTATATAGTCTTTTTATGCTTTCTCCAGGATTTGGCCCTAAACTCCTTGTAATGCTTGCCATCCCTTTTGTGTATATTTTTTATTGGAGTAATTTTCTTTGCTAGAACAATGTAACCCTCTGGTTTTACTGTTCAGAAAATGCTTTAATAAATGTGAGACCCTACAATTAAAACTTGTGAGTGGGGGTAGCCCCAGAATGCTCGGGGACACAAGCAACCATTCCAGGAATGCGCTGTATACTTTGTTTCAAACTAGTAGTCCATACAAGTATTCCACCCATGCATTCTATGTGCAACAAGCAGACTTATTTCCTCCTCTCCTAACTTGTCTGGTATTTTCTGAAAATAGATTAGGTTAACTTTCAGAAGTTAACCAGCAAAGAAAGAAAACTGATTCTGTATAAATATAATCCACTTTACTTTTTTGGCTTCAGTGAAAACTGCTGGGGAGCTCAGTACTCTTCAAAATCAGGCTATTTAAATATGGATTTAATACCTAGCTTTAGACATACATTTTTTTCAAATCTTGGGTACTTTATTTTGAGTATTAAAAGGAAACTAATGCTGACAATTACAATTACAATACATCCGAAGAAGAGGGCAGTAGCCCACGAAAGCTTATGCTCAAATAAATTTGTTAGTATCTAAAGTGCCACAAGTACTCCTGTTCTTTTCACGGATACAGACTAACATGGCTGCTACTCTGAAACAATTCACTAAGATATGTGAGGTCTAATCTTTCTTGGTGGGTGCACTTTGGTAAGTGATATCTCTAAAAAAGAGCAGAGCCGGATCCTCCACTGCCTTGGACCTTGTGTAGTGGTATTCATCCTGTAAACAGTTACTTGGGATAAGAGGGAATGTCCTCTCCTGGATCAGTAACTGGTTAAAATATACAAAACAAAGGGTAGGAATAAATGGTCCGTTTTCAGAATGGACAGAGGTAAATAGTGGTGTCCCCTAGGAAGCTGTACTGGTGCCAGTGCTTTTCAACATATTCATAAATGATCTGGAAAAAGGGATAAACAGGTGGCAAAATTTGGAGATGATAGAAAACTACTCAAAATAGTTAAGTCCAAAGCAGACTGTGAAGAGTTACAAATGGATCTCACAGATGGATCTACAAATGGGCAACAAAATGGCAAATTAAATTAAATGTTAAGTGCAAAGTAATGCACATTAGAAAACATAATCCCAACTATAGATCTAAAATGTTGGGGTCTAAATTAACTGTTATCACTCAAGAAAGAGTTCTTGGAGTCATTGTGGATAGTTCTCTGAAAACATCCACTCAGTGTCCAGCAGCAGTCAAAAAAGCAAACAGAACATTGGGAATCATTAGGAAAGGGGTTGATGATAACACAGAAAATATAATATTGCCTCTATATAAATCCATGATATGCCCACATCTTGAATACTGTGTGCAGATCTGGTCACCCCATCTCAAAAAAGATATATTAGAATTGGAAAAGGTACAGAGAAATAAAAATGATTAGGGATGTGGAAAAGCTTCCGTATGTGGCGAGATAAAGAAGACTGGGACTTTTCAGCTTGGAAAAGAGATGACTAAGGGGGATGTGACAGAAGTCTATAAAATCATGACTGGTGTGGAGAAAGTAAATAAGGAAGTGTTATTTACTTCTCCTCATAACACAAGAACTAGGGGGTCACCAAATGAAATTAACAGGCAGGAGGTTTAAAACAAACAAAAGGAAGTATTTCTTCCACAGGTTGACTGCGTTGTGTGAACTCTTCGCCAGAGGATGTTGTGAAGGCCAAAACTATAACCGGGTTCAAAAAAAGAACTAGATAAGTCCATGGAGGATAGGTCTATCAATGGCTATTAGCCAGGATGGACAGGAGTGCAAAATCATGCTTGGAAGTGTCCCTAGCCTCTGTTTGCCAGAGCTGGGAATGGGCAAACGGGATGGATCACCTGATTGTCTGTTCTGTTCATTCCCTCTGAAGCACCTGGCATTGGCCACTGTTGGAAGGATACTGGGCTAGATGGACCATTGTTCTGATCTAGTATGGCCATTCTTATAATCTTATGTAATGTAAAACACTATCTTTCCTATTTGGCAGCAGTTTATACATACTTTGGACAACTGCAAAGGACTACACAAGGTGCAAGGCAGTAGAGCATAAGACACACTATTGTTTGTTGGTCTCGTAGACCAATTCCACCATGTTGAATTGGGTATATAGTATCTTAATATTGTAAGTGTAGGATATGTAGTCAATTAACATTAATGTAAACTTTAACATTAACTATCCTGTGATATCTTACATCACTGTTCACCTTAACTTTTCTCTGTAGGTGAGGTTGGTCTTCTGATTTCCAAAGTGAATGCAAAGAATCCCTTCTTTGGTTATGCTGGGAGTAAGAAACATACAGAAAAGAAATTACTCTGTGAGGTGTTTAAGAAGGGAGACATTTATTTCAATACAGGGGATCTGATGGTTCAAGACCAAGAGAATTTTCTTTACTTTTGGGACAGGATCGGGGATACCTACAGGTACTATCACTATGTCCTTGTTAAAAAGCATTGGTGCATGTGATAGGATAATATTGCTTGACCTATTCTCCTCCTCTCCTCTCTCCCAAGAGCCTCTGGTTCATATCCATTCTTGAAGTATATAGCAGTGCTAGTGTTTAATTTTGTGAGCAGCATGCAACCATACCTAACTTCATTTTGTGGCAGGTTTTCATTCAAAGTCCCTCGTGATCCTTCTCATGAACATTCTAGCAAATGGTGTCTTTGTTGCAGGGCAAGGAGACTTGGCACACTGAAGTGGAGAAATGTATCAAACACAGTAGATGTCTACATTTGGTAGATTTAGCTGAATATAAATTTTGAAAATAATTTATTTCAGATTAGGATAGGATTTACTTGTTTTCATTTATTTATTTATTTTTAAATGCAGCTGTTTTAACAAAGCTTACTGTTATGGTGATCAGAGCATCACACTAACTGGACATGCTAGAACAAATGTAGGGTATATTTAGTCCAATGTACTCATCATTCCTATTAAAGGTAATATTACTATTATTAATTTGTATTATTATTATAGTGTCTAGGAGTCCCAGTCTTGGATCATGACCCCATTGTGCTAGGTCCTGTACAAACACAATGAAGTCAAGGCCCATGACTGGGGCTCCTAGGCACAATATTAAGACTAATTATTAATTATTATTATTATTAATAATGTTACCTTCCCCCAAAGAGCTTACAACATCCATCAGGAGTACAATATGCCCATATGTTTTCATGCGGGTACATGTTTTGTTCTCCACTCCCCACTCCATTTAGATGGAAAGGAGAGAATGTTGCAACCACTGAAGTTTCTGATGTCATTGGTATGTTGGACTTCATACAGGAAGCCAATGTATATGGTGTTCCTGTGCCAGGTAAGAACCTTTTATCTCTAGAGGCTTTTCCTTAAAGTCATGCTGCTGTTCCTCATAACTCTTATGTTCTTCTTCGAGTGATTGCTCCTGCATATTCCACAGTAGGTGTGCGTGCTCGCCATGTGCACCGGTGCCAGAAGTTTTTTCCCTTAGCAACATCTGTAGTGGGGGAGCACCGCTGCGACCCCTGGAGTGGCACCGACCTATCGCGCCATAAATGGGGCTGCGTGCTCCCCCCACCCTCAGTTCCTTCTTGCCACCAGTGAAGGTAGTCGGAACTTGTGCTCCAGCTTTGCTGCAGCATTTCTAGCCTTAGTGGTATCCAGCTTTCCCTGAAGTTACTTGTTGAACTTTTCTCTGTTCGTGCTGGGCTCAGGACATGCCCCGTGGCCCAGGTTTCAAGTTGTGCAACTCTTGTCGCAATTCTGTGCCCAGAAGCGATCCACATACTCAGTGTCTTCACTGTCTGGGCGAGGCTCACGTTAGTGAGAAGTGTAAAATTTGCCGCTCCTTCAAGCCCCGAACAAAGAGGGAGCGTGAGATCTGACTCCGAGCTCTCCTAATGGAGTCGGCGTTGATCCCGGCACCGGCACGTCGAGTCAACCCCGCGCCGGGCACCTCGTCCTCGGTGCGCAGCGAAGCGCCCCCGGCGCGCAGTGAAGTGCCCCAGGTGTGCCGTCCTGATTCCGTGCCCGGTATTGCGTCGTCGGTGCGCAGCAAGGGCCCCGTCGACGAGCCGGCACCGCTCCCCTTCTAAGAAGCAAGGGAAGACTCAGCGGCACCGGGAGAAAGAACGGGGTGAGGCTAGACCCGCGTTGGGCAGTCCACGATCCCCATTGGGACCGAGACCTCCGACTCGGGTAGAGCGGAGTAGTCCGGTGCTGTCCACGCATGCCTTGCCAGAGGTGAGAGTGCCTTCGCCGCTGGAGGCAGCTCAGGCCACGCGCGACATCATGACACTTCCGGTACCAGGAGCGCCTCTCCAGTTGGGCCCCCGATCCTGTGGGAAGCCATCGCTCAGTGCCCATCGACCATCTCTGGACGTCTCCGAGGTCGAGATGCCATCCCGAGTTGAAGGGCTGAGCCGCGGACCTCGGTGTGCCTCCATGCTGTGAGCAGGATTGTCTGCGAGCGAACTTTCCACCTCCACTCCAGGAGACCATAGGGGAGACACTAAGAGATGGCGCCACTCCTCTTCGAGTCTTGACCGCAGGGACAGGTCTCGTCGTCGTCAGCACCGCCATTCCCGCTCTGGCACCCACCGTGGAAGGCGCTACGCCCGGAGCTCTTCACAGGAATCCCAGGCACTGAGACGTCGTTGTCTTGGGCACCGGAGGCACTACAGGGACAGCACCCCCGACTCCTACCTGTCCTCCTCCAGGGGCTGGAGACGTCATGTACGGGACTGCTCCAGCCGTTCATACAGCACCGTCTGCTCATCCTGGACTTTGGCATGCAGCCGCCCCTCGTTGAGCCGCTCGGTGCCGTAGGACCAGCTGGCCCTTCCGGGCCACCTCGTGTCCCAGGGCCAGGCCATTCCCTGGCAGGGACAGTGGTGCCAGTGGGAACCGTGGCCCCAGGCACAGGCACCGCCGGGACCCCGCTCCGTGGCGGGAGCGTCCCAGGCCCAGCAGACGTCGCCGCCTTGGCACTGCGATGAGGCAATGGGCACCGACCCTATGGCACCGACTCAGGCCCCGGGTCAGGACGTCGAGCTTGCGGTACAGCCAGGTGCAGACGACACCGCGGCACTGACCTCCTCGGCGCCGTATGACTCCGTGGCGCCACCACCTCCGATCTCTCAGGAGGATTTCAAGGCCCACCAGGAGCCTACTCAGGAGGGTGGCATCAAACCTCCAGCTCCAGGCTGAGGAGATGGAGGAACCATCGGACACATTGTTTAATGTCCTGACCTCCTCGACGCCGGGGCGTGTGGCCCTCCCGCTCCATCAGGGGGTGGCCAATATTATTACTGGCCTCTGGCAAACCCCGGCATCTCTCTGTCCGATCTCCAAAAAGGCTGAACGGAAGTATTTTGTGCCCACAAAGGGGCACGAGTACTTATACTCTCACCCAACTCCGAACTCTCTAGTGGTGGAGTCAGTGAACCACCGAGAGAGGCATGGCCAACCCGCTCCTACCCCTAAGGACAAAGACGCTCGCAGGCTGGATTCCTTTGGGAGAAAAGTTTATTCGTCTGCAAGCTTTCAGCTCAGAGTGGCCAACCACCAGGCACTCTTGAGCAGAAATGATTTTAACCTGTGGGGGTCCCTTGCCAAGTTTGAGCCCTCCCTCCTCGAGAAGGACAGGAAGGAATTCCGGGCCCTTGTG
This sequence comes from Malaclemys terrapin pileata, assembly GCF_027887155.1. Classification (NCBI taxonomy): domain Eukaryota; kingdom Metazoa; phylum Chordata; order Testudines; family Emydidae; genus Malaclemys; species Malaclemys terrapin. The sequence continues at coordinate 53,766,456 of NC_071510.1, read as the reverse complement.
GATGAGGGTGCGGCGGCGGCTAAAGCAGTGCTCCAGGCGGCCTCCGATGCGGCGGACACGGCCGCTCGTTCGATGGCCACGGCGATCTCCATGAGAAGGGCGTCCGGGCTTTTGTTCTCTGGCCTATCATCTGAGTCCCAGTCGATCATGCAGGACCTGCCGTTCAATGGTCGGGCCCCGTTTGCAGATCAAACAGATACGTGTCTGCATGGGATGAAAGACTCCCGTACTACCCTGCAGATGCAGGGCCTGTATGTCCCGCCGGCCAAGGACAAGCCCAAGCCTCACACCTCCGCTCCACAGGCTCTGGGTAGATATGAGCCCCCGCCTAAGAAGCAGTGGGAGCAGAGGCGCCAGTCACAACGCCAATCCCACTCGGCCCCTCATCCGGGGCCCTCTAAGGCCAGGAAGCTAGGGAAGCAGCGTTTTTGACTGCTTGCGCGGGGTCACCAGGCCTGTTGCCAGGTTAACCCTCCCCTCCCCCAGTTAATAAAGTTCAGGGTTGCAAATCGTTTACCTGCCTTCCGTTTGCAATGGTCCCGTATTACTACAGACCACTGGGTCCTCAACACTGTATCCCTGGGATACAGGTTGCAGTTTGTTTCGCCCCCTCCCAATTGCCCTCCGGCCAGGGAGTCGACGGAGAACCCAGAACATGCGCTACTCCTGGGTCAGGAGGTACAGTGCCTACTCTCCCTGGGAGCCATAGAGAGGGTACCTTGGGAATTCCGGGGCAAGGGATTCTATTCCAGGTATTCCTCATCCCGAAGGCGAAGGGCGGGCTTCGGCCCATCCTCGATCTGTGGAAGCTCAACCAGTTCTTGGTATGCTGCAAATTCCGCATGGTGTCCCTAGCCTCTATCATTCCCCCCCTAGACCCGGGGGATTGGTTTGCAGCACTGGACCTTCAGGATGCCTACTTCCATGTCAAAAGCAACAGAGGGTCCTGTGGCACCTTTGAGACTAACAGAAGTACTGGGAGCATAAGCTTTCGTGGGTCAGAACCTCACTTCTTCAGATGCAAGTAATGAAAATCTCCAGAGGCAGGTATATATCAGTGTGGAGATAACGAGGTTAGTTCAATCAGGGAGGGTGAGGTGCTCTGCTAGCAGTTGAGGTGTGAACACCAAGGGAGGAGAAACTGGGACAATGATCCCTCACTTTCACAGACCTTGGGAGGCAGGCCAGTCCTCGCCCACAGACAACCTGCCAACCTTAAGCATATTCTCACCAGCAACCACGCATCGCACCATAACAACTCTAACTCAGGAACCAACCCATGCAACAAACCTCGATGCCAACTCTGCCCACATATCTACACCAGCAACACCATCACTGGACCTAACCAGATCAGCTACAACATCGCCGGCTCATTCACCTGCACGTCCACCAATGTTATATATGCCATCATATACCAGCAATGCCCCTCTGCTATGTACATTGGCCAAACTGGACAGTCACTACGCAAGAGGATAAATGGACACAAGTCAGATATCAGGAATGGCAATATACAAAAACCTGTAGGAGAACACTTCAACCTCCCTGGCCACACAATAGCAGATGTAAAGGTAGCCATCTTACAGCAAAAAAACTTCAGGACCAGACTCCAAAGAGAAACTGCTGAGCTTCAGTTCATCTGCAAATTTGACACCATCAGATCAGGATTAAACAAAGACTGTGAATGGCTATCCAACTACAGAAACAGTTTCTCCTCCCTTGGTGTTCACACCTCAACTGCAAGCAGAGCACCTCACCCTCCCTGATTGAGCTAACCTCGTTATCTCCACATTGATATATACCTGCCTCTGGAGATTTCCATTACTTGCATCTGAAGAAGTGAGGTTCTGACCCACGAAAGCTTATGCTCCCAGTACTTCTGTTAGTCTCAAAGGTGCCACAGGACCCTCTGTTGCTTTTTACAGATTCAGTCTAACACGGCTACCCCTCTGATACTTCCATGTCCACATTTTCGAAGGTCACAGGTGCTTCCTCCATTTCCTAGTGGGTCAGGACCACTACCAATTTACGGTCCTCCCCTTTGGCCTCTTGACGGCCCCCAGGGTTTTCACCAAATGTATGGCGGTGGTAGCGGCCCACCTCAGGAGGAGAGGGCTGCAGGTCTTTCCCTACCTGGATGATTGGCTGCTCAAGGGCAAATCCTGGTCCCAGGTGCAGCAGCAACTATCCCTCTTGCTATGCACCTCCTCCACTCTGGGCCTAGTGGTAAACGAGGAGAAATCCACGTTAGTTCCAGTCCAGTGCATAGAATTCATAGGAGCACTGCTGGACTCCCAGGTGGCCACGGCCTCCCTTCCAAGGGACAGGTTCGAGGCACTCAGAGGCCTCGTCGTCTCGGTCACGGCCTTCCCGGTAACCACGGCTCGGATATGCCTTCTAATCCTCGGCCACATGGCAGCATGCACCACAGTGGTGCGACATGCCAGGCTCTGGATGAGGCCCCTCCAACTCTGGTTGGCCTCCCGCTATTCCCAGGCCAGGGACGGCCTGGACAAGGTTGCCACGGTACCGCTGACGGTGGTTGCAGACCTCCAATGGCGGTCCCTCCCGAGCAACATGCTCCGGGGTATCCCCTTCTGAGACCCCTCTCCCTCAATAGATCTAGTGTCGGATGCCTCGGACCTGAGCTGGGGAGCCCACGTGGGGAACGACAGAACCCAGGGTATGTGGTCACCCGAGGAACTGACTCTGCACATACCCTGTTTCCCCGAAAATAAGACATCCTCCGAAAATAAGGCCTACTTACAGTTTTGCCTCTCGTTGTAATATAAGGCATCCCCCCGATAATAAGGCATCCACCGATAATAAGGCATTTTTCATTTCTGAAAAATAAGACATCCCCTGAAAATAAGACCTAGCGCATCTTTGGGAGCAAAAATTAATATAAGACACTGTCTTATTTTCGGGGAAACAGGGTAAATGTCAGGGAACTCAGGGATGTGCACCTGGCGTGCCTGGCCTTTCGCCAGCACTTGCAAGGGAAGGTGGTCAGAGTCCTCATGGACAACACCACCGCAATATATTACATCAACAGGCAAGGGGGCACGCACTCCAGGGCCTTATGCCAGGAAGCCCAACTCCTGTGGGAGTTCTGTATAGCCCACAACATCCTCCTCCGAGCGTTCCACCTACCCAGCGAGAGCAACACGCTTGCAGATCGCCTGAGCAGGGTATTCTCACATCAACATGAGTGGTCCCTGCACAGGGAGGTGGCAGAATGGATTTTCCTTCAGTGGGGCACTCCCCAGGTGGACCGATTTGCCACTGCCCAGAACCGCCTGTGTCCCAGGTTCTGCTCCAGGGTGATAAAAGGCGATGGGGCCATGACGGACGCGTTCCCGCTCGATTGGTCGGGGCCCCTGATGTACGCCTTCCCACCTTTCCCCCTCATAGGCAGGGTCCTACAGAAGGTGAAGTCAGACAGGGTGAGAATTATCCTGATAGCCCCGGATTGGGCCCGTCAACATTGGTCCCGGACCCTACTACAACTCTTGGCGGCCTCCCCTCGCAGGCTGCCACTCTGCCCAGACCGCCTCTCCCAGGAGGGAGGTCGTCTCCTCCATCCCAACCTGGCCCCGCTCCACCTGACGGCATGGCTGCTCCGTGGCTAGATGTGGAGGAGGGGAGGTGTACCGAGGCTGTTAGATGGGTCCTGCTTGAAAGGAAGCCGTCCACACGGAGGACCTACCTGGCTAAGTGGTATCGGTTCTCCTCATGGGTGAGGGAGAGAGGTTCCTCCCACGCGTCCGCTCTGCTCCAGCTGGTCCTGGAATACCTCCTGTCCCTTAGGACCCAAGGGCTAGCCCCCTTCTCGATCAGTGTGCACCTGGTGGCCATTTCGGCCTTCCACCCTCTGGTGGCGGGACAGTCCGTGTTCTCCCACCACATGACTTCCAGGTTTTTAAAGGGTTTGGACAGAGCGTTCCCTTATGCTAGACTCCCGGTTCCCCCTTGGGACCTGAACCTGGTTCTGTCACACCTCACGGGACCTCCCTTTGAGCCCTTGGCCACTTGTTCCTGGTCCCACTTATCTGAGAAAGTGGCGTTTCAGCCCGCAGGGTTTTGGAGCTTAGGGCGCTGACCTTGGAACCCCCGTACACTGTCTTCCATGAGGGGAAGGTACAGCTTTGTCCTCACCCGGCCTTCCTGCCGAAGGTGGTCTCGGCTTTTCATATGGACCAGGACATTTTCCTGCCAGTCCTGTGTCCTAAGCCCCATTCCTCCAATGAGGAACGCCGCCTACACATGCTAGATGTACGTAGGGTGCTGGCCTTTTACTTAGATCGAACAAGACCATTTCGGGCATCCCCTCAGCTTTTCATTGCTACGGCGAGCGCATGAGAGGGCAACCGGTTTCCACCCAGTGGATTTCCCGCTGGATCACCTTGTGCGTACGCACATGTTATGACCTGGCTGGGCTTCCCCCGCCTCCTGTTGTTAAGGCACATTCGACGAGAGCCCAGGCCTCGTCTGCGGCCTATGTGGCTCATGTCCCTATTCAGGACATATGTAGGGCTGCTACATGGTCCTCTGTCCATACTTTGGCATCGCACTATGTGATCGTCTCCCAAGCAAGGGATAACGCCGGGTTTGGTAAGTCGGTGCTCCGCCCGGGTAACCCGTAACCTTTATCATTAGAACTTCTACCCACCTCCGTCAGGTATAGCTTGGAGTCACCTACTGTGGAATACACAGGAGCAATCACTCGAAGAAGAAAGGACAGTTACTTGTTCCGTAACTGGCGTTCTTCAAGGTGTGTTGCTCCTGTCTATTCGGCATCCCACCCTCCTTCCCCTCTGTCGGAGTTGTCTGGCAAGAAGGACCTGAGGGTGGGGGGAGCACGCAGCCCCCTTTATGGTGCGATATGTCGGCACCACTCCAGGGGTCGCAGTGGTGCTCCCTCACTACGGATGCTGCTAAGGGAAAAAACTTCCTGCACCGGTGCACATGGTGAGCATGCACACCTACTGTGGAATAGACAGGAGCAACACATCTCAAAGAACGCCATTTACGGAACAGGTAACTGTCCTTTTTGCTTTAAAAGTTATACAATCACTTTTAATTAACTTGGCTATTTAATATTCAGCTCTCTAAAAAGCTCTTAAGAATAGCTCAGATAAAAGATTGTGGATCAGCCATTTAACCCTTTACTTTGATGTATGTGGAATGTGAGAGAGACAACACGATGTATTGTTATAAAGGTTATTTTGTCATGAATTTGGGACTACTGCATAATTTGAATTAATCCTCTGAGCATCATTAATATGGCATCTGGGAAACTCAAACATTTGTATGGAAAAATAGAAACATTTCAACAGAGTAAGGAAGCAAAAAACTTTTAACCACTTACATTAAAAAATATATATATTCACATTGAACTAAGCATTTGAGCTAGTTTGATTTAATCTTTTAACGCAGTCCAGTAAACTAGCTCTGAGGAAGAATTTCCCTGGGAACCTAAAAAGAAATGAATGAAATATGTAAAACAGTACGATAATAAGAAACAAAAATAAAAGTTTGCCGAAAATAGTCTGGGCCTGATTTCCATTCATGCTAAAGCCTCTTTACACCCCACTTGGAGGATAAAGAGGTTTGAAAGTAGGTGCAAGTTTAATTTACTTGCACTTTTAAGCCTCTTCACCCTGAAAGGTAGAGGAGCCTTACTATAACGGAGAATCAGGACTACTGTGTCCACAGTGGTCTCCATTGTATAGTCAACATTGCCAAAAGTTGCCCCACCATGGCATGTGAGATAGTGCAATTATTCCTTTTTTAAATTTAGGTAAAAATTGTGCTATTTGTTGGCCAAATACTGACTTTTTAATGGCAGCCACCCTCTGTGTATTAAAAGTAAGAAACTACATAATTGCAGGGTGATATAAAAGGGTTTATTGTTATGACTTTAGGGTGGCTGCTTCACTCCAGAGTGGCAGAGGCACTCATCTGGAATAGCTTGCATAACCTGTGAGTGGCTAATAAGTAAGGCTAAGATTTTGTCACAGATATTTTTAGTAAGTCATGGACAGGTCATGGGCAAAAAAGAAAAATTCACGGAAGCCATGACCTATCCCTGACTTTTACTACAAATATCTGGGACAAAATGGGGATGTCCGGATCCCAGCACTGCCTGAAGCAGGGCAGCTGTGCAGGGGCTAAGAGCCGCTTGCAGCGGGTGGGGTACCCCTGCTGCCTGCAGCTCTGGGGGTCCCCCCACTGCCTGTGGTGGCTGGGAGCTGTGGGGCGCCCCTGCCTCCCATGGCAGCAGGGAACTGCAGGGTACCCTTGCTGCCCACAGCTCCAGGGGCCGTGGCAGCCAGGAGCTGGGGGTTCCCCCACCACTGGCAGCAGCCAGGAGCTCGGGGGCCTGCCAGAGGCAGCGGAGGTACCCTGCAGCTCCATGTCTCTCACAGGCGGCGGACTGAAATCACGGAAGTCACTGGAAGTCATGGATTCCATGACTAAATTGTAGCCCTACTAATAAGTAATGCAGTCATCCTAAATAGAAAACTATTCCAAAAAGTTCTAGAAACCTAAGCTGTCTAGTTATAACTTTTCTTTTCCACCAGACTTGACAGTTATTCTTAGACATTCTTATAATAATTTTCCCCATAAAATTTGTGACAGAATATATGATATGGTGATGAAGTATAAGGAATTCATTGGAGACTGCCTACATAACTCACTTACGGTTTTGGTACATAAGACTAATGTAGTCATTCCACATTTATTCCAGTAAAGTATTGTCAGGGACAATACTTGCTCCTGCTGTGAAGACAGGGGACTGGACTCAATGACATTTCAATGTCCCCTCCAGTTCTATGAGATAGGTATATCTCCATATTAAAAAATGAACATATGTTTTTTAAAGTCAGGTTACACTAAAACTGAAAATTTCCAAATTATGTAGCATGTTCCTAATTTTAAACTTTTTTTCACAGATCATGAAGGAAAAGTGGGAATGGTCTCTGTTATTTTGAAGCCCAATAAATCATTAGATTTGGAACAAATGTATGAACAAGTTGTGACATATCTACCAGGTTATGCTTGTCCACTATTTTTAAGACTCCAGGTAATTTACATTTATTGTGCAGTACGCTTAAATATCCACGTGTGAACAGAACACTGACAAAGATCATAAAAGGCAATATGGTGGGTTGAAGGGAAGGTATCTGATGGTGTATTGCACAGATTGATGATATGACCAGTCCTATTTACCATCTTCATTTATGATCTAAAAGGGGGAATTACACAGCATAGTAATGGAATTTGCACATTATGCTAAACTGGGAGGAGTCATGTACAGCTGTAAGGACAGAGATAATACAAAGAGATTTAGAGAGATTAGAAACATGGACAGAGAATAACAAATTATATTCAGATTAGTAAATGGTACCTAATTAATCTGAGGAAAATAACCTGAAATCTATATAGTTAATGGGAGGGAGAGAGCTGGGAAGAAGCAATGCTGAAAGAGAAGGGGTGATAGTGGACAGCGAACTAGACATGCATTTGCAGTGTGACATAGCCACAAAAATGCCAAGTATCATGTATTGGAGCAGAGTTAACGGACCTTCTCTATGTGGCTCTGATGCTCCTGTACCTGGAATAGTGTATTTAATTCTGAGCACATATTACCAGAGAGATTTTGACAAATTGAAGGGAGTTGAGAGGAACATAATAAACATTATCAGGAGGCTGCAGGAAAGGTTAAGAGCAAACTGTGTATTGTTTGTGTAAGCAACGGTAAAGGTGCAAGAGGTAATGCTACAAATTTCTGAAGGGTGTTAATAGCAAGGGGAGAGAGGAATTATGTATTGTTCTAAATGGGGAGTTATCAATGGGAGTAGCAGGATGAAAATGAGAAAAGCAAACTAGGCTAAATAGGGAGGAAAAAATTTCCTGACAGACAGATTTGACTAGCCTACCATCCCCCTTTCCCTCCCCCTTCTTCCTCCCCCACACCAGGAAGGAATGATTTTAAAAATTAGACTAGGCAGAACATTACAAAGTATTTAGTAGAGAGCAATCCTGCATAGCAAGTGGATGGACTGGATGATCCAATATGGCTCTTCCATCTTCAGTTTCTGGGTACTTGTAACACACCTAAGGGAACTTATTTGGGGAATTCAGAGATGCTCATATACATTATAAATAGAGGCTCTTGATTGTGACAGTCTGTACTTTGTGAACATCTTCCTAAATTTTGTCTTTATAAATGTTCACAAACGCAGAGTAGTTAAGAAGCTATTTCAGTCAAATGTGGGCCCTCCTATAAAGCCTTTGATTTGATACTACAGTTGCGAGGTCCAAAATGCAGTTTGCAACATTCTTCCACCTTGTTTCAAACTCTTGTTCCATGCCAGCATGGGGGTTCTGTGGCTCAGTCTCTGAAGAAGGAGGGAGTAAGAGAATGTCTCTCTAATTTATATATGTTTGTGTGTAGAAGAATATTTAATAGAGGGACAAAGAAACTTGAAATGTGGCCCAGCCTAGGCAACAATAAAAGGGCTAAGACCCAGATTGAATAGGAGGGAGGGTTAATTGTTGTCACCATGGAGTTCTCGGTCAGCAAGAAACACTTCTGCTCTCCTCCCTGTGGTTTTGGAACATAAGCAGGAAATTTCATGCTAATCTTGATTGGGCCTCAGTTACTTAAGGGATGGGCTGCAAATTTGGCATCACTGGGTGAGCCAAACTTACACTTGTCAAGTAGGTAGGTGTCCATGTAGACAAGAGAAAAAGCATTAAATATTTCCACTTAACCTTAAATAACTTTCTTTCTCCCCTAGGAAACAATGGAAATGACAGGAACTTTCAAACAACAAAAATTTCGGTTGGTGAGGGAAGGGTTTAATCCATCTGCAATCACTGATCCTCTTTATTTTTTATACAGTTCTAAAAAATCTTATGTTCCATTAACCAAAGAACTTCATGACAAGATCTTATCTGGGCAACTGAAACTTTAATTAGTGTTAAATTATTAACAGATTTGTTAACTACTTTGTAAGAAGCAACAAAGGCACTAAGTAATATTTCTATGTAGTTTGTATTCTTGATATTTTGCAGCCATACCTTTTTGGATTCAGAAGTTTTACTACACTTTTAATTTTTCACCGTCTTTGAACACTAATCATTTTCTACCTCCTGAAACACCAAATAGTTATATTACTTATAAAACATGTTTAAAATATGTCTTCTTTGTGATTTGGGGTATAGAATCATAGAATATCAGGGTTGGAAGGAACTTCAGGAGGTCATCTAGTCCAACCCCCTGCTCAAAGCAGGACCAATCCCCAGACAGATTTTTGCCCCAGATCCCTAAATGGCCCCCTCAAGGATTGAGCTCACAACCCTGAGTTTAGCAGGCCAGTGCTCAAACCACTGAGCTATCCCTCCCCTATGTCTTGAATCTATTTTCTATATTAGACATGAATGAGTGATATTTACAGAAAAATAATATACACAGAAATAAATTATATTGGAAAAATATAATAGTGTTAGTACTGTTGCTTGAGACGAACATCTATTTTACTGTAGTTAATAGTTTCCCTGTAAATTTCATAAAGCCTAATGATTATTTATAAAATGTTAAAATTAAAAAGGAACTGAAGAAAGGTAGGGAGAGAAACACAACGAACAAGAATATTAGCTCTTCAAAAGATTGGTTTAAATTAACCAGCAGGTGCCTTGTTTTCTTAATGATTGATTGGGATTATTATTTATAGGTATTTTAAAATTCTAAACATACATGCTAAAACACTGTTCTTAAGAGTTGTAAAATAAAATGTAAAAGTTAAAATAAGCTGTATTTGTGTCAGTCAGATTTGGGATTAATGACAAAGTTTTGTTTTGGGATTGGTTACATTATGCTCCTCATAGAGGACAGATGGCTGGTTTAAAAAATATATTAGGTTAGATTGCCTCCTCTCCTGAACCATCCTCTTATGCCAAATTTCTCCAATTAGTCTGTCAATCAGATGTGATATTTACAGACTTTTATAGAAATTAAGTATTCTACTCTCATTGTTCAAAATATAGTGATGCTGTTGCTGCTATTCAGCACTGGACACATCATCTCTTTATCCAGTATGATTACAGCACAAAGACCTCCTGAAAGTAGTAGTCTAAAATGTATTACTTACAATTTACATCTTTTACTTTTATTTTTAAAAATTGACTTTAGAAGTCTAGTGAAGTCGTGTTATTAATGTTTATACTAGAATATACAGTACAAATACTGTTTGAGATCAGGATGTTCACTGCTATTGGCCTTTAACTAAATATTAGTTTAATCTTCGCCCTTTTGCAGTCCTTTTTCAGATTGCAAATTTGATTTGGACCTTAAAAAAAAAAAAAAAAAAAAGTCCTACCATTGAGCTATTTGAATGTACACTACCTTGCATGCTCCAGCAACTGATCAAATCAGCTCCAGGGCTGATTTATTCTTGACATAAAGAAGGCTGCTTTAACTTAGGCTGGCTAGCAACAGCCTTCAAGGGGCTGTCTGTTAGCTGTGATCACCAGAGAACAACAGAATTTCAGCAAAAGTCATGCATTACATGAACCAATTTGCCATGTAGAAGATCTTATTGGGTCGACAAAGGTTTAGATTGTGGTTCTGGCTACTCAGTCAGGCAGAGGAGTGACTGAATTAACACTGCCTGGAGAGTGACTCTAGGCAGACATGAGAGGGCATGTTCTGGGTGCGGTATATTACCTTTTGCCCCCAACAAAACAAATGGGCAGGAATTGTGCATAGCTATGGTGCAGCAGGTTTGGTACAAGAAAAGAGGGCTACCGCAAAGTACTTCTGACCCTACCCTACAGCAAGAGGCCTCTCTGAGATGCTATATCACCCTGAGTTGCTCCTAGGATGGTGCAATTTACGTACTCCCCCTTACTCTGGCCAGGTTTACACAAGAAACTTTTACCAGGATAATAAGATTGGTTAGAGGCATGATTCTTTACAACATTTTTAGAACTGCAAGAGCTTTAGTGTAAATGCTTTTATACTGTCAAAAATATCCTTCTGCCAGTTTATTTTGTTTGGGGAACTGTGTTATTTTGCCACAATGAACTATGTCTCCACTGAGGAGTGGGGGTGCTGATATAGCTGTCTCAGTATAGCTATAGTGGGAAAGCCGTTCTAGTGTAAACCTGCTGTCTAAGCTCAGCCTAGTGACTCTATCTAAGCCAAAAGGAAAAAAAATCTTAAATTCAGTGTTGAGTTCAGACAATATTTTAAGCACATTTTGCAAATAGGTGATTGAATGCCTTGATGCATATTATCTGAATTCTAATATTGAAAGAGTTCTGATTAATTATGCTCTTTAAGTCAAAATGACTTGTTGTGTGCAGATACCCACAGTTTTCTAAAAGGTCAGTGATCCTTCAAACACAACTGTAAGTGTTTACTGTATTCAAGGAAACAAGTTTGTTTTTAAAGTGTTTAAAAAATGGCTTAGCTAAGCTTTCCATTTGATATATGGCCAGATAATACATTTTTCGTATACAGCTGTATTTCATAATGGAACTTATGCATTTGTGACAGAGGCTAATGAGATTACTGTGTGTATAATAGAAGAGTAAGATGCCAAACTATTCGTATTGGTTTCCAGATCAGACACCCTTTGATTAATTTCACTGATGCAGGAGATGTTTATGATCAGTTGCAAACTCTGACTATGCTGACATTTTTTATGTTTACATCAGTTAAGTCAATAGTTTACATGAAGCATACATTCAGAACACAGATCTGAGTTTTGAAAGTGGAGCATTTCATGTCCTATTAAATGAATAGATGACAGATGTTACGAAAAATACATTTTTCTGAGTGCAGTTACTCAGCCTAAGTAAACATATTTGTTAGCGATGAGGATGTTTTTGTATAGTTTTAGGTTTGCATTCCAACTGGTGGGTGATGGATACGTGAGGCTACAACTGGCCATTTTTTGAGTTGGGTACAAGATTCTACTTTTGCATTAAAGGGCCTTTTACTCACAGTAGTGAGCATTTATTCAGGTGAGTAGTCCCACTGAAACCAATGGGACTACTTGTGTGAATAACTGCTCACCAGTGTGAATAAATGGGTCATAATTTTACCTTTAAGCAAGAGGTAGCACCCATTTGGACCTATGCACAAGACACATTCTAGCTAAATAAACAGGCCTTGAACTGATCCTTGAAGATTTAAAAAATTCATAACCGGGTCACAAGAGCTGCAAAACTTCAAAATTGAGGACCTTCTACCAAAATTGCTGTTCCACAAGGTTTCCAACACTCAGAACCATTAATTTGAGCTCTGTGGCTGACCTCAATCATCATGAAGATATAGGGGAGGAAAGGTTGTCTATAAAGTACTCTGGACTGAGGCCAGATAGAGATTTATACAATATATTAAAAACAGGTATATGCAACAATCAAGAAACTAGTATAGTGTAATATGTTTGGGGTATCTAGCACTACTGAGCATTGTACTGACGTGGTCAAGAAAAGTCACAATGTGGAACACATTACGATAATCCAACCTTGAAGATACAAAGCCATGCACCATCACTGTGAGGTCCACATCTGAAATAAAAGGTCATACACAGTATATAACAGAGTAGGAAATGGTTTTCCTAACCTGCACAAATTTGAGATTTTGAAAAGTTTTCCCATCCCAACATAGGAAGAAAAAACAAAATTTCAAAAATTTTAATGAACTGAAAATGAGGGGAATAAAAAAATATGAATTTTTAACTATACATTAAATTTCTAAATAAAAAGTCATTTTGGCCCAGAAGATAAAACTTTTTGGTTTTGTAAGTGTAAAAAGTCTCATTATGACAATTTACAAAAAAAACGTGAACAGGAAATTAACCAAAACCACCCCTTTCCCACGAATGGCTACCTTTCTCTCTCTCTCTCACACACACACACACACACACACACACACACACACACACACACACACACACACACACACACACACACACACACACACACTCCCCCAACAAAACCAAAAACAAACCCCTCTTCCTCACCCCCCAAAACTCCACAATTTATAATAGAATCATAGAAATATAGAGCTGGAAGCGACCTTGAAATGTTGTGAAGTCCAGCCTCCTATGTTGAGGATGGAACAAGTAAATCTAGACCATCTCTGACAAGTGATTTTACAACCTGTGCTGGAAAAGCCTTCAGCGCTGGGGATTCCACTGCTTCTCAGGGTAACTATTGCACTGCTTAACTACCCTTAGAGTAGAAAGTTTTTCCTAATATCTAACCTAAATCTCCCTTACAGCAGATTAAGCCCATTACGTCTTAGTCTACTTTCAGTGGGCCTGGAGAACAATTGATCACCATCTTCTTTATAAAAGTCCTTAACATACTTGAAGACTTATTATCAGGTCCCCCCTCTGTTTTCTTTCTCAAGATAAACATGCCCTTTAACCTTTCCTCCTAGGTTAGATTGTCTAAACTTATCATTTTTGTTGCTTTCGTCCAGACTCTTTCCAATTTGTTCACATCTTTCCTAAAGTGCCCAGAATTGGACACAATACTTCAGCTGAGGCCTCACCACTGCCAAAAGAGAGAGAGACAATTACCTCCTGTGTCTGACATACAACACTTCTCTGAATACACCCATAATGATATTAGTCAATTTTGCAACTGTATCACATTGATGACTCATATTCAATTTGGGATCTATTATAGTCCCCAGATTCTTTTCAGCAGTGCTACCACTTAGTCCCCATTTTTGTAGTTGTGCATTTAATTTTTCCTTCCTAGGTGCAGTATTTCATACATACATTACTAAATTTCATCTTGTTGATTTTAGACTAATTCACCGATTGGTCAAGGCCATTTGGAATTCTAATCCAGTCCTCCAAAGTGCTTGCCACCCCTCCCAGCTTGGTGCAATCCACAGTTTTTATAAGCATACTTTCCACTCAGTTTTCCATGTCATTAATGAAAATATTGACTAGTACCAGTCACAGAACAGGTCCCCTGTAGAACCTCACTAAATACATCATCTTCATTTAACAGCAAACCATTGATAACCACTTTCTGAGAATGGTCTTTCAACCAGTTATGTACCCATTTCATAGTAATTTCATCTAGACCACATTTTTGTTTGCTTATGATGGTAGATTGTGCATGACCTCTCTAATCTGAAGATAAACAGAAAGAGAGTATTGTTTTATAAAAATATTTGTAATCCTACATTTTGCCAGCAAGAAGGCCAGTGGCATAAATTTAGCTGATTCTTTTTCCATTAGCGTAATAATCAAGGCTAGGAGATAATCTGATAGATGTCCTGTTAGTACACGAAAGCACTGTAATAACGTTTTGTTTCTGGGATCGTGTACATCGAGAAAGTCATATTTCATCATAAAATGAAAAAAAAAACTCACCCTTTTAAAATGTGGCGCCTATGTCCCTATTTCCATTGTGCAGGGCATATCCAATTTGTCTGAAGAGAAGGTTTCACATGTCATATGAAAATATCTGTAATCTGTCATTAATGGAATGTTTTTGTTGGGATATTCATGTTCAGGATAATAGGACTGACCCACCACTGCTTCACTGCCGTTTTACCCCCAGCACAACTGCATTAGAGTGGAGAATTAGGCCCTGTTATGCTATTCAGGTACAAACTTGAAAGAGTCGGAGTCTGGGGATTGTAGCCATTCTAGTTCTTGTCTATTTGTTATTTCAAAAACCTGCTTCTTGTATGATATTTAAAAATGAAACTTAATTAGCAGAATTTTCATCTTTTTGGTTTTATCATTTGTATGTAAGTCAAAGTATTACAGAAATAAGCATGGAACAGTATGGGGCTCATTAGGATATACCATAACATTAAATGAAAGCTCTGTTTTAAGTCATTGATCAGAAGATTTAATTTTCCTGATTGTTTTAGAGCAATCAGAAAAGCATTAATCATAAGGAACATAGTAAAACACCCAATTTATTCACGTTGTGGGGTGCTTCAGAGTGCTTCTCTAAATTCCAAATAGTGTATTTTACTATTCCGCTTGAACTAATTTCTGAGGATTATTGGACAGGAGAAGGATTTTAGCCCGTCATCACCCAGAAAAGTCAAATGGACAGTATTGAAGTTTTTATTGACACAGCTGTTCTCTCTCAGTTGAATTCAATGGAAATCAGATGAACAAGTGCAGTTCTGCTGTGGAAAAAGAAGGCCCTGACTGGGAATTACACCAGGAGTGGTTTTGGACCTACATATCCAGTCACATCTCTCCATATTCACAAAAATTCAATTCAATTATTTACTTTTTAGACCTGGCCTCATTTTACAACCTATCCTTGAACAATTAGTCATGCAACCCTTGCCCCCCAATAGTGGCATCACTGAAAAGGCCAAGAAAGCCGCAGCACAAAACTTTCAAAAAGGCAAGAAACAATTTTATTTTTATTTCTTGAGGTGTGTTGATTCTTCTTTTGCCCTGAAATTAAGAAACAGTGTTCATTGCACTGGAGCATATTCACAATAAATAACTTCTGTAGTTTATCGAATGCTTCAGTTGCACTTGGGCACATAATTGCAAAAGGAGATGGCTGCCGCTCAGACCTCGCTACCATGAACATAATCCGTTACTTACACAGGTGTTCCAGACCTGGATGGAATATAAGGCCACACATTCTGTTCTCTCAGGTTGACCAACTCCTACAATTTCTAATTTTCTCTGTGCTAGGCATCTTAACTCCTCTGCATTCTGTTTCTCCATTAAAAATAAAAGTAAATTCTATGGACGAATCAAGCATGGAGTAAATCTTAATTTAACGCACACTCATGAATCAAGGATTTCAGGAATTAAATCTTTCAGTCTCAGGAGTAATGGAAACCTCAATCTTCGAATAGCTGCTAATGCAGATATTTGTCAGGCAGATGTTCCAAGTAAGAGAAATAAAGTTTAAAAAACCTTTTAAAGGAGCATTTGAATTTGTAAATTACATCTGTAGGATAAAATATTAAGAACTGGCAAATTAAGAAATATAGAGTAATTGTCTTTCATTTGTATCTATTTTTAAAATTAGACTGGTCCCTGAGAGTGGAGGAGCAGAAAGGAGAAATCTCTTCTTCTGAGCTCCATTTTTAATTTCTATAGTTTCTACAATGTTAATATTTGTTGATATTCGTTATTCTCCATGACATATCAATTACAGCTGGAACCACTCTTTTTGATTTAGTTACTGTATGCCAAAAGGAAAAACAAAGGGACAAATTCTGATACTACTCTGATGGTCATTGTATACAAACAACAGAATAGAGCAAAATTCCCTTTGACAACAATGGGAATTTTGGTTAATTGAGGGCTACAAAATTTGGTTCAAAGTGACTTTTTATTATCGAAGTCCAAAAGCCAACTTGTTGGGCCTTATCAAATCTGCCATGCTAGGCTTCACATGTCATTTTCCCCTTGTAGTTCCAGACAAGTCTGATTTTTTTGAAGTCCCTTATTCTGCTGCTCTCACTCCTACCTTTCCTTAGAATCATGAAGTCTTTCACTTCATGATCACTTTCACCCAAATTGCCTTCCATCTTCAGATTGGCTAGAATCAAATCTAAAATAGCTGTTCCCCCAGGTTACTTCCTCCACTTTCTGAAACAGAAAGTTGTCTCCAGTACATTCTAAGAATTTGTTGGAAATGTTATGTTTTGCTGTATTACTTTTTCAACAGATGTCTGTGTAGCTAAAGTTCCCAATTGCTACCGGGTGTTGTGTTTTGAATATTTCTGTTATTTGTTCTAGAAATGCCACCTCTTCCTCTTCCTGATTTGATGGCCTATAGTAGACCCCTATCCTGATGTCAGCCATATTTTCCAACTTTTATCTTTCCCCGGAGACTTTCAACTGGTCTTTCTCTCACCTTCTTCTGGACCTGAGAACAAGTTATATATTCTTGATGTATAATGCAACAGCTCCTCCCTTTCTTCCATGCCTGTTCTTCCTCAACAAGCTATACCTCTCTATACCAGTATTCCAGTCATGAGATTTATCCCAACAAGTCTCTGTGATCCCAATTAAAATCATAATTCAGTTTATGTACTAATATGTCCAGTTCATTTCCCATATTCCTTGCATTTGTGTGTAGACATCTAAGATGTTGAACAGATTCCCCCACTGATTTTCCTACTGTTGTTCCTAGGACCTTACCGTAATTTTCCATGCTTCCCCCCTGAAACCCCACAACATCTAACCCTCTGTTAAGGTTGCCTTTTTTATGTTTACCTGGTGGCATTTGTCGCTGCCACTTTTAAACTTTGTTTAAATCTCTATTCACCAGGTTGGCAGGTCGATGCACTAATAAGTTCTTCCTCTTCTTGGTCAGATGGATCCTATCTCTTTCCAGCAGTCCTCAGAACAATGTGTTCAGTTCCTAGGGTGATCAGGGATAATCTAAAGGTACAGACTGGAGACTGAGGACACTGTTCTTTCTTCCTACACTGGGACAGGAATGGAAGAAGATTGGGTGGAAGTGGTGTTCTTAGCCACTACTTCCTACATTCTGGAAGTCTGGAGCCTGCCCAGCCCATGATGTAAGTAGCTCTCAGTCTCAGTACAGTGTCTCTGGCTAAGCCCAGACCCTTCCCCTGGCCTGCCCCTTTCCTCCCAATATGGAGGGACTTGGAGCATGGTTAGCCTTAGAGGCCTTTTGCCAGCTCTACATCAATGGGCAAGGCCTCATGCTCAGAGGATATTCTCAGGGAGCCACTCCTGCCCTCTTTAACACCCATTTGTACTGCCCGAGTGACCCAAAGGGGCTTTAGTGTAACTGTAAATTGGGCCCCAAGCATGAATAAAATAGGCCTATGACACAAGTTAGGGTCAAATTTGGGCATAATTCTCTCTTCCTCTGCATGGTAGAGGCAGTGAAAGTGATCACATTGGCAATCAACAATCATACACATTTCAGATAAGCAAACCTTCCACTAGAAAATCACATTGCTATATATCAGATTTACTCATTTCCTCCCCATCCTTTAACTGGCCTCAAACATGGTATCTGTAAGCTCATCATATGCTAAATGCTTTAAAAAGACAATGTTCTCCAAGTACTTTCTGTCAGTATATTGTATATAATCACAGTAAGATGCATTTCATGATGGTACAGATATTACATGCATATCTAGAAATTCATTAAAATTGGGTGAGAATACCCAAGTATTTTTCTGGGGCCAAATCACTATTCTCCCAAGTCTGACTCTGAACAGAAGGTTCAGATGGCCCCATTAACAAGGAGGGAATTCACTGGGGGTTCTGCACAGGGATCTTCCACATGGGGTCCATAGAAGGTTCAGGACCTTCTTTTTCCACAGCAGAACTGCACTTGTTCATCTGATTTACAGCCCACAGGAGAAAGCAACATTTGGTTCTCACACCTTAAAGAACTATAATGTAAATGTAAGCACTACAACAAAACAAATAAATAATAATGTAGGTATTCTGTTGAGTTCTTATTTCTTAGAGCTTATTCAACAACAGCCAGTCCCCTCCTATGGTACCGAGAATCCATTCAGCAAGTTGATGGTTCTCAAATACACAATATGAAAATTCAATTCCCACAGAAAATTAGAAACTTCTAAGGTAACTAGGGGTAGACACAGCTCTCATTTTTATATATAAATCTGGGAGTGACTGATAAGTAAAGATGTTGACTTTAGATAGTGAATACTGGAACTGGAAACAATTAAAGTGCGGAGGACTGGCTGCTATAATTTTTAAAAATTGCACATCACAGATTAAGATCAACTATAAACTGATTAATTCAAACAGGATAAATAGAATTCACACATTACTGAACTTTGTCACCTTTTTCATTTGGAGAACTGGAATTGATTCAAGTTAACTGACTGACCCATAAAATTGTTCAGTTCAAATGCTTCTGCTTAATAGTATTAAGTGACTGGCTGTAGTCATTAACTGTATCAGCAGAACAGTAAGCCTGGATGAGCAATTACAAAATACCAATAAGTCCTGAACAACTGGCTAGTTGGCAGGCATGACTACATGTTCTTCACTAACTTTGAAACTCATCCTAAAATGTGTATTTCTAATGCAACAAAAATAATAATTTGTAATTAAATTCAAAACATCCCAGTAAGGAACATACTATTATGTTTACTGTACCGCTAGGTAACCTGAGAATGGAGCGGTTAAGTCACTTGGCAAATGTCAGACAGCAAATCAGTGGCAGAACCAGAAATCAAAATCAAGGGTATCTGCTTCCAAGTCCCTTGCTCCAAGAAAATATTTGCAGATGACATTAGTTCGAAAGGGTTGATCCTAAGTATGCTAGGCTTTATGTTCTCTTAACATAGCAGAATTGTGTTCATACTTTTGCATTGAGCCTTAAACGTATGCTAGGAGAAAATCCTTATCTAAATTAAGCCATGTGGATCAGAGAGGCAGCTGCAGCTTCCACAAAACTAGACCATTCTTTCTTTCCCTACTAATCCATGTGATTCATTGCTTTAATCATTATGGGCCTGATTCTTCCACTCGTTACACAGGGAGTGGTACCTACTCATGTGAGCAGTCCTACTGATTCCAGTAGAACTACTTGTGTAAGTACTAACTCAACAAGAGTAAGGATGGCAGAAATGGGCCCTGTCATTAGTCATACTGTGGTCTAAGTTCTGACCTCATTAGTGTCTGTGCAAACTTGCTGAATTTAGTGGGAGAAAATGAGGGCAGAGTCAATGTATGTTTTGGGCCTGTATCTTGATACAATTTTAAGACTCATTTGGTATAACTTCTGCTTACAGACAATAAGATCCTCAGTTTGAATGTCTGCTCCTGTAACATGTAGAATTTTCACTAAAAACAGCTACTGAACAGGGTCTTCATTAATCAGTTAAGGCTGTTTTGGTGTCTGCCAAATGTGGCAATTTAGCATCAGCAGGGAAAAATACAAAATTGAAGGACTACATTTGCTAGCAACTGTATTTTTTTTAATCAAGCACCAGGTTTATTCTGTGCTAAGGTTGCAGTCAAGTTAGTTCTTAAGCATTATGATAACTGTTGTGTATCACCCAGTCACAGATTTCCAACACATGTATTTTAGATAGGTAGACATTCAGTAAAATGTGTGAACCATTTTGAACTGGATGACTATGGGAAACAGCCACCAGAAATCAAGATATCAGTGCTGTTGGTATTTCATTCCTACAATTCAGACCATTTCCCAAATAATCTGGAGTATAACAGAACTGCCTAGAAACTCAACCCAAGAACTAGGTTATATTCCTAGTTCTGCTGTTCATTCACTGGATGATCTTGGGCAAGTTACTTCTGGCAAAAGTCTGTCAATTTCACATAGTCCACCAGAAGTTCAGAGAATGAGAGAACATGTGGGCACAAAGTTCTCCCCCTTTGGATCCAATTGCAGGCTCAAGGCCTTGCTTTATAATTCCGATATATATATATATATATATATATATATATATTGCATTTACATTTATTAACCTATCATACATGTCCATAATGACAGGATGAAAAACTGTCCTGAATATAAATCAAAGTCAAAGCTCAGGCTGCAACGCTTTCAAAGGAAATGAATTAAAACACAAGCAGTCTTCAGGCCATATCAATGGCATATTTACTATATATGCATATACACTATTACAGTCTCCATACTGTTAAGGCCTTAAACATGCAGCAAATCCTCTCTGAGGCACACACTGAAGATAAACATAAAGGACAATTTTTGTTTAAGTATCAATTCTTTCATACTTTCCATTTCACTACGTAATGATAAATCTTATCTTTACTGGCTGGTAATCAGATCTAATGCCTACAGCACTTCATAGGATGTGTTCACTCCATGAAATACTTTTATCCATTTGAAGTAATTACCAAATAGGAATAGTCTCAAAGAATTATAAGGTGTTTCTAAGGCCTAAATTGACTTTTAGGCACTACCAGTAAGTGCTAGATATAGGCCACCATCAGTATGCAGACATGCCAAACCCACAGAAAAAAAAAAAACCAACAGAAATTGGGCTTATTTTTGGCTTAATTGATTTGTGAGTTGCTAATTTTGGCTTGTAGCTTCTTTTCTTTCATCTGCTCCCGGCCAGCAGGGGAAACGGGGGTAAAGAGTCAGGGATGCACAGTGGGCCCACCACAGTCCCAGACTGCAGACCCTGGGGATCTAGTCACTTAGTGTTGGGGTTCTTAGAGATTGGCTTGTTTTGGCCTTGTTTTTTGGCTTATTATAAAAGTTGCTGTGTGAAAGTTGGCAACTCTACAAGCACAGGGCAGTCAGTGCTGGCAGCAATTCCAGATTAGTCTTTTAACAGCGCCTATGGCTAACTCGTAAGGGGCATCCATCCTTCTCAGCGGCAGCCCGAGAGCCACGAACATCCCCTCTGGTTACTGGGTCTTTAACAACCACGACTGTAGTGTGCCTGGCTAAGGCGCCCCACGGGAAGGGTGACAGGAACCGCTGTGCTGCGGCTGTCTCACAGAGCCCGGCCCTCTCCGTGCTAATGGTGGGGCCCGGTACTGCACTCGGGTCCGGGACCGCGGCTTGGATGCCGGGGCAGCCCAGCTGAGGCGAGTGCGGCGTCGCTGCAGCCTCTGCCCCAGGGGAGCCTCTTGCAGGCTCGGGGGCCGTGCAGTGGTAGGGCAGCCTCAGCAGCTGGGCGTCGCGGCCAAGCCAGACAGGGGCCTCGGCTCCTCCTAGCAGGCTGGGAGCGAGCGGGCTGAGGGTGAAGGGCCCTAGGGCCGGGGTAGACGCAGCTGGGCTGGGAGCGGGGCACCAGGGCCGGGCCTCATGGTGAGGAGGCGGAGCAGGAGCCGGGATTGGGGGCCGCCCGTCTGCCCGGGGGGCGGGAGTGGCTGGCGGAGCAGCAGTAGCGGCGGCTTGGGCCGCAGGGAGGCGCCTGAGCGGCTGCCCCTGAACATGGCGGCGGCGGCGGCGGCTGCTTCTCCCGCGGGTGGCGGGGGCTGCTGCCCGGCCGGGCCCGGCGGCGGCTCGGTGCCCGTGCTCTTCTGCTTCTCGGTCTTCGCCCGGCCCTCGACCGTGCCGCACGGCGCCGGCTACGAGCTGCTGATCCAGAAGTTCCTGAGCCTCTACGGGGACCAGCTCGACATGCACCGCAAGTTCGTGGTGCAGCTCTTCGCCGAGGAGTGGAGCCAGTACATCGACCTGCCCAAGGGCTTCGTGGTCAGCGAGCGCTGCAAAGTGCGCCTGGTGCCGTTGCAGATACAGGTGAGACCCACCCCCGCTAGGGCCAGCTCCCGTCCCACAGCTTCCCGCCCTCTCTGTGCCTGTCTAGCTCGGAGTTACGGGCTCCCTGGAGCACGCGGGGGTGACTCTCACTCTCTGAGGTGCACGCCTCCCACCCTGTCTGCATGAATACACTCCCTGCATCTCTCAGCTTGCAGGGGCCCCGCTTTGGGTTCCCCCTCACCGCCCATTCCTTTAAAGACTTTCCCGCTTCAGGTCTCCTTAAAGCCCCACCCCCCCCCGGTGCTGGAACTAGGGGTGCTGGGGGTGTGGCAGCACCCCCTGGCTTGAAGTGGTTTCCATTATATACAAGCTTCACAGTTTTGTTCAATGGCTTTTAGCACCCCCCACTATAAAAATTGTTCCAATGCCCTTCCTGCCAGCCACCTCTCTCTCAGGCACATACCCCTTTTCACACCCACTGTCTGCTTCTCTCTAAAGTCCACATACGCTGTTGAAACCCCCTCCTGTAGCCACCTCCTCTTATGTAACCTGCTCTAAAATTTCTTTTGGAAAATTAAGGTTGAAGGAATATAATCCCAATTTCTCTTAACATGCATACATAGAATTCTATGTCCATTTGTGACCAGAGTTTAGGAATACGATTTATTAGCTCTCATCACTTTTATTGTTGCCCAAACAGTTAAATGACAAATATAGTTATCCTCAAGAAATCTGAGCTTCCACATGTTGCAATAAATGTCTTTGTTTTAAAAATGACATAATATAGAATACAGGTTATAAAAATGATTGCATAGCAGTATCTGAGAGTGCCATGTTTCCTGACAGTCTTTTAAATTGTAATGATTTGCAATGTCTGAGGGAAACTTCAGTGCAGAGTAAAAAAAGGGATTAGGCAAAATCTAAATCCATGAGGAAGCAATACAACAAACCTACATTTTATATTATACTGATGCATTTATATTATTAAGCCCGTAACCTAATGCACTTCACAGAAACACATGTATCTTACAGCCACCCTTGAATCTTGTTTTTATATTTAATGAATCAGACCATATTTTCCCCAAAGGTGGTACAATACATAAACAGTAAACATTTGTCATTTGAAATAGACAACCTGTGCAATCTTTCTTACAACTAAATTTGTGCTAAGGTGGAATTGAGGTTGGGGTCAGGGTTCAACATTGAAAACAAAGATTAATTTTTAATTACAAATTTTATTGTGCCAGAACTTTGTACCATGCACTACATGTCCCCAGTTTTATATTCAGTCCTGCTTCTGATAACACTGCTCTACAGCCAAAATGCTTCTGAAATAAATGTAGTCAAACTTTACTAATTCTGGGTCACTGAGAACGAAAATGATGCTTAAAATTGTTGATTGGCTCTAGTTTTCAAGATATGCTAATGGGTCAGTATATACGACCCTTGACTTGGGAATGGCGGAGGAGAAGTGAGTTATAAAGGGAAGGGATCTCAATTTAAACCAGAAATAACTAAAATACATCTTTGACTGGATCTATGAATAAATCTATGACTGGGTTTGGACCATACTTGCTTTTTAGGCAAAACAATGAATGATGCAATCTGAAGCTGGTTTTGCGTCATACATGATATGAATTGCATCATGTTATTCCTAGAAGTCATGGATGATGCAATCATAGTGAAGCTTACATCACTCTGCTGAACAAATTGCCCTATATCAACTGTAGAAATCATACAGTGTTGTGCTCTCTTATTTGTCAGTGTTTGATTTTGCAAAGGGACACATTTCTGTTTAGCCAAAGTGAGCAGAGATGCCTCGCACTTGTGTGAACAGTGCAGATAACTTCTGCTATGTTTGTGGTGAAGAGACTTTTGCATCACAAAAGCGCAGTATAACCACTATGGTTAAGAAAGCCTATCACCTTTATTTTGGCTGCAAAATTGGAGATCAGGACAAGAGGTGGGCCCCACACATGCTTGTGCAACAAATCTTCGCCAGTGGTTGAACACAAAAGGAAATCTATGCCTTTTGCAGTGCTAATGATTTTGAGAGAGCCAACAGATCATACCAGCAATTGTTACTTCTGCATGGTGCCTCCAGTTGGGAAAGGTGTGTCAAAGAAGAAAAAGTGGACTGTACATTATCCAAACATTCCATCAGCTATACGCCCAGTACCCCACGGAGAAGGACTGCCGGTTTCTGATGCACCAGAATCATTCTCACTTGAGTCAGACGAGGAAGAGGATGAAACTTCTGGTCCTGAACCATCAATGTCACAGGACCCACATTTTCTCCCATCCTCCTCCTCTGAACCACTCCTCACAACACAAGGTGAACTGAATGACCTTGTCAGGGATTTAGAACTACCCAAGAGTAAGGCAGAGCTGTTGGGCTCCAGACTACAGCAGTGGAATCTCCTGGCAGGTGATGTTAGGGTTTCCATGTTCCGTGACCGTCAAAAGGATCTTGTCCCATTCTTCTTCATGGAAGGTGATCTTGTAGCCTGCAACAACATCGATGGTGTGATGGCAGCCCTCACGATCCAGATGAGTGGAGACTGTTCATTGATTCATCGAAGACGAGTCTTAAAGCTGTTTTACTGCATAATGGCAATGTTTTGCCATCCATTCCAGTTGGTCATGCAGTCCATATGAAGGAAACCTATGACAACATGAAACAACTTTTGAGGTGCATAAACTGTGACCAACATCAGTGGCAGCTTTGTGGCGATTTGAAGGTTGTTGCTCTCTTGCTTGGTCTGCAGACTGGATACACAAAGTACTGCTGTTTTCTCTGCGAGTGGGATAGTCGTGCAAGAGATTCCCACTACATCAAGAAAGCTTGGCCACTCCGACAGTCATTGGAGCCTGGGAGGAAAAGTGTTCAGCATCCACCATTTGTTGAATCAAGGAAGATTTTGTTACCACCCTTACACATCAAGATGGGTCTGATGAAGAACTTTGTGAAGGCCATTGACAAAACACAAGCAGCTTTCAAGGATCTGCGTGGAAAATTTCCAAGGTTAAGTGAAGCTAAGATAAAGGAAGGTGTCTTTGTTGGTCCTCAGATTCGTGAACTTCTTTGAGATGATGCATTTGACCATGCACTGCATGGCAAGGAAAAGACGGCATGGAAAGCCTTCCAATTAGTGGCAATAAATTTTCTCAGAAACAACAAGACAGACAACTACAGGTTGTTGGTGGAAAACCTCCTCAAGGCATACAAAAGCCTTGGTTGCAACATGTCACTAAAGAGACATTTTTTGCACTCTCATCTAGATTTTTTTCCACCGAACTGCGGAGCAGTGAGCGACGAGCACGGCGAGCGATTTTACCAGGACATTGCAACAATGGAGAAACGCTATCAGAGCAAATGGAGCCCATCAATGCTTGCAGACTATTGCTGGACAGTGAGAAGAGATGCTGCATTTAATGAATACAAGAGACAAGCCAAGAAGTGCCGAGTAGACACTGAATAGGACTAAACTATGTACATAATAGTTTTTGCCTTTTGTTTCATAATACATTTTATTTATATAACCCTTTTGCTGATTTTTAAAGTGTTACGTAAACAGAACAGGTGAAATATTATCATGTAAAGCAACCATAAACACATGAAAAGACCTAGGTTTACAATTTATGATTAAAACTCTACTTAATCCACACAATGTACATAGACATAAAATGTAAAAACTTAAATATCTTAGGAACAGTAGCCAATCAGTTGTTTTAATTGTCATATTTGAATTCAGCACATCAAAATACATAATAAATAGCACATTTTATCTCTGAAGCAGACGACTTCTCAAAAATTGTAGACCAGTGTAAGTTATAGGATAGTAACTCACTGGTTTCATGGCAGACTGCTAGACAGATATAGTACATGTTTTTCATAGTAAGATATCTTCATGCATACCATAGATTTATGCCAGTCGTGCTGTAATGACTGCATTCAGAACAGAATTGCCTTACTTTTCCCTTTTTCCAGTTTAGGGGGTTTTAAAACGTGAACTATTTTTCAATAATGAAAATGTGAATTTTATATGGAGAGGAATGTTCAGGTTTTAGCTGTAGTCAATTAATTTTCCTCTGTCAGGCAGAAATTCTGGATGAGTTGGAAATACAATGTAAAAAATGAATAATTTTTATTATTCGGAATACGGCTATTCTTTGTATCACCAGACAATACTTATTGGAATATTATTCATAAATTAGCCTTAATAATAGAGTCCTGTGCCCTAGCAGGTTATCAGGTCAGACTCCCTCTACCGCAGTGGCTCTCAAACTTTCCAGATTACTGTACCCCTATCAGGAGTCTGATTTGTCTTGCATACCCCCAAATTTCACCTCACTTGAAGACGACTTGCTTACAAAGTCAGACATAAAAATACAAATAGTGTCACGGTACACTATTACTGAAAAATAGCTTACTTGTTTTTACCATATAATTATAAAATAAATGAATTGGAATATAAATATTGTACTTACATTTCAGTGTATAGTATAAAGAGCAATATAAACAAGTCATTGTCTGTATGAAATTTTAGTTTGTACTGACTTTGCTAATGCTTTTTTATGTAGCCTGCTGTAAAACTACGCAAATATCTAGATGAGTTGATGTATCCCCAGGGGTACACATACCCCTGGTTGAGAACCACTGCTTTACCTAGTAAATACTGTTCCCTACACCCAGAATGTTATGCATTTTTGGTATTTCCTTTAGTCATGTGTCAGAGACCCCTCTTAGTATCTGTTCTTTGTCTAATTAGATTTACCAAGTCTCCCAAGGAAGTGATGGAAACCTCATCATTTGATATAGTCAAACCTAGGCAAGAAAACATACTATGTGGAACAAACATTAACAGAAGGAATGTCTAGAGTTCTAAATTATTTTCCATCCCCAAATTTACTGTATGTTTTGGGATAGAAAAAGACTTCAGTCATAAGAACAGCCATACTGGGTCAGACCAAAGGTCCATTCAGCCTAGTATCTTGTCTACCGACAGTGGCCAATGCCGGGTACCCCAGAGGGAGTGAACCTAACAGGTAATGATCAAGTGATCGCTCTTCTGCCATCCATCTCCACCCTCTGACAAACAGAGGCTGGGGACACCATTCCTTACCCATCCTGGCTAATAGCCATTAATGGACTTAACCTCCATGAATTTATCTGTTATAACCCTGTGATAGTCCTAGCCTTCACAACCTCCTCAGGCAAGGAGTTCCACCGTTAACTGTGTGCTGTATGAAGAAGAACGTCCTTTTATTT
The DNA here is from genome assembly GCF_027887155.1 of Malaclemys terrapin pileata. Taxonomy (NCBI): domain Eukaryota; kingdom Metazoa; phylum Chordata; order Testudines; family Emydidae; genus Malaclemys; species Malaclemys terrapin. The sequence continues at coordinate 53,738,975 of NC_071510.1, read as the reverse complement.
GTTTTAAACCTGCTGCCCATTAATTTCATTTGGTGGCCCCTAGTTCTTATATTATGGGAACAAGTAAATAACTTTTCCTTATTCACTTTCTCCACATCGCTCATGATTTTATATCTCTATCATATCCCCCCTTAGTCTCCTCTTTTCCAAGCTGAAAAGTCCTAGCCTCTTTAATCTCTCCTCATATGGGACCATTCCAAACCCCTAATCATTTTAGTTGCCCTTTTCTAATGCCAGTGTATCTTTTTTTAAGATGAGGAGACCACATCTGTACGCAGTATTCAAGATGTGGGTGTACCATCGATTTATATAAGGGCAATAATATATTCTCCGTCTTATTCTCTATCCCTTTTTTAATGATTCCTAATATCCTGTTTGCTTTTTTGACTGCTACTGCACACTGTGTAGAGTCTTCAGAGAACTATCCACGATGACTCCAAGATCTCTTTCCTGATTAGTTGTAGCTAAATTAGCTCCCATGTATGTATAGTTGGGGTTATTTTTTCCAATGTGCGTTACTTTACATTTATCCACATTAAATTTCATTTGCCATTTTGTTGCCCAGTCACTTAGTTTTGTGAGATCTTTTTGAAGTTCTTCACAGTCTACTTTGGTCTTAACTATCTGGAGCAGTCATCTAGCCATTGTTAATTTAAAGTGACATTATACTGCTGAGTTGAAAAGATGAGGTCCTTTCCATGAAACTGACCAATGAGGTCTTTCAGTTTAAATTGAGTTAGACAAAATAGGCAGCCATATGGTGACAAGAAAAATACAGGATTTTAAGATTTGTTTAAATAATTTAAGGTGGCATTAATGACACAGATAAGACTCCCTCCCCCACAAGTACAGACCTCACTTCTGCAAAGACTTCTGCTGGTTGCACCTTGTGTTGAAACCATTGACTGCAGTGGGATCCCCCACACCCACTTCTTAGCGGGGCCAGGCCATATCTTTTATCTTGATCTTGACATCCCTGCACACATCTCTTTGAAGAACTGGGCCATAATTTTTATCTTGATCTCGAAGTGTCAGTATTGTGATATCTGGTAATACATTCTTGTTAAACCTCATATACATCTTATTCAGTTTTAGTCTAATGCAAACTTTCCAAATGCTGTCATAATGTGGATCACATTTTAGTACAGTAGCAGTCTCCTGGGCAGCCTGCCCTCTTATTGGTGATGCCATTACATCTCTGAGGTTTTTCATGTAATTGTTTAGATGAAAAGGTAAAATTAGAGCAGTCTTTAATGTATCTTAGCTGTTTCTGAAAGTAATTTAGCAACTGGTAATGAAACATCACCACGTGACCAGCCAGCTCTGCTTGAACCACCAGCCAGTGCTCCCAGATCACACAGGTTGGGAACCTCTGGTCTAATACAATCACAATTACATGTTTTAGATTAACTAGGAAACACAAGACAAAGAAAAAAGTCCCTCATCAGCATGAGTGCGATAGGTGTCTAGTGCAGTGGTTCCCAAACTTTAACAACCTGTGAACCCCTTTCACTAAAATGTCAAGTATCGCGAACCCCCTCCTAAAAATAAATATTTCCAGGGATTTTCTCCTTTACCTGAGTATAAATTATAAAAGCAGTGATCTCAGAAATATAAAACTTGTTTTTGTGACGTGCTTATTACACACTATTTCTTATTAATTATTATTTATCATGTTAGTATTTTTATTACATTATGAAAACAGCAATACTCATCCAAGATCTCACTTTTGTAGCTTGTATTGAATAAGCCTGTTATAAGACAAGGCTCCTATGTTTCATCAAGGAGTATCAGATGTGAAAAGCATGAAGGGATTTAAGAAGCCAACTCAAAGAGTTCCTCCCACACAAACATTTAGGTCTTGAGCAGTCCAGGCAAACAACGCACGTTACAACAAAGCTTAAACTTGTTCTTCATAATAATTTTAAAAACAATACTAGCTGCCTATTCATTTTAAAAACAGCCAAAAATATCCACCTCCCTTTCCATTTCTTGTAAGGAGTCTTGAAGTTACAATCTCCTCAGTGTGATAGATATGCTTGCTTTGATCTGCTTAGCTCTTGGAAGTCCAGGGGCTCTAGGCTGCTGGCCCCATGCTTCCCGGGGTACCTAGGGACAGCTCTGGCCGCCATTAGGGATTTTTTTTCCTGAGAACCCCCTGTAACATTTTACGAACCCCAGTTTGGGAACCACTGGTCTAGTGCAACCACCCTCCCTAATATTTTATTTTAATAAAACAACTTTAGAAAAACCCCAATAACAACAAATGGCTGACTCCTTAACTTGTATAGTTTTATCATATGCATAGCCTAATCATCAGCCAATCAGATACCTCTTTCCATAAACTCATTGTAATTGTGATAGACATTTAGACATGGAAGAGAAATTTGATTACTATACCAATTAATGCTCAAAAAGGGACAACACTGCATTGTTTCTTTTACTGAAATATTCAATTCCTTCCCACATCTCTCCGAAGTTCAGAAGGGTTGTAAACTCACTCCGCATTAATTTTGTCTCTGCATGTTCTGTTCTGAAAGCTACTTTACACACTTCAGATTAGGATATGTCTATCAGGGAAACTTGCACTGGTGTACTTACACTGGTATACATACACTGATGTAAATTCCTAATGTAGACATGCTGCATTGATGCAAAATGTGGCGTCAGCCAGTCAAATTCTTAATTGTCTGCCAGTGGTTATACATAAGGCTGCAAGTATGTCACAGAAGTTGTGGATTCTGTGACCTCTGTGACTTCTGCAGCGGGCTACCAAGTCGGGCAGCCCCTGGGTCAGCAACAGCAGTTTGGGTCTGTGGGCTCAGGGCTAGGGGCAGGGGGTTGGGAGTGTGGGGGGACATTTACCTCAGGGTGGAGGGCTCTCACTGTCATGGCCCAGCAGCTCCTAGGTGGTAGAGGGGCTGAAGGGGGGGCCTCCATGCTGCCTGTACCCGCAGGCCCCACCCCGCAACTCACATTGGCTGCGGTTCCCAGGCAGTGGTAGCTGCGGCAGCTGGCGCTTGTTCCCCTCCACCACCTAGGAGCTGCAGGGATGTGGAGCTGGGTAGGGAGCCCCTGCCTGCTCTGCCAACCTTCCCCCTGCCAGCTTCAATTTTTATGCTTCAATTCCCTGTCTGTAAAATGGAGCTTCTACTTCCTATTTCACAGGGAAGTTGTCAAGGTAAATTCAATAATATTTCTATATAGTGAATATAATAGAAAAGCCTGTGAGGAAATTAATACTTCTGTATTCAGTGAAGAATTTGCATGGTGTACAGTACACAAAGCTTGGGACCACACATTGTATGAGGAGGAGAAAATGAAATCTTGAACAATTGCCTCATTCTCTGAGCACTGTCCATTATATGCACTGATGGATGTGGGCGTCCTGGAAGATGAAATAGTGTGACTATGCATCATACTGCCTATGCACAAGCAACCTTCATTCTGCATTTCCTGGCTTTTGGATGTTTTGACTTTCCAGTTTTATAAATAGTAATAACAGAAACAAAGTATTTATAACAGAATATTGTCACAAGAGTAATGTCTTCTGCTGGCAAAAATGTTTTGGTTTTTGCCTTGACATTTATGTAGAAACCATTATTTTGTAACATTATTCTCTTCCATCACTCGATCAAGAACTCTGCACATCACAGTGCTTTACAATACCTCAAAAATAGTCTTAAAAACTCATCATTATAGTGACCTATGTGAAATTAGCCTTCGTGCAGCCCTTAGTGTCCATTACACTACTGGTGCTATTTGCAGAGGACAAAGAGTAAATTGACATGTAAAACAAGCTATCATCTTGCTCCTACGGGTGGTCCTTCCAACTCTGCATTCCAATTCAATGTGGCCAAACTTACACTGCTGCTAATCATGAAATATATGTTCAGTTGTTTGAAGGCTCCAGCCTCCATACTGTTGTATTTTAGTGCTGATAAAACATTCTATTTTAAAAGCTGAACTGTAAGGAAAAAAACGCCAAACAAAATAAACCAATGAACCTTTTTAATTCTTCATTCCATCTCCTTCCCCTAATCCCCTTTAGGAATATCAGGCTCTTGCTGTTCTCTTGGTGGAGGTGGTCCCCAGCAAGATCTTGAAAAGACCTGATGTCACATGACACTGTAACCTGATGCAGCTCTCTTGGCCCATCTAGAATAGCCACTTCTAGATCCCTGCCTAGAATATGGTTTAAAATGGTTAGATTATCAAGTTACACACACCTTTAAATCCTAGTCTAGACAAGACCTAAGTATTAGAGAGTAGTTGGTTTTTCAGATTCATTCAAGCTTTGGCCTCCGAGGGTATGTCTCCATGGCAGTAAAACAGCCCTACCTGGCCTGGATCAGCTATCTCAGGCCAACCATGGGAATTTTATTGCAGCATAGACATAACGTAAGACTACTATTTGTATAAAGTGTTACGTCACTGTGGACTGCACTAACACCACACATTAATTTCACAAAGGTCACCATATATTCTGTTTCTAAATCAACTTTGGGGAATCATTATACGTTTAGAATATTACCATTAAGAATCAGTATATCTACCCCTGTTATGGAGAAAATTGGGGAGGGTGAGGGTCTGATGAGCTTGGCAGTGGAGGTGCTGCCCAAGTAACGTCACCATTCCTCTTACAAACATCTGGCCAAGATTCTCCAGCAAAGAGAAGGAATTGAGGACCAAACAGTCCTGATATTTCATATTTGAAAGATGAAATACAAAAATATTTAGAAAAAGCTTGAAGCAATTTTTAGAATCATAAAGAACCAGAAAAGGATGCATACACATTTTGGTTTTGCTTTGCTGTTCATCTTTACAAAAGTAAACTATATGAAAGGTTGCCCAACTATGTTTCACTATTCACAGAACAATTACTTATGCAACTATAAACTACTTTAAAATAAACCTAAAATAGTTCTATTGCACATGGTCAAAGTGTAGACTTTTATGTGTAATTCAAAATTAAAGTTACAGATTTACCTAAATGAGTGTAGCATGTTCATGGAACTAAAAAAATATGGAATTCTGCATGAAATATCAAACATGAACAAGGTGTTTCCTACAGATTAGTGATACACCATTATGTAGTCTGGGACCCAAACACAGGTCACCTTTGAATTTTTATTATCTGGCATTTCCCCCTCTTCCAGATTTAAGAACGCTGCTTCTATGTTTTTACCTCATGATCTTTATATTGAGCTTGCATTACAATTTAAACAAAATTTTTAAAAACACATTTTTTTAAAAAATATTGGAAGTAACAAAACAAATAACTTTTCCAAACATTTTACTTTCACGTGGCATTTTTTTTTCCTCATCCTTTATCTGTACTTTTGTCAATCCCAGATCTTCTGAACAGGAACCTTTTTCTTCTCCATTTGTATTATCATTTACTCTTTACTGCACTAGCACCTCAATAAAGAAATATGTTTTTATGTAACTTTTTAGCTTTTTAAAAAAGAAAATGCAAAACCAAATTATGGGCAATTGCACATGAGATGAATGAGTTTGTTTAAAAAGCTTTTGAATCTTTTTAACTCCTGTGTTCAGCCATGCAATAACGAACCAATTCCTGCTACAATATATGCAGTCACAATTGAAGTAAACCTTTAAAAATGATCTTACTAGAAAGGTACAAGGTATAAAAGTAGCCAAAATAAACAATGAAAGAGAAAAATAGATACAGAAAACTGCAATATCAAAGTATACTGCATTTTTTGATTAATTGGGTTTCTTACCTAAGTCTTGAAAATATTAAAATCAACCTTTTGTATATGAGGAACTATCAAACAATCTGACTAGTATAGTTTCCAGGTAATATTTAAATAGTTGATGACTTGCGCATTAGAAGACTTCACTGCAAGATTCTTTTAAATTTGCATTAAAAATAAATACAAAATCTATGTGAACATTAATAGTCTAGTCTTTTTCACATACATGAAAAACCTCAGTTAATTTATTTTCAGTCTAAAATCCACACAAGGGAAACTTGGGAAATTATTTTTATTTGTATTCATCTCCACTGATGGCAGCTATGCTGGGGAGTCCCGCTATACATCTATCGCGGTGAAAGGCCCACACAAACAGGAGATATTCACTATACTGTGGAACCAAAGAAAATGAATACATACAAAGTATATAGAAAGATAATTTTATTTTAAACTTTCAGTTATATTACTTTTAAGTTTTAAATTTTAACATTAGTAGGTAAAACAGTTTTGTGAGAAGTTTAATGAAGTAATGTCCCTTTAGTTGTGGTTGCAGAATTGTGTATATTTTTGTCAAAAGATCAGATCCTGTGACTAGCAGTTATATTTTAAAGTATACAAGTCTCATTGTGTATTTAAACTGTCCCGAGTGCATCTCTCACTTGATAAAACTGTGGATTCCTGTTGGTTACTGCAACACTGCTGTATGTCTGGGTCAATATTTAATTGATTGCCACATGTTAGTTTTAAAAACAAACGAACAAAATAAAAAAATCCTTAAACATCCTTTCCCCTCTAATTTTGTTGTTCTTCAGTATGCATTCAACCCACACCTTGGCAGAGTTTTTAAAAACTATTTCCCATTCCAGAAATCTCCTTATTTTTTAATAATCAGTTAAAAATGTAATTCAATTAAAACTGTGATGTTAAATCTGTATTTTTGTTTTCAGATAACTACATTAGGCAACCTGACACCTTCAAGCACTGTATTCTTCTGTTGCGATATGCAAGAAAGATTCAGACCTGCTATCAAATATTTTGGTGATATCATCAGTGTAGGACAACGATTGGTAGGTTTACTAATTTTTCTCCCCCTCCCCTCCCCCCCACTGCAGTAACAACAAAAATCTTTGCTAATTGTCATCAATGCACAGATACTACTGGTGTCTTATAGAGGCCAGATGTAAATACTATACGTTCACTCCTCTCATGCTTAAATAACTGTTTTATTCTCATGGATTTGTTTTTCCTTGCAGGTCCAGGGTGCACGGATTTTAGGAATTCCAGTCATTGTAACAGAACAGTATCCCAAAGGCCTTGGAAGCACCGTGCAAGAAATTGATTTAACAGGAGTTAAACTTGTGCTTCCAAAAACAAAATTTTCTATGGTATTGCCAGAAGTAGAAGCTGCCTTAGCGGATATTCCTGGAGTCCGCAGTGTTGTCTTGTTTGGAGTAGAAGTATGTACTTGTTTGTTATAGTACTGTATTATTACTGTAGTATGGTTAAAAATGTGTCTATATATTGATGTCTATGGAAAGCTGTGTAATAGTCCAGATACCACTTAAAGGTTAAATTGTTTGTGATCATTTCAGTTGTTCAGAGCGGATAATCTCGTAAGATACTTAGATACTTATAAATTGAGTTTACAAGGTCAGATCTTGCAATTATGCAGTTTGCATTCAAAACTCCCATTGAATTAATTAGTAATTTAATGTTTAGGAAAATTATAGGATTGATCCCTAATTTAATCTTGTACTGTAGTTCCAGGTAATCCTGTAAATACTTTTATAATGCTGGTATTTTTCTGACAGACTCACGTGTGCATCCAGCAAACAGCGTTGGAATTGGTTGGCAGAGGTGTGGAAGTTCACATTGTAGCAGATGCCACCTCATCAAGAAGTATGATGGACAGGATGTTTGCTCTTGAGGTAACATGCATAATTTAGATAGACTTTCTTCTACACCTTGGTTCTATGTTTGGTTCTCTTATTGTTACAAACCATTGAGAAAGTCACAAGCATTACAGCAAGTGAATAACTCAGTGAGAGTGTTAGTGATGTAGTCATCCACAGAATAGGTCACCAAGCAACAGGAGGGCCAGGATTTTTTTAAAAACTTAAATATTTTGGTGACATGTCTACATGCAGAGCACTGGGTTGGGGACATCAGGTCAGAATTTGGGAGCTTTCTACATTCTACAAACTACTGACTTTTCGTGGCCCCTTGGGTAACCTTGTAAGACTGAATTCTCTATGAAACTCTATAAAAATACTATACAACTTTTTATAGTTCAGAATGGTATTTTGCTCGGCATGCTACTGTTGTTGCCCCTTTATACTTTGAAGTGTGTTTCAGTTCTGAAGCGCCTTCTAATGTGCCAAAAAAAAAAAAAAAAAAGGCAGCAGCAAATTCAGTAAAACTCCTATTTGCCTCTAAGGAGCCTAAAAAGCTTTAAATTCCATATTTTTAAAAAGTTTTATTATCACAATTAGAAAAATTCTGGTAGTCCAACTGAATATGTTTCAAATGTTGCAGAAGTGACAATACATAAAGCTAGAAAATTTTAAAAGTGCAGCTGCATTTCATACACAACTTCATGGTGGTTTTATGGAAAACAAGTACTCTAACTAGCTTGCAAGCTTAATTGTTGTGTTAAAAATCCAAGATGGAAAAGAGAACTGTATCTGCACTAAACATGGGAATTTTTGCTCTGGATTTTAGCAGAATAGTTGAAAATTAAACTGTTAAAATGAACAATAATTCCATAACTTTGTGCCGGTCACATAGAAGCAAAAAAGGAGTTGCACACCTTCTATGTCTAGTAAAACTTTAGAGCTTAAGGAAAGTCAACTGTATTGAGCATTTGTTAAAAATGCAGTAACTCTGATTAAGTGCGAGCTTAATGAAATCTGCCACATAATGCATATGACTCACAAGGACTACTGTCAGCAAAATAAGTCACAGTCTCCTCTGGAAACTAATGCATTACTATTGCTTAATATGTTTAGCAAGAAAAGAACCAAAATTTTGGTGGTTTTGCTGTTGCTGTACATTTGCTTAGACCAACAGCACATCTTTCATGTGTGCATGCGTGCACACACAAATCACAGTTCTGTGTATTGTAATAGATTTTGAATTGCCCTGGACAAGTCTTGGATTTTGTCCAGTCAAAATGGATCCATTATAATTATAAAAAAAGTAGATAGCTGCACTCACTCAAAACTCCTAGAAGGGCACTTCAGATAAATTAATTGGTTCTAGATAACTTTTTTTTTTTTTTTTTTTTTTTAGGCGTTTGGGGTAAATGTCTGCAGTTCTCAAAATGTAGTTCAGAAAGCACTTGCTGGTTCTTTGTGGAGAGCTGACAGTTTACATGTTACTGGCTCCTCTTCACTCCAGCCACCTCTACAAGCTTTTAGTTGCGATGAAGAGCCTATATTAGGGCAGCTGCTTAATATTATAGGGGAGAGGAATTGAATGCTGCCCCCCAGGGACCATGGCTGGGGAAATGGGGACCAGAAAACAGGAAGGCATGTACAGGAATGTTGTATGATCATGGAACTGATTGTCTTAAGATGTGCTCCATGATTTCAAAAAAATTGATAACCCCTGGTTTAGACTAAATACACCATAGGAAGAAATATTTAAAGCCTTCAATTTTTTCCCTCTTTCACTGGATTTATAGGTTAAAGTTACCTATCCCATAGGAGAGGTGGTAGACTTAATTCATTAATATGTGTTGCTTCAGATATGCTTGCAAGTCTTTGAGATCCTCTAGTAGAGGGTACTATAGAACTACAAGCTATTATGTAGATACTTTAATACAATTTGATTCTAAATTATTGGTGTACAGTGCATTTAAAATTTTCAAATTAGACCCATATACACATCAGAATGATTGTACTCTGTACAATGAGACATATTCTGGCATGAAACAGGAATAGTTCTTCACTCTATCCAATGTTAGTGTCAACCTTTTTTTCTGCTGCCCTCAGCCCTGTTTACATTCCTCCACTCTGTGCAGATTACTCCTTCCTCATGATGGGGTATATATGGTGACTGCCCTGTAACGTTTAGATTCTGACCAAGGAGAATCCTGCATGAAACCTGAGTGTAGCCAGAACTGAGGAAGACCACTTTTATCCCATGGTCTCCTCTTTTGTTGTTACTTCTCATATATATATATATATATATACACACACACAAATACATGTAGCCCCATTTAGAATTCAATCCTGCATGTTGAGATATTTTTGTCATCATGAAGAAAGCTCTAAAAGAAAATAGTTTTACAATAAGTTAGGTTTTTGTTATGCTTGAACAAGTATAAGTACTCAGTTAAGCAGCAAAATTTTTGAATGTTAACAAGCTATCTTGAGGGTCCTGTTAGTTTCCTCAGTTGCCGACATAAGTGGTAGTGTGTACAAGCCCTAAGGCTATGTCTACACTACAGCTTATGTCAGCAGAATGTATGTTGTTCGGGGTGTGAATAAACCACCACCTGAGTAACATAAGTTAAACCAACATAAGCGACACTGTGGACAGCGCTATGTCAGTGGGAGAGCTCGTGGAAGTGGTTTTATCATGCCAATGGGAGAGCTCTCTCCTGTTGGCATACAGCGTCTTCACCAGACACGCTGCAGCAGCGAAACTGCAGCTCTGTACATGTAGACGTGTCCTAAGTCTTTTCCCAAGACATTTAATAGCCCATTCTATGGAAAAAACAGTTCCTCCTCTTGGGCTAAAGAGGTTAATGGTTCCCTAAAAGCGATCTGCAAAGCTAATGGTTAGGTCATTTACACTTTTACTAGCCATTATAGAGAAGAGGCATATACCTTTGCATATGCTACTTTCAGAACCCTTTAAGCCCACAAGATAGTGACCATTATGCCTCAACTCTTCACAAGGTGAATTTTACCCTCAGCATTTTCTTCTCTTAAAGAAATACATTTAACAGCCCACTCTCAGTTGCTGTTCTGTTTTAATGACACATGCGTTACTGACATGAACACAGATTTCAGCTATACTTCTGAAATGTAGTTCTGGTAGTGTTTTATCATTTGCATTTTTTGGATAAGGATTTTTGTTTTTTCTTTTAAGTGTGAGTGAGTCTTCTCTTTTTCCCTAGCCAGTTTTCACTCCATTCCAGCTTCCATTTGTAACTTTTTCCTACTAGTTAGTGCTCTGATAATCATTTTGGGATTTTAACAGGAGCCTCAAGTCCACCTGTTTGGCGCTTAAATTCTGCTATTTCATTTGCTGCTTGTATCTGTTTAAGTATATGACCCAGAGAAAATGTATCTGTTGTTGTTAGATACTGAACATTTCCACTGAGAAATACTCTACCAAACATTACCAGTAATGTATTTTAAAATCTTTAACTGTGCTATGCATATTCTGTTTAATTTAAAATATGTGTGACCGTCATATGGATTAAAGTTGTTATATATGCGGAGAATGCACTGCTTTTTTGCAATTTAAGATTAAAACTTGCAGCCGTGTTCTCATGCAGAAAGTATTAACTTGAAGGAAACAATCTGCATTTGTCCATTGTTTTACAAACTACATGCTTACTGCATAAGGTATGACGCTTAACTAAAAATAGTGATTTCCCTCATACAAAGATTACTACAATAATGTGGGGGATATGAATATAGGGATGCTTATCCCACAACTGCCTAATCTAGTTACCAAGGGGTAAAGAGCCCAACCCCTCATAATAGGTTAGGGTACTTTTTTCCTCCACTGCTCACAATACAGGCTAAATATAAGCTTTGCGTTGTTAATGAAAATTATTGCTGTCTGACTAATGTGAGTGAATTACAGTCAACAGCTAAGGCTTGTAAAAGAGTCTTCCTCTTTTACTTTCACGAGACTATACTGTGCCCTGGAACCAGCAATTTCATGAACAGGGTATTGGATAGTATCTAACAACCTCTGAAAAAGGAAATTCATCTTCAGTAGCAGCTAACTTATTTTCTTTATAATAATGCGTCTTACCTACATAGCATCTTTTATCTGAGGATCTCAAATTTTTAAAAACTGGATGAGATAAGCTTTTCAAAACCACTGTGTTGTCGGAAGGCATGTAATCCTCACTTTATGTATGGGGAAACATTCACGTAGAGGGAAGTAACATGCTTAAATTCACATAGAAGATCTGAACTGGAGAAAGAAACCCTTCTGAATACAATGCTTTAATCCAAGACTGTCCTTCCCCCTAATATTCCATAATAAAATGGAATTGACTTTCTCCTTCCCCCACCCCTCTTAATTCTCACCGGCCTCCTGGTTTTATCCTTCCCATTCATAAATACTGGGGGCAAAACAGCACAGGTTTTATTGTTTAGTGAATATTTTAAAAGTATTCTCCATTTGGTATATTGTATGTGCTTATCCACACTTGCAAGGATCTCACCTTTTTCTGTCTCTGTTCTTTTCTCTTTTAGCGTCTCGCTCGCACTGGAATAATAGTTACCACTAGTGAGGCCATCTTGCTGCAGCTGGTAGCTGATAAAGATCATCCAAAATTCAAAGAAATTCAAAACATCATTAAGGCAAGTGCTCCAGAGTCAGGGCTCCTTTCCAAAGTATAAAAAGGGCTTTTTGTCATCTTTAAGGAAGAACTAAAGTTGTAAACAGACACGCGTGCACACTCTCACACCAGCTTCAGTAGAAATATAAAACTAAAAATTGGCGTATTTGTGCTTGCCTTAGAAATATTTGTCTGGGTGCCAGTGTGTTCTGTTTAATCACAGCTGTCAAAGACATTGAGTACCATGAGATGCTTTTATTGTCAGATTTATTTATTTAAAAAAAACTTAACAGAGGTGCCTGTTAGTCTGTACTGTATCCACTGATTGTTACACTTCTCCAAAAAGTGCACATTTCTGTGAAATCTCTCTTGATTGTTCACTTTGTAAAAGTGTACTGTGATATTCTGCTTCAGTTTTGTATTGATCGAGGTAAATGTGATGTGATAATATGCTTTAACTTTGTGCATAAATTAAACTATTTTAATAGAGAATTTCAATAGTATAAAATAGATGGACTACATGTTTACATTGTTTGTCTGTCTGTCTGTCTTTTAGAATAAAAGCTAAATGCTTTGCTTATTCAGTAGATAAGCCAAGTAGCTCAAGCAACAATCTAGGCTTAATTATTTTGGGTGGCTGAAGTGGACTATGTTGATTATTCCAGATTTTTGACTCCCTAATCCTGTTTTAATGTTCTGTACTTCAACTACAGGTTCCAGGAAGCAATCATTGGGTCACTGCCCCTTTCAAAATTATAAAGAAATCTGTCAATTTGTTAATGAGATGATCTGAAAGATTGGTTTATAGTAATTCACAGCTAGTGGGAGACTACTAGCATTTAAAATTGAAAAAAAAAATCTTAAACTCTTTCAGTTTCAATTACTAAAGGCTAATTATTTCTAGAAATGTCCTTGGATTTTTTTTAATCCTTGTATGAGTAGATTTAATAAACTCCATCTGGTTTTTGCATTAAGCCAAGCAAGCCCTGAAAAAAAAATCAACTTTTCTAGTCTGTTGTAGACTTCTGCAGCACTGATGTTGGAATTTGATTGGAATCTAGCCTAAAAGCGTAATTTAAAAAGGGACATCTGTAACTTGTTGCTATATATTTTGTAGCTGGAACTTTAACACGATTGTTCCTCTTGAAGGCACCTTCTTCATGTTCAAATGGGTTAAAAAAATGTTACATAATGATCACAACAAGAATTTAACTTTAGAACCTTTTAAGGTGGTTTTTTGTTTGTTTTTAAGTAGATGGAAACAAAATATTGAACACTGATCTTTTGGGTATAAAACTAATTACAGTAAATGTATTGTTTGAAATGATTTATTTTCCCCACAAGATGGCTCTAAAAGAATTGTATAACCTTTATATGTTTAAAGCAAATAAAATGTTATTTACTGTCTCTCTTACTCTTGTGGTATTTGTGGAATGGAGAATCCTAAAAGCTATTATTTACCATAGCTCTTATTCTAGATTGTGCTGCCTGTAAAATTTCCATAGATGTCATGGAAATTTGGTGCGAAGATTAAGAGCAGAGTGTGGCCTAATAGCTTTTCTTATGTTATTGAGAGAACTTATTTTGTGCTCTAAAATTTGAAGAATGATCACCACTCTTGTGGCTCGAGGCAGGAAAGGGAGAAGAAAGGAAGAGTTGAAGAAGCCATTGTTCCATATCACTGACCTACTTTTACCTTATTTTGGGGGGAGGGCTGCTATATTAATCATGCTGTATAGCAGAGTAAAGTCCACTTATATAAATCAACAGCTGTGTACAAAAGTACTATAAATATCTCATGAAATATTATTCTGTTTCTTCAATATTTGTACATTTATATTACCTGTGGTAGTGAGAAGGGGGAAATTTCCAACAATATATTTTATGCATATAAATTTTTGGAGAGATGTTGCCACCTTCCAGAGAACCATATTTTATGTTGGAAACACAAGCAGGTATTTGTAGTTGATTGTTAGTAAAACCAAACCATTGGAGCCACACTGCCAGGATGAGCCACAGGGACCCTAGAGCCTGAGCAGTGTCTCCTCAATCTCCAGCAGAACTCAGAGATCCATAAGTTTTGTGGACTGGATCCATTGTTTGTGTGCCAGGGTTTGGGGGAAACTAAACCCTCTCCCCTTCCCACAGATATATTGGAGGAAAAACTTTTTCCCTATGAGAACTCCACAGAGATTTCCTTTCAATGGATCCCATTCCAATGATTTTACCACAAGAGAGGTCAATCAGGAATAATAAAAGAAAACACTAAAGAGGATCCTTATAAACTAATTCATATTACCAACGATGCCTATTTGTACCTAGTATATACTTGCTGAATTTATAGATTTCGCCTTTAAAAATGTTAATTTTTAAAAGCCCCCACTTAGGAAAAAACATAAGTTTAAAAAAACCCATGCAAAAGCATACTGAGTGATAGCGTCATATAAATGAGTGGTTGCGTGTGAAGTGAGGCACAAGGTGAATCAAATTGCTGTCTTTCACTTGAGACTTGTTAATCAGCACAATTGGATTGTCTGGCATGTCTTAGTGAGATTCTAAAACTGATTAAAAAATTCATTGCCCAATTTTGTGCCTAGGGGAACAAAAATGAGAAGAAAATTTTGCCCTAATTTCTTCATGCAGTTACTCAGCTGCACTATTCTGTTCTCCATGCATCTGTGGATTGTTGGTTGACATTAATAGACATATTTGCAAAGTAAAATATCAAAGATGAAGGAGTAGGAAAGGAGGTCTAAGGACTTCATTATTTTCAGAGGTGCTGAGCTTCCGCAGTTCCCTCTGAAAATCGGGCTCTACACCTCTGGCAGGGATGCACAACAAAAATGTCACCTTTGATTTTGGTTTTAAAAGCTTGATGAACTATATGGTTTTTAAATGTTATTTCCTCCCTTCTTTCAAATGCAACGTTGTATTGCCATTCATTTATCTTCTGTCCCCCACAAATGATTTGTCAAATTATTTTTGTAACTGAAATCTTTCAGCCCAAGCTGTTTGTTGCTGTTCACAAAATGATACTTGCCCAGCTATTTAATCTAAGATATTTTTAGCATAGCTATTAGTGTGAAATGGAAGAGTCAAGCCATGAGATAAAACACCTACTTGAAAAAACTGAACTGTGTCATAAGGCTAAAGCATAATCATGGAACAATAAAAGCTAATCACAGTCCAGGCTTTTTAAAGCCCACTTCATAATTTTCTAATGGTCCTTGTATTAGATGTAAAAATACATATGATCCTTTAGCCTAATTTTTTATTAAAACAAGTCTGTACTGACCTAATACTGTTATCTTCTGTAATAAAAAGATCCCACAATCTAATTAGTCATAAAGTTATAGTTTTACCTAAATGAATGACCATGAACCAATTGGAGTGTGAGGCTACACAAAACTACCTTCTTAACTGTTCCTTTATCTGGCTGGATAATACCATTATTCTAAGCATTACATAAACTGTACATCTGAGCCAATGTATAGGACAGATCTGGCAATCTGAATAATATATATATGAAAACATTTCATAGTGATTTACCTGCCTTGATGAGCTTACACACTAATACATATTCAATAAATCTGCTACCTTAATGGTTTTCAAGGCTTGATTTGATCCCTTGGGCAGAGTGTGTAGCGTGTACCCCCTATGTCTGAGGGCAAATTCACCACTAGGTGCATACACCACAGATTGGGTGAGCAGCTTTAAACTCCAGTTAACTGGCTTCATGCAGACAGCAGAGGTTGCAGGTGGGCTTTCTGCTACAAAATTCCCATAGCTTGTGTTTTGCTGGCAGAAGAGAATGTGATCCAAAAAAACCAAATTAGAATTAGTGATTTCAATGAGAGTTAGGTGCCCACATATCTTTGAGGATCTGGGTCTTCGTGTATTGTATGGTCTCAGCCAATAACACTGGGCAACAGTCATCTTGCTTCTTTCTCCCATTTACTAGCAGGAAGTAAAGGAAATACTCTTTTATCAATACAACTATTGTAATATCAGTACAAGTATATTTATATGCACCGTTTTGTTTCCAAAACTCATCTTTTTGTTCTTTTAGGGATGTTGAAGAATCACAACTTTTCAATATTCTCCTACCCTCACCACTTGATATATCTACATTTAATCAAAAATGAAGATACCTGTTAAATTTGATAAAGCTAAAATTATCCCTATCAACTTGAGTTTGGATCACAAGTGTACAGCTTGCCATTCCTGCACTCTGAATAATCTATTGTGAGTTAGTCTCACTGGCAGCAGGATATATCTGTCTGCTCATAAGAAGGAAGCAAGCAGACTGAGTAGAACTGGAAAAATAGTTTGATATACTCAACTGCAGTAGGATTGTGAACAAATCTAATGCCCTAGGTCTCATACAAACCCATCCCAGTCTAATTCAGAATCAGTTAATGTTGTGTTTCACCACTGTGCAAACTACTCACGGTGAGCAATTTGTCTGAAGAATTTTGCCCTATTTTTCATAAACAAGCTTTGATTTTTATTCAATATTTGAAATTATTCTGCAACTAGGTTTTATAATCAGTTTCATAAATTTATTTGGGCCTATGGATGAACTGTCTTGTAACGTGCCTCTGCTCCATTCCCTTCCGTGGAGGTTGTTGTGCCCTATATGAAGTGATTCCGGAGGAACCGTATCCAATAGTTCACCCAGCATGGGGTTGGTGTCTCACTAACCGACAGCCGAGTCAGCCAAGGTTCCAATTAGACACCACCTTGAGGAAATGATTGATAGCTCTGAAACAAAGCTGTTAGACCCTACAGATAGTTTCAGTGGGGCTGAACCTCAGGCCTACGAAAATGGGAGCAGGAAAAAAAGACGACATAGACAACAGGAGAAAGGGTAGTTTTGTCCCAGTAGTAGGGGGTTCATTTGTTGACACACTGGTCAGTTCCTGTAACCCTGTATAAAGCTGCTGAAGTTCTGCTGACTCATTGGTTTTGCTTATAAACTCCACCCAGATGAAGGTAGGTGGGTTCTAGGGCTTAAAGGAAGTGGGATAAAGAATGTCCCCAAGGATTGTCTTCAGGACCATGAGGCTCAGTGGAGGAAATTTTAGTCTGAGGTTTATGTTCTATTTTTTGTTTTTGTTTCCAACAAGCCAAACCCTTAGAAGTATGAGTTTGTATGCTATTTTAGAGTCTGTGCTGCTTTGAGGATGGATTCTGCCCACTAACAGTACTCCAATTCCTGGTCCTCTCCCCATGTGGCAGTTTTGATGTGTTAATGCAGACCAGGTCTGAAATAACCTCTGCAAGCCTGAGTGGCGGTGCAGGATAAGTGGAAGAACAGTTGTAGTGGCCAAAGAGTTGATGATTAACTCCACAGGTCCCTAATGCAGAGATGCTGTGTCGTCTTGCTGCACCTTTTCTACCGTAAACTTCTGGCTATCCTCCAGATCAGTGAGGCAGATCTGCCTATGCAAGAGTAGGTCTTTATTCTTGTGGAAGAGGAGATCAAGATATAGCTCATGCTCTTTACTCTCTCCTCAAGATAGCGAGGATGCTAAACAAGGCTGGAGTTGACACTGATCCTTCTTGTGCCCTAATATACCCCATCCCAACTTGATGCATTACTGTGTACTTAATAACACTGCTCTACAGCCAAAACGATTCTGAAATAAATGTAGTCAAACTTTACTAATTCTGGGTCACTGAGAACGAAAATGATGCTTAAAATTTTTGATTGGCTCTAGTTTTCAAGATATGCTATTGGGTCAGTATATACGATCCTTGACTTGGGAATGGCGGAGGATAAGTGAGTTATAAAGGGAAGGGATCTCAATTTAAACCAGAAATAACTAAAATACATCTTTGACTGGATCTATGAATAAATCTATGACTGGGTTTGGACAGTACTTGCTTTTTAGGCAAAACAATGAATGATGCAATCTGAAGCTGGTATTGCGTCATACATGATATGAATTGCATCATGTTATTCCTAGAAGTCATGGATGATGCAATCATAATGAAGCTTACATCACTCTGCTGAACAAATTGCCCTATATCAGCTCTAGAAATCATACACTGTCGTGCTCTCTTATTTGTCAGTGCTTGATTTTGCAAAGGGACACATTTCTATTTAGCCAAAGTGAACAGAGATGCCTCATACTTGTGTGAACAGTGCAGATAACTTCTGCTATGTTTGTGATGAAGTGACTTTTGCATCACAAAAGCACAGTATAACCACTATGGTTAAGAAAGCCTATTGCCTTTATTTTGGCTGCAAAATTGGAGATCAGGACAAGAGGTGGGCCCCACACATATGCTGCAACACTTGTGCAACAAATTTTCGCCAGTGGTTGAACAGGAAAAGGAAATCTATGCCTTTTGCAGTGCCAATGATTTGGAGAGAGCCAACAGATCATACCACTACATCAAGAAAGATTGCCCACTCCGACAGTCATTGGAGCCTGGGAGGAAAAGTGTTCAGCATCCACCATCAAGGAAGATTTTGTTACCACCCTTACACATCAAGCTGGGTCTGATGAAGAACTTTGTCAAGGCCATTGACAAAACTCAAGCAGCTTTCAAGTACCTCCGTGGAAAATTTCCAAGGTTACGTGAAGCGAAGATAAAGGAAGGTGTCTTTGTTGGTCCTCAGATTTGTGAACTTCTTTGAGATGATGCATTTGACCATGCACTGCATGGCAAGGAAAAGACGGCATGGAAAGCCTTCCAGTTAGTGGCAATACATTTTCTCGGAAACAACAAGGCAGACAGCTACAGGTTGTTAGTGGAAAACCTCCTCAAGGCATACAAAAGCCTTGGTTGCAACGTGTCACTAAAGATACATTTTTTGCACTCTCATCTAGATTTTTTTCCACCGAACTGCGGAGCAGTGAGCGACGAGCCACGACGAGCGATTTCACCAGGACATTGCAACAATGGAGAAATGCTATCAGGGCAAATGGAGCCCATCAATGCTTGCAGAGTATTGCTGGACAGTGAGAAGAGATGCTGCATTTAATGAATACAAGAGACAAGCCAAGAAGCACCGAGTAGACACTGAATAGGACTAAACTATGTACAGAATAGTTTTTTGCCTTTTGTTTCATAATAAATTTTATTTATATAACCCTTTTGCTGATTTTTAAAGTGTTACATAAACAGGACAGGTGAAATATTATCATGTAAAGTAACCATAAACACATGAAAAGACCTAGGTTTACAATTTATGATTAAAACTCTACTATCTACACAATATACATAGACATAAAATGTAAAAATTTAAATATCTTAGAAACAGTAGCCAATCAGTTGTTTAATTGTCATATTTGAATTCAGCACATCAAAATTCATAATAAATAGCACATTTTGTCTCTGAAGCAGACGACTTCTCAAAAATTGTAGACCAGTGTAATCTATATGCAGTTTTTAAGGCACATGACAGTGTTCATATCCAAACCAATTTGAGTTTATTTTAAAAGTAAGCTTTTGTTAGAATACTGTAACAAATGCTTTTCTCTAGTCCAAATATACACTACTAAATAGACTGCATTCCCTTCATCCTTTCCAAAAAAGCAATTTTTTTTTCTGGTAAAATCTATTCTTCATGAAAAATATCTTGCTGGTCATGATTAAGGCTAAGATTTTGTGATGGCTGTTTTTAGTAAAGGTCACAGACAATAAATAAAAATTCATGGAAGCCATGACCTGTCTGTGGTTTTTGCTGCTGCAGCTCCATGGTTTCCCTTGCCACCGCGGTGGATGGGGGTTGTGGGATTCCTTCTCTGCCCATGGCAGCTGGGAGCTGCAGGGTGACCATATATCCCAAAGAGAAAACGGGATGCCCCCAGCCCCTCACCCAAGGTGTTCCCCTCTCCCCATGTGAGGCTGTCACCCGTTACTGAAACCCTGAGGAGGGCCCCCTCAGGAGTCTGTCACCTGTTGCTGGAACCTTGCGGGCGGGGGGCCTTGTCACTGGAACTCTTCCAGGCCCCACTGGCTGCCTGCTCCAGAGTCCGGCAGCTCCTGGGGCTGAAGCAGAGAATGTAACGGAGGTCTCTGGAAGTCACGGATTCCATGAGTTCCATGACCTCTGTGACATAAACGTAGTCTTACTCATGATTCCATCTTCCTTTAGATGTTGAGTGATTTGGTTCTCTTAATATGTCTGCCATTATTTAACCAGTGATGTAAGTCAAACTTTTCGGAAGCAAGAGTCAGGATCATTCTTCTTTTCTTTTTTATATGACCATGGTCTCATTATTTTAAGGGTACAGTACAAAAAGTTCAATACCCTGTAATTTCATAGTATTTCAGTTAATCATGCATTGCTAATGCTACAGACCTGTTAAGAAAGGCAGTGTAAACTATGGAGTATAAAGACTTATCCATTTGATAAACTTTGATGTTACCCAGAACTGTACCTAGCCTATGGATAAATACCATTCTGAGAATTTTCCAAAGTACTTACTGCCATGGCAACAACCACAGGACCCAGTGATCAGAGGCATTTGTTTCGCACCTTATGATAAATTACAGAGGATAAACTATTCTAGATGTGCACAACAGATGTCCCTCATACAGGTTCAAAACATTTGTTCTGAAAAAAGGGTTCTGACAATCTTGTACAGGCCCAACAAGAAAGCTCTATTTTGTGTGTTCATTGTTAGTGTTATAATAAAATCTTTAGGGCATGGGAGTTTGATGAAGTTAAAGACTGACCTTTCTGGAATCTCAAGAGCAGCTTCTGGAACGTTAAGAGGAGGCTATTATAGATAGAGGCTCCATTGTCTCACAGGACTGTGGCTATTTATAAAGATAAAGGTGGGTGATTGCTCTGCCTTTTGATTACTGGTGTGAATTGTATAACCTACCTTTTCATAGGCGATAAAGAGCTATTGGAAAAGGGCTGCTACAAGTAGCTGGAATTTTAGAAGTATTAATATATTCAAATCAGCTTAACTGACTTGCTAATACAGCCAAGGTTGGCAGCCCTCCTGCCACTGACAGCATTTGGCTTTGCTTTAATAAAACCTTTTCATTTGCTCAGGAGAAAGACAAAGCAAACAAATGAAGAGAACAGTTAATGGAGGATATATGGCTAAGTGTTAATGAAAATAAGTAACTTCTCTTTTTATTCAGTAATCTGCGTTTGTAGTAGGATATCTAGGATGCTGGATCATTTAGAAACGTATCAATTTCTATATAGTGAAGTGTTACAACAGTTGGTTAGGTCACAGTATTCCATGTCTTTGTCATTCTTTTATTAGGACCTTCTTTGTTCCCTTTTTAAATAACACCTTTTAGAAGATTTGTCATTAATTTTTTAATTGTCTAAGGAGAAGATTCCTCTACCCTTTCTGTCACTAAATAGTGACATTAATTGCTCAGGCCAAAAAGGGTAACAGTATTACCCCTGTTCTCTGAATAATCACTGGATGGGTTCTGCATACTCTGCCACAATAAAACATGTACACCTAAAGGTTGTGGGAAAGGGTTTTAGACTCGGTGTTCAGTGTCTAAAAAGACATCTAGTGCTAAAACAGTACTTTTGGAGCTAAAGCTTTAACTATATGCTATAGTATGAACTGTACAAGAGTATGAATGTTGAATTATATACTATTCTATTCTTCAGGGGTGAATCCTGAGCCTACTGAAGTCAATGGAAGCTTTGCCATTGATTTCAACAGGGGCAGGATTTCACCCCATATGTGCAAACATTGCTTAAGTAGCTATTTCAGGAGTTAAAGCCTAGCAGCCAGGGCCGGCTTTAGGAAGTGCGGGGCCCAATTTGAATATTTTTGGCGGGGCCCCGGCAGGGATGACTAACAAAAAAAGTGTAAAAAAAAAAAAAAAAAGCCTTTCATTTCTTCCATGTATTATTTACTTTTCATAACTATATAAATAACAAAATTATATATTATGTACATTGTGTACATATTATATTATGTCATATATGCTGTTGATCAATTATTAATGAGCTCTGTTTCACATGTGTGGGTCCCTGCCACTCCCTGGGTGTGCTAGGGTGACCAGATGTCCCAATTTTATAGGGACAGTCCCGATTTTGGGGTCTTTTTCTTATATAGGATCCTATTACCCCCCAACCCCATCCCAATTTTTCACACTTGCTGTCTGGTCACCCTAGTGGTGTGCACATGTGTGGGTCCCAGCTGCTCCCTGCCCCCCTCATTGAAGCAGGTGTGCAGGATTACTGCCCTGGGAACTGCTGGAAGCAGGGCAGGGGCTGACTGGAGGTAGGGTCTGGCTGGAGACAGGGGTGTGTGGGGTGGGTTGGCTGGCTTCAGGCAGGGCCGCAGCGGGGTGCAGCAGGGGTTGGCAGGGCTGGAGACAGAGGAGTGCGGGACTGGTTGGCTTCAGGCAGGGGGGTGCGGCAGGGGTTGGCTGCAGGCAGGGCAGGGGGTGCGGGCCTGGTGCGGGCAGGGCAGGGGGTATGGGGCTGGCTGGCTTTGGGTGGGGCCGCAGGGGAGTGCAGCAGGAGTTGGCTGGAGACAGCGCAGAGGGTGCGGCAGGGGTTGGTTGTGGGCAGGGGGTGCAGCAGGGGCTGGCTGTGGGCAGGGGGTGCAGGCCTGGTGCGGGCAGGACAGGGGATACAATGCTGAAGGCAGGGCAGGGGATGCAGCAGAGGCAGCTGGAGCCCCGGCCCTTTAAATAGCCCCTGAGCCCCCGCTTCATCCCAGGGCTCTGGGGGTATTTAAAGGGCCCGGGGCTCTCCTGCTTCTACTGCCCCGGCTCTTTAAATAGCTGAGGGAGCCCTGGGGAAGCGGCGGGGCTCCGGCAGCTATTTAAAGGGCCGGGGCAGTAGAGGCAGCGGGAGCCCCACACTTTTTAAATAGCCTTCAGAGCCCCGCAGCCCTACCCAAGGGCTCCAGCTGTGGGGCTCTGGTGGCAATTTAAAGGGCCTGGGACTCCAGCCCCTGCTGGGAGCCCCAGGCCCTTTAAATTGCCCCTTGGGGAAGCCATACCGGGGCTTGGGCACGGGGCCCTCTTAGGCATGGGGCCCGATTCAGGGGAATTGGTTGAATTGGCCTAAAGCCACTAGCAGCCCTAAGGGTGTCTGACAATCAGTCAGAAACAGTTTACTACCAAAAGGAAACTGCAAAGGAGACTCTGACTCCTGATGAATCTGGACTCTGTCTTAGATGGAGTGCCAATGCAAGGAACAAAGTACAGGGTGAAGACTAATTTGCAGTGGCATCAACACAAAATAGAGTCCTAATGCATCATCACTGTAAATGTTATCACTAGAGTTGTGGAAGTAATGCAAAAGATAAAGTCCATCAATTTTTTTAATTAATTGGCTAATCTCTCTTTTGTGGCACTTGCAGAGAACAGTCAAGTGGCCAGATTTTACTGGCAAAGTCATTAAAAACAAATTTCATATTGCGTGAAGTAGTAGTTGTGGAAACCAAATTTAAAATTTGAACATGGAAGTATTAATGCCAGAAGTGCTTGTCCATTCATCCAGGCAGGGAATAGATACAAAGATATATGACTTATCTGACCAATCACATTGCAAATTGATTTCTGAATATTCACAATCCATTCACAGGATAGTAAAAAAATATTAGGGTACATTTTTCTAAAGCAACTAAGTGAGTTAGACTCCTAAGTCCAATTGAAAGACAATAATAATAAATAGTTCCTTTATAGCACTTTTCATACATTGATCTCAACATGCTTTTGTAAAGGTGGCAGGTATCATTTCCCCCATTTTACAGATGGGGAAACTGAGGCAAGGAAAGGCACTCCTAACTCTCATAGGTGCTTTTGAAAATGGTAAATTTAGTCAAATAAATGTGAACAACAAATATATTTAGAGTAATATAGAAGTTGTGTGGGATTTCCAAAGTACTCAGCATTGGCCTAACTGTGCTCCCATTGAAGTCAGTGATAAAACTCTCATTGACTTCAAAATTAAGAGGAGTTAGGCCCATGCGGAATGCTTTTGAAAATCCCATCCTAAGGTCCAGATTGTGACCCCTTTACTCACAACAGTGAAGAGTTACTCGCCTAAGTAATCCCAATGACTTCAATGAGAGTAACAGTTTCACAATCTGACCCTAAGAAATAGCAAGCTGCACTCAAGTTTATACTGTCAGGATCTGCTACAATTTTCTTTCTACAGACTCCTGAAGATCTTTCATTATTCTTCCAGTTTGTAGTCATTGATATGTTCTTCACACCACCTTCCTTTCTTTGTGGTGGGTAAGTGATGTCCATATAGCCTGTAGAAGATAGGCTGGGCTGAGATAGACTGTTGGCTCCTAGGGATAAGGATGGTTTTCTGTGTGTGTCTTGTATGTAGCTGAGCACATTGGTATTGCTTAAAGAATTATTGAATAATAGTGATAGTGATTTCATGATGGAGAATAGCATGTAAATGATATACCTCCCCTGCAATGATCCACACACATCTATTCCTTTCCAGAGCCCATGAAGTAATCTCTTCTGTACAGAAATGCTAGTTTGCTCTGACATGAAAAACAAAAAAAAAGTTTTCCATGTTTATAAACTCATGTCTAAAACATCTCAACTATATTGAAATTTGCTGTGACCTGACCACTTCCCCAAAGGATAGCCCATGTGTTTTATTAGCTCCAGCAGCTGTTTCCTCACTTTATACTAGTACATTTCATTATGACAGAAGTCTCCCTTGTATGATGTATCCATTATACAGAACCCATTGCTCATTAACTGAACCCTTAAAATGTTTTTCTCTTTTTAGGTTTCAGAGTAGCAGCCGTGTTAGTCTGTATCCGCAAAAAGAACAGGAGTACTTGTGGCACCTTAGAGACTAACAAATTTATTAGAGCATAAGCTTTCGTGGGCTACAGCCCACTTCTTCGGATGCATATAGAATGGAACAGGTCTGTCTCCCAAGATCTGTGAGAGTGAGGGATCATCTTTCAGGATAGGTTGTAGATCTTTGATGATGCGCTGGAGAGGTTTTAGATGGGGGCTGACCTGTCCTCGCTTACAGACAACCCCAACCTAGAGCAAACACTCACCAGCAACCACATACCACTGAACAAAAACACTGACCCAGGAACCTATCCTTGTAACAAAGCCCGATGCCAACTCTGTCCACATATCTATTCAAGTGACATCATCATAGGACCTAATCACATCAGCCATACCATTAGGGGTTCGTTCACCTGCACATCTATGTGATATATACCATCATGTGCCAGCAATGCCCCTCTGCCATGTACGTTGGCCAAACCGGACAGTCTCTACACAAAAGAATTAATGGACACAAATCTGACATCAGGAATCATAATACTCAAAAACCAGTGGGAGAACACTTTAACCTGTCTGGCCATTCAATGACAGACCTGCGGGTGGCTCTCTTACAACAAAAAAACTTCAAAAACAGACTCCAGCGAGAGACTGCTGAGCTGGAATTGATATGCAAACTAGATACAATCAATTTAGGATTGAATAAGGACTGGGAATGGCTGAGCCATTACAAACATTGAATCTATCTCCCCTTGTAAGTATTCTCACACTTCTTATCAAACTGTCTGTATTGGGCTATCTTGATTATCACTTCAAAAGTTTTTTTTCACTTACTTAATTGGCCTCTCAGAGTTGGTAAGACAACTCCCACCTGTTCATGCTCTCTGTATGTGTGTATATATATCTCCTCAATATATGTTCCATTCTATATGCATCCGAAGAAGTGGGCTGTAGCCCACGAAAGCTTATGCTCTAATAAATTTGTTAGTCTCTAAGGTGCCACAAGTACTTCTGTTCTTTTTGCTCTTTTTAATCTGCTAATAAGGAGTTTTGCAAATATGGAAGCATAAATATTCGTCCATATCTACTAAGGTTCTAATTTTTAAAAATACAATTTCCATACTTCTAAAGAAGAAACTAGAATGATGAGGAGCTGAGGGAAGAAATTTGGTGGTTCTGAGGGAGAGCAAGTCTCCTGAGATTTAACTTGTATTGTGTTTAATCACATCTTCAAGTGAGTCTAGAATGGGGGCATCATCGGGCATAGAATACAAGGAAGTTCATGAGGGGATTGGGTTTTGCCAGGGAAGCAATAATGAGGACAGACGTAGCTTGTAAGGGGTGTGGAAATGTTAGGGATAAGACCAAGTCTCAAATGGATTTTGAGTTGCCACTTGTGAGAGTTTATCCAATGAGAGAAACTCAGACAGCATGTTTTCTATGTTTTGATAAATTGGCAAATTGGAATGCAATGTGATTGTGTGGACTCCAAAATAGGACCAGTTAACATCCTGCTAGCTATATATCTGATATATTCACAAGACTATTTTAAAAAGGAGACTAACTAGGAGAAAATCATGAATGGCAAATGCGGAAGGATGTCTGTAATACTATATTTGTAATTTATTGTATCCAACCTTAAACTAATTAAGAAAAGTTTTTTTGAAAATAATGCTGACCCATAAGGAGTCAGACTCATGGATGCCACTTAAGTGTTTATTCAATGGGATAAAGACTTGTATCACAATATGACCTCTCTTTTTGTTCCTTACTTTTTCTATTACAGTGGTTCTCAAACTTTTTTTTCCACGGACCACTTGAAAATTGCTGAGGGTCTCGACAGACCACTTAATTATCTTTCCATGTGTTGTTTGTACCATTAGCTAACTATTGTAAAGTGCTTTGGATAAAAGCGCTATATAAAAAAACCTTAATAATAATTAACTTTTTTTGTTCTACAAATAAAATCACACAACTCATATTTTAATATCGGTAGTCTTAACATGGATGTGCCCTCTCTCCCCCGTCGTGGCAGCCCCCGAGCTGGGGCTGGGAAGCAGGGGGTCTTTCCCTTACCACAGCAGCCACAGAGCTGAGGCTGGGAAGAGGGCTGTCTCTCGCCAGCAGCCACAGCCCTGGAGCTGGTGAAAGTCGCCTCTTTCTCTGGCCACCACAGCCCTGCACATCCCAAATTTCCCCCAGCCCCTCTTCTCACCCCACTGCCCCCTCTGACCTACCCTCTACTCCCCCCCAAGGCCACCACCTCACCTTACATGTGCATCTTCTCCAGAGTCCAGGCACCTAATTAGTGGAGCCTCGCCTGCGGCCCTTCATTCTTTCATGTGCAACCGCCCAGGTGCGTACCTGAGAGGGAACTATCCACTTACCACCTGAATGGAGCTCGTGGACCACAGTTTGAGAACCTCTGTCTATTATATTGGACACCTCACCACATTAAACCACTAGGGGACGTTACTGCTCACACTAATATTCTAGTAGTGAGAACAGGAAGTGTTAAAAAAGTCACATTGTACAACTTGTGAAGTAGCTGGGATGCTATGTGCAAAACACTAGTCCAACTTAAATTCTGTGGTTAAAACTAGATTTGGTTGGTGCCATTATGAGAAACAACACAGGGAGAAGGACACAGTGGAAAATTCAGGGCACTTATATTACACTCATCAGCATGGTAGCAGAGCATGCTCCTTGTCAAAATTTGCAGTTCAGTGCTTTATAACCGCATACATGTCTACAGACTTCAGGAAATTGTATCTAATGCACCAAACTGGAGTCAGGTTCTCCACAGTCTTGCATATTTGGTAGTCTAGATCAGGATTGTATCATTTTGCATCCACTTTGCACAAGTGTAAGGTCCAGATCCACAAAAGAACTTAGATGCCTATGTCCCAGATTTAGCAGCTACTTTAACCCACAAAATCCCAGCGAAGCTGGTGCCAAACTTTGTAGGTGCTTAAATTAATTTAACACATCAATTTTTTGCTGTAAGAGTTCCCTGGGCATCTAAGGTTCTGCCTTGGGGTATGTGCACAGCTACATCATTTTAACTCTATATAAATTAGGCAGGGTAGGAGGAAGAGGCCTCTTCTAATCTTTAGCCAAGTGGTGCAGGTACTCACTCAAGATGAGGAGACTGCAGTTGAATTACCCCCTCATGGGAAGGAATTTGAACAGGTGTTTCCTATCTCTCAGCTGAGTGCCCTAACCACTGGACTGTAGAGTCATTTTCACTCTCTTTCTCTGAT